>NC_136527.1:186596792-186694292 GCF_053919585.1 Euprymna scolopes
TAAAATGAAGTAATTTTAAAGCAATATACAATTTAATACTGATAAAAGTGAATTATGAAGTTAGGAAACAAAGAATAAAAAAACATATTACACACCAACGATGAATAATTTTAAAAGTGAAAACCATCGATAAATAATTTTAAGAATGAAAACAAACGATAAAATACAAAAAATTGAAATCAAACAAAAAATTTAAATACAACACAAACAAAAGTTACTAGTGCAGAAATATTTTTTTAATTTAATTGAATGGGTTGAATGTTATTTTTGGAACTTTAGAGATTATTCGGACTAATGTTCTCATTTTTCGTGTTTATTTCACAACGTTTTATAATCGAATCTTGACTTCTTTATTACATCCTAAGGCCGAAAATGATGTTCACATACCTAAACACATAATTAAAGAAAACATTCATACCATAATGTAAACTACTGCTAAAATCTAAGAAAAGATAGTAAACAAACATTTACAATAATAATCACAGTGTAGTATCTGTTCTGATGCTACACTTCATTTGTTCTGTCCTCGGTCAGTGGAGGAGAAATCCTTCATGACCAAGACAATTTTTATTTTATTTTTGTTCCTATTCAGTGTTGTCCTTTTGAGGAGCTAAATTTTCCAACATTAAAAACCGACCTTGTGTCTGACTGTGCCCTCGTGGGGAGGCAAGTGAATAAATTAAAAAAATATATTTTTTACAAATATTCTCATGTAAAAATTATTTGTTTATAATTCTAAAAAGAAACCATCAATTTTAATATATAACGCTCAGTCACAGCTACTTTCATTAATAGCCACGAGGTGAATCATTTTCAAACCGACTTAAGTAAAAAAAAATATAGACCTTTCAAATATTTGGACATACTCAATGAAAGGTTTTATTTATTATTAAAAAAAACATTCTCATGTAAAAATTATTTGTTTATAATTTTAAAACCGAAAACAAAATTAAATTAAATTTTCAACCTTCCTGATAGATTTTTAGACTTATAAGAAAATAAAGAGTTAAAAATATCAACATAATATTTGCTGTATTAGCAATAAATGGTATTGTTTCTTTAATTTATATTAACAATGTTATCAAACGTTATGAAAGTACTTTAATTTATATTAACAATGTTATCAAACATTATGAAAGTACTTTAATTTATATTAACTTGTTTGGTGTTTCGTCCTCATCTGAGAGACATCCCTGACCAAAATGCTTGGCCAGCTGGGTGACTGATGTTGTTCTGCTGGCTCTTGTCTCTTGATGTTCATATACTATTGAGAGGGTGTCATTCTGGGAGCTTCTCAGATACTAACCGATGCTCACAATAGTTGCCCTATGTTGATGATTGATCTCTGAGAGTCCCAGACCTCCTTCTCCTCTGGGCAAATACAGCCTTGGTATACACTGACTTCTATATATTATTTCATTAAGCGTTAGTAGTTTCTGTCTTTACTTTATTTTTATTGGTGAGCTGGGTTTTGCATATTTTCCTCACCCGGCGTACATATTCTTTACTAATCTTCTCCCTCATCTTGGCATGTTGTATGTTCTCATTTTCCTCAATGCCAAGGCACTTGTATGGCTCATGCTCTTCTAGATCCCTGATGTCGATGTTTTCATTAAGCTGCATATTTTCTGTGTGGGTCTTCTTTCCAGCTCTGAGTGTACATTTGGCACATTTATCCAGGCCAAACTTCATTCCGATGTCAATGGAGAATGTGTGTACTACCTGCAGAAGGTGGTGCAGATCGGTGTCAGAGCTAGCATGAAGCTTAAGATCATCCATGAAGAGCAGAAGAGTAAGGGAGATAAGCTATCACCTTGGAATATTCCCCTTTTGATTTTTACTACGTTTTGTCCCCACATCCTTTTCCTTATGGTAGTCTTCTTCTGCGGTCTTCAGTGTCTCATGTTTAATGATATTTACTTCTGCTTGTGGGATATATCTCCCCATCTCTGAGATGAGGGATCGCAGGTTGTGTAATGATGTGTCCTTTTTCTCTGCTGGGAGATCCGAGGCTTTTACTCTCTTGGTGAGTATCTCTCCTGCGCTGCGTCCCCATTTCTCCAACCTTGAGTAGTGGTGGCAGTGCAGAAGGACCTTCTTCTGTTCAACAGACCATGACTGGGTTTTTATCCCCCTTCTGTTTCTTTTGGGGTGTGTCAAGCGAGATGTAGGAAGGACGCTTTGTCCATCTTGGTCATGGACTGGTTGATGTCCTTGTGGGCAAGAAGGTTCACGCCATTTCTTTCCTCTTCCTGCCTGGTGAGGAGCCCTTTTTATCCCGGGCGTTCAGTTTGAATTCCATTTATTTGACATTTTTCATGGTTGTTCCTCATTGTCCACGGCTTCCCGGGGGACGCACTGGATGGTCGGAGGAAGTGTGAGTTCTCATATGTCTGACTAATCTGATTTTTTGCAAGTATGTAGTTTTTCCTTTTTTTATTTTACTTCCTGGGGCTAACACTTGATTCTATTAGTTTAAATTTATATCCGAGGGCTCTTTTAAGAATAGACACTGTTCCCTTTATGGCTGCAATCTGTATTTGCTTGTAGTTTCTCCAGTGTGAGTTATCTTATGGCTGACTAAGACATATTTTGAGTAAAGGAAGATCTACACACTTCACAAGTATGTGGCTTTTCCTATATTACAATATCTGGTTTGATAGGTCTGCCTTTTATCTAGCTGCCTGCCTGTATGTCTTTGTCATAGAACACAATCACTTTTCCGTTTGATGTTATCGGTGGTGGTTCATGTTCCCAGATGTTCGTTGCTCTGTCAAGTTACATCTCGCCACAGATTTTACAATGGAGGTTCTTACATACTATATGGTGACGGACAGTGTAAAGGCCATCTGCCAATAAGATTGGGGATGCGGAAATTAGATGGTTTGGGCTCTCAATTGCTGAGTGGCAAAACCGGCATAGGCCATTTGCTTGTAGGCCCGCCAGTGTGAGTTCGAACATGTCTGACTAACCCTGATTTTTTAGACAAAGAAGATCCACACACTTCAGAAGTATGTGGCTTTTCTTTTTTTGTTTTATTTTACTTCAGCCGAAGTAAATCAAGGGGTCCACAACTTGGGGCTAACCCTTGAAGTCTATATGAGATACATAGATATTCGAATGTTCAATTTAAGTTATTAATCTCTCAAACACTGAGTCAGTAAAGACGTTGAGAACATAATTTTCCTCTCCCCAATTAACCAGTGTGAGTTCTCATATGTCTGAATATTTCTGATTTTCTAGAAGAAGAATATCCACACACTTCACAAATATGTGGCTTTTCCCCAGTGTGAATTGCCTCATGTCTCACTAAATCTGATTTTTTAGAAAAAGAAAATGCGCACACTTTACAAGCATGTGGCTTTTCCCCAGTATGAGTAATCTTATGACTGACTAAGCTTGATTTTCGAGAAAAAGAATATCCACACACTTCACAGGTATGTGGCTTTTCCCCAGTGTGAGTTATCATATGTGTGACTAAGCCTGATTTTTGAGAAAAAGAAGACCCACACACCTCACAAGTATGTGGCTTTTCCCCAGTGTGATTTCTCATATGTAAAACTAAGCCTGATTTTCGAGAAAAAGAAGCTCCACACACTTCACAAGTATGTGGCTTTTCCCCGGTGTGAGTTCTAATATGTGATACTAAATCGGATTTTTCAATACAAGAATATCCACACACTTCACAAGTATGTGGTTTTTCCCCAGTGTGAGTTCGCATATGTCTGACTAACTCTGATCTTCGACAAAAAGAAGATCCACACACTTCACAAGAATGTGGCTTTTCCCCAGTGTGAGTTCTCAAATGTGATACTAAATCTGATTTTGCAGAACAAGAATATCCACACACTTCACATGTATGTGGCTTTTCACCAGTGTGAGTTCTAATATGTGTGACTAAGTAGGATTTTGTAGAAAAAGAAGATCCACAAACTTCACAAATATATGGCTTTTCCCCAGTGTGAGTTCTCATATGAATGACTAAGCCTGATTTCTGAGAAAAAGAAGACCCACACACCTCACAACTATGTGGCTTTTCCCCAGTGTGACTTCTAATATGTCTCACTAAAGACAAATATGTTGCTTTACCCTTTTTTTTTCATTTTTCCCCCAGTGTGAGTTCTCATATGTCTGAATATATCTGATTTTCTAGAAGAATATCGACACACTTCGCAAATATATGGCTTTTCCCTAGTGCGAGTTATCTTATCTTAAGCTAAGACTGATTTACTTGAAAAAGATTCACACATTTCACAGATATGTGGTTTTTACTCACTGTGAATTCTCATATGTTTCACTAAATTTGATTTTTCGGAACAGGAATATCCACACAGTACAAACAAATGGCGCTTTTCCCCAATGTGAGTTCTCATATGTATGACTAAGTATTTATTTTGTAGGACGAGAATATCCACACACCTCAACAGTATATGGCTTTTCTGGAATGTTAATTATCATATGCATTACTATCTGTTATTTTCAGAAGTGGCTTTTCCCTTTTTTAGTTTTTTTTCCTTTCAAGATTGTAACGCTGGGTATGGGGCAGCCAAACCACCTGCCAACATTGGTGTGTTTTTATTGAAATAAACCAAGAGCTCTTTTTAGTATTCTCATTGTTCCCTTAAGTGTAATTGTCTAGAGTTCTCATATATTTCACTTATAATGATTTTTCACAAGAATACCTGCACTCTTCTTACTTATAATGATTTTTCACAAGAATACCTGCACTCTTCTTACTTATAATGATTTTTCACAAGAATACCTACACTCTTCTTACTTATAATGATTTTTCACAAGAATCCTACACTCTTCTTACTTATAATGATTTTTCACAAGAATACCTGCACTCTTCTTACTTATAATTTTTCACAAGAATACCTGCACTCTTCTTACTTTTAATGATTTTTCACAAGAATACCTGCACTCTTCTTACTTATAATGTTTCTTCACAAGAATACCTGCACTCTTCTTACATATAATGATTTTTCACAAGAATGTGGCTTTTCACCATTGTACATTCGCATGTGATTTACTAACGTTGATTTTTTTCATTGACATTTGTTTAGTAAAACAAGAATGTCTTCACACTTCATAAGAATTTCTCAAGTGTTAAATGTTTAACAAAATTTGATGCTTTAGAACAAGAATTTCAACAAACTTTACAAAACAATTACAATTTAGATGAATGTCGCATTTTTCTAGTGTGAATTCAACAATGTTTTACACACATTAGGGAAACATTAATTTCATCTTTATTGCAATTTTATTATTAAACTTGAAGATAAGAAGCTTTTAAGATACCAAATATTTACCCACACTTTTATATATTTAAACCGAGTGATCTTTGCAAATTGCTACATCAAAGAATTTAGCTTTTATAAGGTATTAGTTTTCTTTCACAAAATATTTCTTACTTCTATAATTTTCGAGTGTTGTAGAAAATACCGTCTTCTTACAACGATATAGTTTTATTTTTTAATTTTTTTCTTAGTGTTATAGTTTCTAGTGATGTACAAAGTATTGTCTCTTAAAACCACATACTTTTCTTTCTACAAAATTTTCTTACCGCTATAAAACTATAGAGCTGTAAAAATATTGTCTTACTTCTATAAAACTATAGTGCAATATAAATATTGTCTTAGTGCTATAAAACTATAGTGCTGTAAAATAATGTCTTCTTAAAGCCACATACTTTTCTTTCTACAAAATCTTTCTTAGTTTAATACTTTCGAGTGTTGTAAAAAATATTGTCTTCTTAAAGCCACATACTTTTCTTTCTACAGAATTGTTCTTAGTTTAATAGTTTCGAGTGTTGTAAAAAATATTATCTTCTTAAAACCACATACTTTTCTTTCTACAAAATCTTTCTTATTGCTATATTTTCGGGTGTTGTAAAAATATTGTCTTCTTAAAACCACATACTTTTCTTTCTACAAAATCTTTCTTATTGCTATATTTTCGAGTGTTGTAAAAAATATTGTTTTCTTAAAGCCACATACTTTTCTTTCTACAAAATGTTTCTTATTGCTATATTTTCGGGTGCTGTAAAAATATTGTCTTCTTAAACTCACATACTTTTCTGCAATTTGATCTCTTATTTCCTTTTGTCTCTATTCAACAAACATATTTTACCTTTTCGGGTGCTGTAAAAAATATTGTCTTCTTAAAGAAGAACACACACTTTTCTTCTACAAATTTTTTATAAGTTTTATAGTTTCTGATGCTGTAAAAAATATTGTCTTCTTAAAGAAGAAAACACACTTTTCTTCAATTTGATATTTGATGACCTTTTGTCTCTATTCAGCAAAAATATATTACCTTTAGGATGTGTTATGTTTTCACCAATGTTTCACAAAATTCATTAAAAAGTATAATCTTGCAGTAGATGTCGGTGTACTCTTTCAAATGAAGTAATAATTGTGTATAGAATGATGCTTAGGAAAATGAGACTCCATTAAAATTAAATAATAGCGTCCAATCAGGAGCATCTGCAAAAGTAAATGAAATTCAATAGTTTTAATATTTGTATTCAAATATTCGTATTATGTTTGTTTATTGTTATTTATATTATTAGACTGAATTCAATATCTAGATTAATTTAATCTTAATATTTTAGTATTATGTTTGTTTATTGTTATTTATATTATTAGACTGAATTCAATATCTAGATTAATTTAATCTTAATATTTTAGTATTATGTTTGTTTATTGTTATTTATATTATTAGACTGAATTCAATATCTAGATAAATTTAATCTTAATATTTTAGTATTATGTTTGTTTATTGTTATTTATATTATTAGACTGAATTCAATATCTAGATTAATTTAATCTTAATATTTTAGTATTATGTTTGTTTATTGTTATTTATATTATTAGACTGAATTCAATATCTAGATAAATTTAATCTTAATATTTTAGTATTATGTTTGTTTATTGTTATTTATATTATTAGACTGAATTCAATATCTAGATTAATTTAATCTTAATATTTTAGTATTATGTTTGTTTATTGTTATTTATATTATTAGACTGAATTCAATATCTAGATTAATTTAATCTTAATAATTTAGTATTATGTTTGTTTATTGTTATTTATATTATTAGACTGAATTCAATATCTAGATTAATTTAATCTTAATATTTTAGTATTATGTTTGTTTATTGTTATTTATATTATTAGACTGAATTCAATATCTAGATAAATTTAATCTTAATATTTTAGTATTATGTTTGTTTATTGTTATTTATATTATTAGACTGAATTCAATATCTAGATTAATTTAATCTTAATATTTTAGTATTATGTTTGTTTATTGTTATTTATATTATTAGACTGAATTCAATATCTAGATTAATTTAATCTTAATATTTTAGTATTATGTTTGTTTATTGTTATTTATATTATTAGACTGAATTCAATATCTAGATTAATTTAATCTTAATATTTTAGTATTATGTTTGTTTATTGTTATTTATATTATTAGACTGAATTCAATATCTAGATTAATTTAATCTTAATATTTTAGTATTATGTTTGTTTATTGTTATTTATATTATTAGACTGAATTCAATATCTAGATTAATTTAATCTTAATATTTTAGTATTATGTTTGTTTATTGTTATTTATATTATTAGACTGAATTCAATATCTAGATTAATTTAATCTTAATATTTTAGTATTATGTTTGTTTATTGTTATTTATATTATTAGACTGAATTCAATATCTAGATAAATTTAATCTTAATATTTTAGTATTATGTTTGTTTATTGTTATTTATATTATTAGACTGAATTCAATATCTAGATTAATTTAATCTTAATATTTTAGTATTATGTTTGTTTATTGTTATTTATATTATTAGACTGAATTCAATATCTAGATTAATTTAATCTTAATATTTTAGTATTATGTTTGTTTATTGTTATTTATATTATTAGACTGAATTCAATATCTAGATTAATTTAATCTTAATATTTTAGTATTATGTTTGTTTATTGTTATTTATATTATTAGACTGAATTCAATATCTAGATTAATTTAATCTTAATATTTTAGTATTATGTTTGTTTATTGTTATTTATATTATTAGACTGAATTCAATATCTAGATTAATTTAATCTTAATATTTTAGTATTATGTTTGTTTATTGTTATTTATATTATTAGACTGAATTCAATATCTAGATTAATTTAATCTTAATATTTTAGTATTATGTTTGTTTATTGTTATTTATATTATTAGACTGAATTCAATATCTAGATTAATTTAATCTTAATATTTTAGTATTATGTTTGTTTATTGTTATTTATATTATTAGACTGAATTCAATATCTAGATTAATTTAATCTTAATATTTTAGTATTATGTTTGTTTATTGTTATTTATATTATTAGACTGAATTCAATATCTAGATTAATTTAATCTTAATATTTTAGTATTATGTTTGTTTATTGTTATTTATATTATTAGACTGAATTCAATATCTAGATTAATTTAATCTTAATATTTTAGTATTATGTTTGTTTATTGTTATTTATATTATTAGACTGAATTCAATATCTAGATTAATTTAATCTTAATATCTTAGTATTATGTTTGTTTATTGTTATTTATATTATTAGACTGAATTCAATATCTAGATAAATTTAATCTTAATATCTTAGTATTATGTTTGTTTATTGTTATTTATATTATTAGACTGAATTCAATATCTAGATAAATTTAATCTTAATATCTTAGTATTATGTTTGTTTATTGTTATTTATATTATTAGACTGAATTCAATATCTAGATTAATTTAATCTTAATATTTTAGTATTATGTTTGTTTATTGTTATTTATATTATTAGACTGAATTCAATATCTAGATTAATTTAATCTTAATATTTTAGTATTATGTTTGTTTATTGTTATTTATATTATTAGACTGAATTCAATATCTAGATTAATTTAATCTTAATATTTTAGTATTATGTTTGTTTATTGTTATTTATATTATTAGACTGAATTCAATATCTAGATTAATTTAATCTTAATATTTTAGTATTATGTTTGTTTATTGTTATTTATATTATTAGACTGAATTCAATATCTAGATTAATTTAATCTTAATATTTTAGTATTATGTTTGTTTATTGTTATTTATATTATTAGACTGAATTCAATATCTAGATAAATTTAATCTTAATATTTTAGTATTATGTTTGTTTATTGTTATTTATATTATTAGACTGAATTCAATATCTAGATAAATTTAATCTTAATATTTTAGTATTATGTTTGTTTATTGTTATTTATATTATTAGACTGAATTCAATATCTAGATTAATTTAATCTTAATATTTTAGTATTATGTTTGTTTATTGTTATTTATATTATTAGACTGAATTCAATATCTAGATTAATTTAATCTTAATATTTTAGTATTATGTTTGTTTATTGTTATTTATATTATTAGACTGAATTCAATATCTAGATTAATTTAATCTTAATATTTTAGTATTATGTTTGTTTATTGTTATTTATATTATTAGACTGAATTCAATATCTAGATTAATTTAATCTTAATATTTTAGTATTATGTTTGTTTATTGTTATTTATATTATTAGACTGAATTCAATATCTAGATTAATTTAATCTTAATATTTTAGTATTATGTTTGTTTATTGTTATTTATATTATTAGACTGAATTCAATATCTAGATTAATTTAATCTTAATATTTTAGTATTATGTTTGTTTATTGTTATTTATATTATTAGACTGAATTCAATATCTAGATTAATTTAATCTAAAAAAAGTTATACGAAAATAAACAGATATTTTATAACTTGACACAGATCCACTCCATACAGGTGTTATTTCAAGATATAGTCCTGTTGAAATTATATCATTTTTTTATGACGAGCATTTCAGCCATGCCTTGCCCGGGTGTTTGGAAATGTAAGTTAAGCAAAAAAAAAGTTTATTTTTAAAAACTTTGACTCCTATTATGACCCCTTAACATTTATTGTTTTTGGCTCAAATCAAGTTATTAAGTTATATCCATGTCAAAGGAGCCTATCACAAATTTCAAGTGTTTGAACCACAAATTGGCGGAGTTCTTAAACCCAAAATTGGTTTGGTAGAGTTCTCAAAGGTCAAATCGTTGAATTTTGACCCCTTAACAGCAAAATTACTGGCTGGAAAAGGATTACAAAAATTTTCCCAAATCTCACTACCTTGTATATCAAATTTCGAGTCTGTAGACTGAAAATTGACAGAGTTACTGCATAGGGAAATGCACACAGACAGACACGTTCACTTTTATAAATACACAGATGTAAATCAAAATGAGAAGAAAAACATATATTACAATATGGATGGCAATGATTGATGAGAATGTACACAGACAGACACGTTCACTTTTATAGATAGACAGATGTAAATCAAAATGAGAAGAAAAACATATATTACAATATGAATGGCAATGATTGATGAGAATGTAGTTGGGAGATTCGGACTTCATATCTGTCGTGGTTACCACCTGACGAAGGCCAGAGGAATAGTTGGCCAAAACGTTGTGAAACAATAACTAATAAAGATGAGAATAATAATCCGCAATAAATAAATTGATATAAATAATACTCATCTCAATAATGAATTCCAATTAAAATAATATATATATATACCATTCCGTATGGACCCGACCATGGAAGATCAAATAATTAATAAACGTGGATTTTTAAGATAAAAAAATCCAACCTTGATCGCCCTTCGGGGCCCATGCCACAGTTGATAGAGATGTTGAATCTCTACATCTATTTAATTTAGTTATTTCCTTTCATATATTCATTCATATCTTCTGTTTACAATAAGTTTTATTGTGTAACGTCTATTAAACTGCTATTTCCTTTCATATATTCATTCACATCTGTTCATGTTTACAATATGTTTTATTGTGTAACATCTATTAAACTATTTTATTTGCTTTCATATATTCATTCATATCTGTTTCTGTTTACAATATGTGTTATTGTGTAACGTCTATTAAACTATGTTATTTCCTTTCATATATATACCTGCACTCTTCTTACTTACACCCATATAATTCAATATTTACATATTAAATATAGTATATCACCAGTTAATTGAGTTTCAGTTACAGAAATGGCAGAAACATTGTAGAAATATTTAAAGGCCAACATCTTGTCTTTGATTATTTTTAGGAAAACCTAGTTGTAAAAAGTTTGTAAATTTTATTAAACGAAAACTGCAATTTACTTGATGCTGGTATTATTAATGTGTTGATCCGTAAAAAAAAGCCGCTGTAACCTTTTTTCATATTTTCATCTTGGTTTTATTAAAAAGTTTTTTCTGAAGTAAAAATATAATTTCCTATCATCGCATGCAATCTCTTATAAAGTCGTAAAAAATGCAGCAAAAACTTGCGCAGCTTACAACTATCATTGCATTTTCATTTTTTGTAATGTTAAAAACTAAATGTTGATGTTATTAATATTATAAGCTCTCTTGTTTTATTAGTCTCATTCTTGGTAGCTTTTAAAGGTTAAAGACTAATTTCTTAATAACCTTGCCATAACATTTACTTTTTAATTAAGTAAAAAAAGAAATTCGTGAAAAATATTAAATAATTTCAGCTCCTGTCTTTCCAAGCTACTCGAAAAATGTAATTCAAACCCTGTTTTTTCAATGAAAGTAGCAAGGACCAAGGTTTCATTAAAAAAACAAACAAACAAACAACGTGTTTTTTTTTTAAATAAAGATTTTAAACTTCGGACATTACAGGTAAATTTAAAAAAAACACTACATTTTTTTGTTTTAAATTTGAATATATTATTTATTGATCTTTTATCTTCAATTTGTGATATATAACTCTTTGGTGAGTAAATTAATTATTTACTTTTTAATAGATATTTCAAAATGGGGGTGTTAATTAATTCGACCCCTGTCTTTCCAAGCTTATAACTACTCAAAAAATGTAATTCAAACCCTAATTTTTTTCAATTAAAGGCGCAAGGACCAAACAAAAAAAAACGTGTTTAAAAAATAAAAAGATTTTAAACTTCGGACTTTACAGGTAAATTTAAAAAAAACACTATTTTTTTGTTTTAAATTTGAATATATTATTTATTGATCTTTTATCTTCCATTTGTGATATATAAAACTTTGGCGATTAAATTAATTATTTATTTTTTAATAGACATTTTAAAATGGGGGGGACGTGGATTAAAAAAATGTTTGTTTAAAATATGTTCGGTTTATTGGAAAGAGCATAAAATTTCACATTATTTAACTATTACATGAAAATACAGAATGATATTTTATGGTACGTTTTGTTTATTAAATTGTTACATGAAAATACAGAATGATATTTAATGGTATGTTTTGTTTATTAAATTGTTACATGAAAATGCAGAATTATATTTTATGGTATGTTTTGTTTATTAAATTGTTACATGAAAATACAGAATGATATTTTATGGTATGTTTTGTTTATTAAATTGTTACATGAAAATACAGAATGATATTTATGGTATGTTTTGTTTATTAAATCGTTACATGAAAATACAGAATGATATTTTATATATTTTGTTTATTAAATCGTTACATGAAAATACAGAATGATATTTAATGGTATGTTTTGTTTATTAAATTATTACATGAAAATACAGAATGATATTTTATGGTATGTTTTGTTTATTAAATTGTTACATGAAAATACAGAATGATATTTATGGTATGTTTTGCTTATTAAATTGTTACATGAAAATACAGAATGATATTTTATATGTTTTGTTTATTAAATTGTTATATGAAAATACAGAATGATATTTAATGGTATGTTTTGTTTATTAAATTGTTACATGAAAATACAGAATGATATTTTATAGTATGTTTTGTTTATAAAATTGTTACATGAAAATACAGAATAATATTTTATTGTATGTTTTGTTTATTAAATTGTTACATGAAAATACAGAATGATATTTTATGGTATGTTTTGTTTATTAAATTGCTACATGAAAATACAGAGTGAAAAAAAAATAAAAACTAAAGAAAGCAAAAGTCAATTCTCCTCTGCCACAAAACATTGAATCTTCGAACAATTACATATCTTGTTAATCGTTAACTGGTCATTAAATGGGTGATCATTTTACAATAAATTTATATAGCAAAGCGATATCTTACTCTAAAATCTTAAATAATAATTATATTTTTAAAAATTTCTTTCCGGATATTTTTAAGGTTATTGAAATTTATTAGCCAATAAAAGTAGATTTAGAATTTTAAAGTGATGGCCATTAAATGGGTGATCATTTTATGTAAATTTATAGAAGAATATGATCACATTCTTAAATCTAAAGTATTGGATACAATATTTATAATAATACTAAATAATTGTATTCAACGTTTTCTAAAAATATTAAAACAATAAAAAAACCGCTAAAACAGTTTTGTGCTAAGTTTTCTAACAATTCAACCATATTTGAATTAAATTATTGTGTTTATGATAAACATTATTATTTTCTAAGAAATCACATAAGTTTTACTAAAAATAGACAAATTTCATATTTAAAAAAAAAATCTTAATGTCAGATTGAATAATATGTTCTTTGCGGAATTTTTATTGATTGGAGATTCATATCTTTTTTATTCACGTTTGTTAAAAGCAGAATCCAAAGTTTTATTGGATTGCAATAAATAAATAAATAAATAAATAAACTTATTTTAATATTTAACATTATTTTAAAAGTTATTGGATGTATTTTTTGAAATTGTATACAAAAAAAAGAAGAAGAAAATAACTTACCTTTCATTTCAGAAATTCAATACGAAAACAAAAGTGGGATGAATTTGTTCTTTTTTCTTTGTGTTCAAAACAGAAAATTTGTTTTGTTTGTTAGGATTTCTTTAGTAAATTAATACAACTTTTGTTTTGTGTATCCGATTCACTAAGAAATAAAATATATGAAAATATAAAAGAATCAAAATTAAAAGATAAAAAAAAACACTATTTAAACGTGAAATCTTTTAAAGAAACAAATCAACTGCTAAAGAACAAAGAACTTAAGGTCATCATAATAACTCGGTGTCATCATTATTTTGTTCCTCGTGTAAAAATGTCTCTTAATTAGTTAAACGTTCGAAATGTTTTGCAATCAAGTTTAGATTAAAACTTGTCAATAATTCATGTGTAGCAGAAACAAATAAAACTCTTTTCTTGTCTGATATGACACATAATGACCAATCAGAGGCATAGCGCAGGTTGGTACCCCCTTAAGGAACTATAACTGCTTCCGTCCCGGACAAGAAAAACTCTTCCTTTTTCCAGCGAGACGTCAAAGAGAGCTGACCGCCCCCCCTGTCTCTCTTTCTTTCTCTTTGTCTTTCTCTCTCTCTCTCTCTCTCTCTCTCTCTCTCTCTCTCTCTCTCTCTCTCTCTCTCTCTCTCTCTCTCTCTCTCTCTCTCTCTCTCTCTCTCTCAGCCTACATTGGTATCGACTGTGTCCGCACTTTGTAATAACTACCGGGCAAAGGCAGACGAGTTCTACCCCAGCTATATCTAAATGGCATCATGCTTCAATAAATCTTTTCCTTGTGAAGTTTTACGAAGTCGTTTGTTCGTTTATTCAGTAGCTTGTGTTGAAATATTTATTTTATTAGGGAGTGCCCGAAAAGCATTAACTCCATTACCTAAACATGTTTGCTGTGATTTCTTTATTAAATTTCTCTTTCTATTTTATTTTTTATGCCTTTAGTAAAACTTATTCTTTGTATATTTATTTGGCGCTTATACAGTTTAGTCAAGACATTAAAAAATGAAAATATCGAAAAAAAAAACTTATATTGTACGTACTCGTTATTGTCTGAAGTTCTCTGAAAAAAAATGTTCACTTAATTTCAACAAGTAATTTTTATTTTACAGCGAAAAAACAATTTGTTATGATACTGAGCAAAAGGGGTAACATCCATTGAAAGCGGCCGGTGGTTCTATGAGAAAATAAAGCTGTGTACGCATTATAAATGTTTCTTTTCTGTGTCATACGTTATACATTAGTACATTAGGGGTCATTTCGAGTTAAAAGTTTATTTACTGCACTCATCTGGACTAGAGAAAATCATGATTTAAATGTGTGTGTCTCGTCTAAATAACTAACGATAATTCTCTGATATGGCCGACCAGACGGGTGATCAAAAAGTCAGATCGAGCGTACCGCGTACCGGAAAACGAAATGAGACTAACGAAATGAGACCTCATTTGATCTCATATTTTCCAAATTTAGTTGTAATATACGAAAAATGTGTCATAATTAATAAAATAATTAATTCATTAGATTTTGTAGTTGTTAATTAATATCTTTATTTTGACCTTTTAGAAATAAAGAGTTTATTTTAATTTGTGGTCGATAATTAATAAATACTTAAAATTTCATTAAATAGCAATGATTTATTCAATTTAGGTAAATATTTTTTAACGTTGAATTTTATTTTGGATTTATATTAATATCGAAACCATTCCGTAAAGTTATGCGTCAGTAAAATCAGGTCTTCAAGTTTTAGAACCACCGACCGCTTTCAATGGATTTTACCGCAAAAGGTTCGATTTTTAGGAAGAAAAGCTAGTAATAAAGATGGGGAGGGAGTGTCAGCGCTTTGGGGAGTTCAACAAATTTCACAATGGCTGACTTCAACGCGCTCTCATAAAAACGTGTTTTTCTGCTGTAAAAAAAAAAAATAACGGGTTTGTATTACTGTACACATACATTCGAAAAAGTTGTCAAAAAACAAATATATAACAAATAAATGTTATCAAAGGCAAGAGAAGTTACTTTTCTACCAAACTGGATATATTTTTCGAGTTTTTATTCAATGTAACATATTTATTCAGCTCGAAAAACATACAGTGTTAACCGATGTATTGGAAAATTCAATATGGCGTCTGATTCTCTCTTTAACACGGTAAGTTTGGGAAAAGGTGGTATAAATAAAAAAAACTATACAAAATACTATTAAAACCCCGCCGAATATATGTCAACATATGTCACGGTAACATATATTGAGTAAGTTTTTTGACAACTTTTTCGAATCTATGTGTACAGTAATACAAACCCAAAAATAACTACTCGATCAAATTAAGTGAATTTTTTTTAGATCTTCAGTCCAAAACAGATACGTACAATATAACCTTTTATCGATATTTTCATTTTTTTTAATGTCTTGCCTGAACTGCACAAGAACCCTTTATTTAATTAAAATATACACAATACATGAAGATATAAAAATCAGATTTATTTTTTAAGACTGAACATTTCATTATTATTTGGATTAGTCGAATTAAAGTCAACATCCAAGATGAGAACAGTAGTCCAAATGATTCAAATAATCCTCAGATAAAAAAATCGTGAAATTATTTAATAGAAAATCAACTGCTAAAGAACAATGAACTTAGTTCATCGTAATAACACGGTGTAATCATTATTTCGTTCCTCGTGTAAAAGTTTCCGTTCATTAGTTAACTGTGTCGAATTTGTTTCCATATCAAGTTTGGATTAAAGCTTAGGAGGATTTCGTAGTAAATTTATCTATTCTGTGGCTTATTCATTAAAAATAAAATATCTGAAAATATAAGAATCAGGTTTATCATGTTTTGTAAGACTATTTTCTATTTTATTTCTTTAGTAAACTTCTTCTTTGCATCTTTATTTTATTAAAATATACAAAATATATGAAGATATAAAAATCAGATTTATTTTTAAGACAGAATATTTTATTATTATTTGGATTAGTCAAACTACAGTCAGCATCCAAGATGAGAACAGTAGTCTGTAGCAGTTACACAGAACAATTTTCTCTGGTGAATCAATGCCCCCCCCCTCTCTGAGTTCTTCGGCCACAGGCTGACCTATCAGCTAACAGCGCACATTGACTCATCTGCTACCTAAAAAGTCTTGAGGGAACGTCATTCATCGGAACCGGACCTTCGGCCTAGCAACACCTATCCTCTCTTGTCCCCTGTCCACCGGACATCTTGCTCTAGCATTGATAGTCTCCACTGGAGACAACTGCTATTAGCTGGCGATGACACAGTACTGACTGACCGACGACGACCTCAAAAGAACTTTCTTTTCCTTCTTCCTTTTTTGCAGTCCGGCCTGACAATTCCTGCTACAAATAAAATATTCTTCGTTGTTATTGTTAAAAAGACGTTTATGGTTATTTTGTGTTGTGTTCTTTAAACATATTTTATTAGGAAGTAAAACAATTACCTTTCCTAAAAATGGTGACCCCAACATGATATGAACATGCAACTTTCTGAACTTACCACAAAATTCAAACAACCGTGCCTGCTTTATCAGAGAATTCCTATCCCAAGCACGTTGCTTAGTTTATATTGGAGCTGCTTGCAGTATCTGGCCACTGAAATTCCTTACTGAGTAGTTGCCCATCAAACTGCAAGCGGTAAATCACTCCACCCATTTCCATGTATATTCAAATTTCTCGTTCTCTGGACTTGGAATTACAAAGAGACTTTACATGGGTTTTTACTATAGTGGATTTACCCTACCCCATAATAGGCATGGACTTCCTGTACCACTTTAACTTCTTACACTTCTACCCGAAGTTACCGAACTTAAATTTTGTGATAAACAAACCCACGCACACCACAACACATCAAAAGCACAGGTAGCAGAGAAGGCAGAATTCAACCATTTGTTGAAGTTAGGAATAATATGACCCTTGTTCAGTCCATGGATTTCCCTTTGTATATGCTGCAGTTTGGAATAATATGCCCTTGTTCAGTCCATGGGCTTCCCCTTTGTATATGCCGCAGTTAGAAATAATATACCCCTTGTTCAGTCCATGGGCTTCCTCTTTGTATATGCTGGAGTTAGGAATAATATGCACTTGTTCAGTCCATGGGCTTCCCCTTTGTATATGCTGCAGTTAGTAATAATATACCCCTTGTTCAGTCCATGGGCTTCCCCTTTGTATATGCTGCAGTTAGGAATAATATGTCTCTTGTTCAGTCAATGGGCTTCCCATTAGTATATGCTGCAGTTAAGAATAATATGCCATTTGTTCAGTCCATGGGCTTCCCCTTTGTATATGCTGCAGTTAGGAATAGTATGGCCCTTGTTCAGTCCATGGGCTTCCCCTTTGTATATTCGGTAGTTAGGAATAATATGCCCCTTGTTCAGTCCATTGGCTTGCCCTTTGTATATGCTGCAGTTAGGAATAATATGCCCCTTGTTCAGTCCATAGGCTTGCCCTTTGTATATGCTGCAGTTAGCAATAATAAGCCCGTGGTTCAGTCCATGGGATTCCCTTTTGTTTATGCTTCAGTTAGGAATATTATGCCCCTTGTTCAGTCCATGGGATTCCCCTTTGTATATGCTGCAGTTAGGAATAATACGCCCCTTGTTCAGTCCATGGGCTTCTCCTTTGTATATGCTACAGTTATGAATAATATGCCTCTTGTTCAGTCCATGGGCTTCCCCTTTTTATATTCTCCAGAAACATGACTATCGACGACTTAATGCCATGACGGTACCTGATCGTTATCCAATCCCTCATATACAGGAGTTTTCTTTCTTTCTGCATGGTTGTAAGATTTTCTCTAAACTAGATTTAGTTGAGGCTCACCATCAGATTTCAGTGAATCCGGATGACATACCGAAGACTGGTAACAAATCTATTTGGAGCGTTTGAATTTTTAGCTACGCTTTCAGCTTACAAAACGTTGCTAGTACCTTACAGCGCTTCATGGATGAAGTAGTGCGTGACTTAGACTTTGTCTATAACTATATAGACCACATTCTCGTGGTAAGTGCCTCACCCAAGGAACATGTTATTCACCCCCACCTACTGTTCGAATGGTCTCAGCAATATCACGTGAGGGTTAACTCTGGTAAATATGTTTTTGGTGCTTTGTCACTAGTTTTCCTGGGCCACATTATCAGCCCAGGCGGTATATATCTGTTACCAGAAAAGGTGAAGGTCCCAAAAGATATCTCATTTTCGTTTCACGTTTTTCTCAGAAAGGACGCCGTGAAAGCCCCTCTAAATTTACTTTTTAATGACCCTTATCGCGTGCTTTCACGTACGTATAAACTTTTCACTCTAAATATTAGTGGTAAAAGAGAAACTGGCTCTCTTGTCAGAGCAAAAAGAACCTTTCTGAACACAAAAACACACGAGCCTCACATCCCCCCTACTTAGACACAGCATCAAGATACACGAGCCACAAATTCCCCTACTTACACACAGAATCATATAACACATACACCTGAAGTGAGTACTCCATCCAAAGACAATTATGTAACCACCACATGCAGTGGTCGTAGAGTACATTGGCCAAAGAAATTATGTAAGGTTCTGCACATATAATATGCCTTTGCCCAATTTCTGCTTGGATTTTCTTTCAAACAAAAATAAAAGAAAGAAAAAAAAACAGCAAGAACAATTTTTCACATAAAAAATTGTAAACTAATTGTACTATTTCTCTTGTTTACGGCCACTTTTCCTCTCTCTCTCTCTCTCTCTCTCTCTTTGATTTCCGCCTAAGCAGGGGTTGATGTAGCTGTTACAGAGAACTATTTTCTCAGGTGAATCAATGCCTCCCTCTGAGTTCTTCCGCCACAGACTGACCTATCAGCTAAGAGAGTGCATCGATTCATCTCCTTCATAAAAAGTCTTGAGGGAAAGTTAGTCAGTCAGGATCGGATCTTTAGCCAAGCAAGACCTCTTCTCTTGTTCCCTGTCAACTGAACATCTTGCAATAGAACCGACGGCATCCACTGGAGACAACTGCTATTAGCTGGGGACGACACAGTACTGACTGACCAACGACCCCCAAAATAACTTTCTGTTCCTTCATCCTTTTTCGTAGTCCGACCTGCCAGTTCCTGTTACAAATAAATATTTTTAATTGTTAAACAGATTTTTGTTGTTCTTTTCTGTTGTGTTCTTTAAATATATTTTATTAGGAAGGTAAAACAATTACCTTCTCTAAAAAACTTCTGCTTACATTAATCGATATTATCGGTGTCTACCAAACAAGTTTCTTTTAGTGATTACATGTTATTTGTACAACTAAACGGCAAATCTGCTAAAAGTACTACCGTTTAAAATGATAAAAGTTCTATTTATATTGTAAAACATTTTAAAAAAAGGTTTCTATTTTTAGAATTATAAAAAGTTCTATTCATATTGTTTAAAATTTTAAAAAGTTTTGTTTAAAATAAATAAAAATGTTTTTTTTCTTTTAAAATAGTTTAAAATTAAAAAATAGTTCTGTATGTATATTGTTTAAAATAAATAAAGTATTTATTCTTTTTTTTAAAATAAAAGTTGTTTTCATGTCTAATTTTGAAAAACAAAGTTCTGCTTATTTAAAATTGGAAACTTCCGAAATACCGATGTCATTATTTATATATCCTTGGCAAAGTAACATAACGGTGATAACAGAGTTTCGTTCCTTTTATGTGATATAGAAATCAAGAGTATTTTGCCACCTAATCTCCAATCTTGGCTTTTTTTCCTATCAGGTCTAGATTACATTTGTCAATGTCTTGTTACGATTTATTAAGAAAAATTCTCTTATGTGTGTCCAATTCATTAATAAATAAAATATATCGAGATAAAAAGGGTTTATTTTTTAAGACTGAACATTTCATAATTATTTGGATTAGTCGAACTAATGTAAACATCCAAGATAAGAATAATGTAATGTTGCAACCAAAGGGACATAACTCCCAAAAGAGTTACCTGCCCCTTAAATGAGAATGTATTATGTTCTATTTTTCCTCCTCCCCTCACACTATTTTGAGGGCATTGACAACATTTCAAACAGTAGTCAAAATAATTCAAATAATTTTCATATAAAAAATTTCAAATCTAAACATTTCACTTAAACTGATTTTTTTTTACATAAACTGAATATTTCACATAAACTGAATATTTTATATAAACAACTCAAATAAGAGGAAGGAATTATACAAAACAGTGAAGTCAGTCAAATGAAAAAAAAGATTTAAACGAAGAAAAAAATTATATTTTTGAATCATTTCCGATGAAGTTTGATAATTTATTTTTTACAGACTTTTCTTATCATGTGCATAGGGTTTGTTTCGGCCGAATAATCCTCTGGCCTTTTTCACGTGATTAAGCGCGACCGGATATGAATTATGAATTTTGTAACTCTATGCACAGTAATTCCTGCTTTCCATAGTTGATTTTTACCATGTTTCGGCCTACTACTCCTCTGGCCTTCTAAGGAACCTTACTGGGGATGATTGACTTGTCTGGTGCACGAGTCATTTCAAACTATGCAACTCTACAAATGAACTAGGTGAATTAACAACAAAAATTGAAAGTCACACTGAAATTATAGAACTTGGAATTTATAATCTTTTAAATTTAATTTTTGTGATCTTTTCTGGTCTCCCATTTTCAGACAAAAAATTCGCAAAAAATAATTACGCAAAATATAAATTCTTATCTGGAAATATAAAATAATCCTTTGTTTTAAATCAGAGCAGAAAAACTCCATGCAATATTCCAACGAATTTGCGAAAAAGATTTCACCTTGAATGGCAACAAATGTGCATATAACAAAATGTCATTCGATTTCATCCGACAAATCTTTGCTAAGGAAATCATCAGCAAATCACAAACTTAACAAAAATCAATCGTTGGATTACCCGACCTGAAAAATCTATCAGAAATCAGAACCTTGCTGGGTATGGTCGACTTGTGTGGTTGACGGGTCATTTCAAAATATGTAACTCTCACAAATGAACTACACAAATTAACAACAAAAATTGAAAGTCACACTGAAATTCTAGAACCCTTCAGGTATGCTCACTCGTCCCCTTTGACCTGAAAAACATACTGATATATATATATATATATATATATATATATATATATATATATGCATATATATGTGTATATATATGTATATATATGTATATATGTGTATGTATATATGTATACATATATGTGTATATATATATGTATATATATGTGTATATATATGTATATATATGTGTGTATATATATATATGTATATATATGTATATATTTATGTATACATATGTATATATATGTGTATATATATATTTATGTATATATTTATGTATATATATATGTATATATATATATATTTATGTATATATATATGTATATATATATGTATATATATATGTATATATGTATATATATGTATATATATGTATATATATATACATATATATACATATATATATATGTATATATATATGTATGTATATATATGTATATATATGTATGTATATATATGTATATATATGTATATATATGCATATATATATGTATATATATGTATATGTATATATATGTATATATATGTGTATATATATATATTTTTTTTAAATTACATTTTCACCCCAAACAAGGCAAATTGCAACTTTGGTGTAGGGGGCTACTATCAGGGGCAACAACTACTGGGGATTTGGGCAGCAAGGTGTTTGTTCACGTTACACTTGAACTTCTGCACGTCAGTACTGTTGGGGAAGCAGGGACCTGGAATGGAATTCCAGAGTCTAGCGGTTCTGGGGAAGAAACTATTGGAGTAAAAAGATCTTTTACATCTAGGGATCTCTACAGTGTAGGGGTAGGATTTAGCAGCCTGTCGGGTTTGTCGAGGGTGCTCACGTCGTGGGGGCACAAGTGATTGCAGTTCGTCAGAGCATTCATCACTAAAATACTTGTAGAAAAGGCAGAGGGATGCAACATTTCGTCGATGGGACAGAGGCTGAAGCTTAGATGCCAGTTCAGGGCCTATCAGGTTTGCGACTCTCTTTTGAACCTTGTCAAGGAGCGAGAGACTAGTAGCAAATGCACCAGCCCAGATGTGGCAGCAATACTCCATACATGGGCGAATGGTGGCCTTATAGAGGTACAGGATACTTTCGGGTGTTAGTAGTTTTCTAGCACGGTAGAGAGAGCCCACCTTTCTTGCAGCGGCCCTGGCAATGCCTTCAATGTAATTGTTCCAACTCATGTTTCCTGTGAACGTTAGGCCAAAGAGTTTGAAAGATGGACTCTCAGATAAAGAGTCGTTAGCCATTGCTATGGGTGGTAGAGAGGGTTTCTTGTAATTATTGAATGAAACTAGTTTAGTCTTGGCAGCATTGAACGCGACCAACCACTTTTGTCCCCATTCCACTACAGATTGGAGGTATTCCTCTAGTGTTTCTGCCATTTCTTTAGAAATGTGTTCATTTGTCTTCCTGTCGTGCCTGCCATAGAGTGTAGTGTCATCAGCATATATACCCATCTCAGAGGCAATGTTGTCGGGGAGGTCATTTATGAATATCAGGAACAATAGAGGTCCAAGGATAGAACCCTGGGGTACCCCCCGCATTTATATCATATTGTGTAGATGTACGACCGTCGAGGACAACCTGGATTTTTCTCTTATCTAAGAAGGATTTAATTATGTTAAGTATTCTACCAGTGATACCATATGATCTGATTTTACTGAGGAGACCCTCATGCCATACCCTGTCAAAAGCCTTAGATATATCTAGAGCTACCGCTCTGCCCTCTCCCGCTTTGTCCAGTGAATGGTATATACGTTCAGAGATCACAGTTAGGATGTGTGCTGTGGAACGGGCTTGTCTAAATCCATATTGTTTGTCAGTCAGTAGTTTAGCATCTGTAAGATGATGGACTAGAGCATGGTTAATTATGGTCTCAAATATTTTGGCAAAAAGTGGGAGGAGGCTAATAGGGCGATAATTTGATGGGTCTGACCTTTCGCCAGAATTCTTGAATACTGGTACAACAGAAGCAGTTTTCCAGCATATATAGTAATGATGGAAATCCTATAAGCATCTCTACATATATCAGAAATTTGGAGGAATTTTTGACACTCCCAACAGGAAACTGCGAATAAAATTTAAAACCTCGTAATTTCTCTTTTTAAAGTTGGTTGTTTATTTATTTTATGGAATAAAATAAACTATCAAAGTTGTTTAAAACATAATAGAAATATTATTGTTAATAAAAAAAACAGTGTTTACAACATGTTTACAAAATATTTTTTACATAAACTGATTATTTTACATAAACAAGTAAGGGAAAGGAATTATACAAAACAGTGAAATCAAATGAAAAAATAGATTGAAACGAGGAAAATTATATTTTTTAATATCATTTCACATGAAATTTCATTAATTTTTTACACACTTTTGTTTTCATGTGCATAGTTGTTGTTTCGGTCAACTCATCCTCTTTCAGGTGATGAAGCGCGACCGGAAGTTCTCTAAATGATTTCACAGTCATTGTTGTTTCGGTCAACTCATCATCTTTCGGGTGATGAAACGCGACCGGAAGTTCTCTAAATGATTTCACAGTAATTCCTACTTTCCATCGTTGTTGTTTGCTCATTAATCCTCTGACTTTCTTGAGTATGACTGTAACAGATATCTTCAGGCAAAGCTGACTTGGAATCGTAGAAATTAACTGCCTTTATCCATTGCGTCATTATCCCCGAAGGGCGATGAAGGTTGGAATTTATAATCTTTTAAATTTAATTTTTGTGATCTTTTCTGGTCTCCCATTTTCAGACAAAAGTCAGAAAAAAATGAATACGCAAAAAATAAAGCCTTATCTCGAAATACTTTTAAATGATCCTTTGTTTTGGATCAGAGCAGAAGAACCACGATCAAAAACTCCATGCAATATTCCAACGAATTTGGAAAAAGATCTCACAGTGAATGGCAACAAATGTACATATAAAAAAATGTCATTCGATTTCATCCGACAAATCTTCGCTAAGGAAATCATTTATATACACCCGCAGTCTAACCATCCACCATCCATTATTAAACATATACCGTTATCTATTGAAAAAATAAGTAACAATTCATCTAATGAAGTAACTTTCAATGATTGCAAAGCTATTTATAATACAGCACTTAAAAATAGTGGGTATAAAGACATAGAGATACAATATAAAGTAACTAACGCTAGCACAAATGGATCTAGAAATCGTGGTAGGAAAACTATTTGGTTCACACACCCCTTTAATATTATGTTGAAAACAAAACTTGGTACAAAATGTTTACAACTTATTATCAAGTATTTCCCACCAAATAATATATTACATAAAATATTTAATAAAAATACATTGAAATTAAGTTATAGCTGTAGTGATAACTTAGAAAGGATTATAAAAAAGCATAATGGAAGAATTTTAAAGACGACTAATAGAGAAGGTGAAAATACTAGTGCAAACACTGCGGTGAATAAATGTAACTGTAAAAAGCCTGAGGAATGCCCGATAAAAAATGAATGTCTGACCTCATCAGTGGTATACCAAGCTAGGATATTCCCAGTAGAGAACTCAAGGGACGAAAGATTCTACATAGGGAGTACCCAAATGACTTTCAAAAATAGATTCTATGGACATACACGGTCGATGAGTAATCAAACATATGAAAAGGACACTTCCTTATCGTTATATTACTGGAAATTAGTTAGAGAAAATAAAACACCTAGTATAGAATGGAAGATTATTAGGAGGGCCAATACTTGCCACTCATTGATCTCATCATGTCCATTATGCTTATCAGAAAAACTTGAGATAACTAGGTTTAAAGACATGGATAAATTATTAAATATTAAACAAGAAACTGCTATATCCTGCAAACATTTCAGAATACACGCACTTAAAGAACTCTAAATTAGTAGACCAGAACAACTATGAGTGCAACTAACCCCCATCAAATAACCCCCCACAAAGAGGATAAGTGAGGTCGCAACTATGATCAGTCGCTTAATATTCTACTTCATCAAGCAGTTATAATATTACTAACCTAAATAAGTATCTGTATGAAGGTATATTTGAACCAAACGAGTAATAGATTGTTTTGGGTGAACCTCGTACAAATGTATGCATATGGGTATTTTTGGGTGTATGCATGTATGGATATATAATCTTTATATACCTGGGTAGGAAAATTAATTTAAAAAAAAGGATAAATTAATAAATAGATGAAAGAAAGTAAGGAATGAAGGGTGAATGAAAGAAAAGGGGATAAAGAAATAAGGGTGAATAAATAAAGATGAAGGTAAGTACTAAAGATGAAGGTAAGTACTACAATATATAAGCTTGTATACTCAGTTTGTATAACCTAAATACTCTGATTTCTGTCATGTGTTATTATATATTATTATTGTATCGCTATACAGCTTACGTATATCTGCCTAACCATCGACAAAGTGCTTGCTTAATATGAAGATAGGCCTATGAACCTCATGCTGAATTCAATATAAATTTTTACGTAGCAAAAAAAAACTACAACTTAGGAAAATGTAACAAGCGGGTGGGGCCATGAAATATAACTATGCGTGTGGAGTTTGATAGAAAAAAAGAGAATTTATGTAGTAAATGTATTCATGTCTGTTTCTACTTTAGATGTATCATTTGGAGGCAGGGTACATGTATATATATATTTGTGTGAGTATGTATGTATAAGTGTATTTTATGTATGCATGTATGTTTGTATATATATATAATTAAATATATATATATGTGTATCTATATATCTGTGTGTATGTTTGTATATGGATGTATTTATATATGTGTGTATGTATGTGTATGTATATGCATATACATATTTATGAACTATTAAAATAGGCTGTCTCGTATATGATTGTTGTAACAATATAGATTACAAGAATGTATGGATGTCCGAATGTTGTTCATATGTATGTTATATATATGTATGCGTGTGTATGTGCATATATATATGTATATATATGTATATATGTGTATATATATGTATATGTGTATGTATATATATATATATATATATATATATATATATATATCCATCCCCCGCCCGAAAAAACTAGATGTTGCCCCTGCTACTAAGTTTATATATATATATATATATATATATATATATATATATATATATATATATATACACCCGTCTGGAGTGCAGTAGCATACTATTTCATATATGAAGGGGTTACAACGCTACTGAAGTAAAGAAAAAATGCCATTATTTGTCTCTGTATGTCTGTATGTGTGTGTGTATATATATGCGCGGGTGTAGCAAAGTGTAGGCGTTTATAAGTATATTGATATATTAATATATATATGTCCATGTGGGGTTTAGATAACTTTCGTGTTTTATGTTTATTCATATTTTGTTTGTTTATTTGTTTTTATTTTGATTTTTTATTTATTTTTATTTATTTTGTTTTGTTTTATTTACCTTATTTTTATTTTAACTTTATTCCTGCGTATTTTAGAGTTATTGCCTAGTTTCAGTACGTGTGTTGTAAGTAAAATAAAGGTGAACAACATAGATCCGCTTTTGAATATATGTATTAACGTGAGTGTGTGTGTGTGTTGTGTGTGTGTGTTTGCATGTATGTGTGTGGATGGATGTAGATTGAAGGGCACCGGTCAGTACTTAGTGACCATAGCTAATGTTCTTAATTTACAGACTCCAAGACAAAAAAAAATAAATTCTCAAGTACCTTATGCCATAAAAACCAAAAGATAGGTTGGATAGGGGGAAAGGGAAATGAATAAGATGTTTATTATCTTCAAAGACCTCACTTGTCCTCTCACCGTTTTTTATGACTCCCACCCAGGTTACATTCTAACTTGACAAACGAAATAGGAAAATGTATTTGGTTGAAATATCACTTTCGACGGTAATTCTTGGACTGAAGACGTAATCCCCCAACGTGGGTGATTACAGAAACATGTATGCACATATGTAGCCATTAATGCTTGTATAAATAAAATTAATATACCTGCTCTGTTAACTCATTGAGCACTATTTTGGTAGACACATGTTGTTTCATTGGATGTACTTCTAGGAAACACAACTCTACTGGCTATATATATATATATATATATATATATATATATATATATATATATATATATGCCGCATATCACCATGTCAGGTTTTATAACACCGCAGGTACATAGCTGTAAAGATTGTATGGTCATAGTGACACTATCGGCCGGCCAATAGCGTGAGCGACCTACACTCATATTAAATTTCCTGGAAACGGTAGCTTGTAACATGATGTCAATATGATAGGAGTCTTGATGCTGTCGCACCATCTCAACATTTAAGGTAGACATAACACGACAAGACACAATTGTAATATATATGAGAAATACTTACTTTTTTATTTCTGTACACAAATATACTACTATATTTTACAAAAAGGATCAAGAGCAATTATTACGTAAACTTTTAAAATTATTATAGTGAACTACCTAGATAATCCTGACTACTGTTGGCAGTGATGGGGGGTGCCCCGTCGTTTACAGCGAAGAAGAAAATATGTGCTCATCCCATGGCTGTCCGGAGGAAAAGAATTTAAGGGAATAGGAAGTGAACTGTGGTTCTCATTTACTTGTGAGTGCCTCCATGTGTGACAAATCACCTCCCAGCCATGGCAGGGTGGGAGGACTAGAACGACCAATGGTACGAGCAAAAATAGTAACACAATAGACTTACTTCAAACTGTCCTTTCTGGTATCTGTTGGCCCACTCTTAAAGATGCATGCAATGAAAGTTTATGATATAATTTTTGCCATTTTGAAGCAATTTTTGTAGCAGAGATTCTGTCTTATTTGTAAGACAATCTTGTCCAAAATGTTTGGCCAATTATGTCTCCAGTGTAAGTGCTCATACGTGTCATTAAATGTGAATTGTGCAGAACTAAAATAGTCATACACTTTAGATGACAGTGGTTTTTACTCAGTGTAAGTTCTCATATGTTTCACCAACTTGCATGTTTCAGAACAAGAATATCCAGACATCAGTGAGTTCTCATATTTGTAACTAATGCTGATTTTGTAGAATAAAAATATCGACACACTTCAAAAGAATGTGGATTTTCCCTTTTTTGATTTTACTTCAGAAAATTTTAAGAGATAAAAGTGCTCCCTCCTCGAGCTAACACTTGATTCTCTACGGACTTAAACTTATATTCGAGGGCTATTTTAAGAACAGATGCTGTTTCCTTTATGGCTGCTATTTGTATTTCGTTACAGCTTGGTCTTCCAGAGATTGCTTCTAAGTATTTCTGAAGATTCATTTTTATTAACCCAGTTGCTCCTATCACAATCGGTATAATGTTTATTTCTTTCAGAGACCATGTTGTTTTTTTTTAGATCATTTAAGGTCCTGTAGTATGAGCTCTCATATGCATAACTAATATTGATTTTTTAAAGCAAGAATATGCACACACTGCACAAGAATGTGGGTTTTCCCTTTTTTATTTATTTTACTTCAGTAAGTATTAAGAGATCAAGGGGCTCCCTCCTGGAGTTAACACTTGATTCTGTTATGATTTAAATTTATATCCGCGGGCTCTTTTAAGAATAGATGCTGTTCCCTTTATGGCTGCTATTTGTATTTCGTTACAGCTTGGTCTTCCAGGGATTGCTTCTAAGTATTTATGAAGATTCTTTTTTATTAAACCAGTTGCTCCTATCACAACCGGTATAATGTTTATTTCTTTCAGAGACAATGTCGTTTTTAGATCATTTTTTAGGTCCTGATATTTTGTTATCTTTTCCCGTTCAGCTCTGTTAAGGCCAAAATCATTTGGGACTGTAACATCGATAATGAGCGCAGTTCTTTCAGGCTTGTTCAATATTACAATATCTGGCTTGATGGCCTTGTCTTTTATGTATCTCCCTGCCTGTATGTCTTTGTCATAGAACACGGTCACTTTTCCATTTGATGTTATTGGTGGTGGTTCATGTTCCCAGATGTTCATCGCTCTGTCAAGCTGCATCTCTCCACAGATTTTCCAATGAAGGTACTTACATACTTTGTTATGGTGGACAGTGTAGAGGCCATCTGCCAATAGGATAGGACATGCAGACATTAGGTGGCTTGGGCTCTCAATTGCTGAGTGGCAAAACCGGCATTGGCTATTTGCTTGTAGGCCAGCCATTTTTTTAAATCCATTTGTGAGTAAGCCTTGGTCTTGACTGGCTACAATAAGTCTTTCCTCATCAAATGGAAGTATCCCGCTCTTGAGCCATTTGAGTGAAGCATCCCTGTCTATATATTCCTGTTTAAGCTCTTCCAGAAACTTTCCTGCTCTTTTATGTTGGTCCCATTCTTGCTTTCTTGTGTCTATTTCGATTTCGGTGTATTTATTTCTCGTTTTTCTTGCAATCTGTGTTGCTGGATTATCATATACCTCGGCAGTATTTTCCAGTATGACACCCCCAAAGTTTTCGGCAAGCTTCGTGACTGACGTTTGTTGAGGTAGACGTTCATGGTGGTCCCTCACTATTTCTATTGTCATATCTGTTGAGCTTTTAATATACTGCCCCATGCTTACTATGGTGGCTCGATATGCATGGTTTATTTCAGTGAGACCGAGGCCACCCTCTCTTCGTGGAAGGTATATCCTGTCCATACATTGATTTCGGTATATTATTTTATGCAAGGTTAGGAGTTTCCTGGTCTTTGTATCTAGCCTATTGATACTGTATTGGGGCCAGTCAATAATACCAAACCCATATGTGATGACAGGGATTGCAAGTTGATTTATGGCAGTTATTTTGTTTTTCGGGCTTAATTCGGATTTGAGGATCTTTTTAAGGCGTGATGTGTATTCTTGTTCCACCTTATGTCTCATTTTTTCATGCTCCACAGTTACATTTTCCTCTATACCGAGGTACTTATAAAGGTATTTGTAAAGAAAAAGTGTAAGGAAAAATTCAAGATGGCGCCCGACTCTCTCTTTAACACGGTAAGATATCCTCAACACGGCACAAGAAGCAACAGCCACACGATTCCCCAGCCAACTCAATCGTCACTCCCCCACGTCTTTCCCCTCACCCGCTTTTATCGTCCTGGATGCACGTTACACTCCCCCCTGATCTGATGATCACATAGAGAGCACTGGGGTGGTGGCCTTTTAGTGTGTGTGCTTCTGCGAAGAGGTACATTCACTGTTTCAGATTCGGGCTCTGGATCTGGTTCCGCCTCATCAGATGAAGTATCGCTATCAGTCTCTGGAAGGGGCTCACTGAATCCGTGCATCGGCAGCTCATCGCTAGACGCTTCACTGCTTTCTTCTGTAGTTGTATGACGCACCTCGGTAGCTGGGCGAAGATCTCGCACATGTCGTGGGGTTCCATCGACCAAAACAGACTGCTGGCTAATCACTCCAGATATGTGTCCTCGCTTAAACTTGTCGGTGCACCGATTTCCTGGAGGCCGCACCCACACTGGATCTCCCACTTCATATCTGTTATATGTTCCCTTGTCGGTTGGCTGCGTAGTGTTGATTCCCTTCACTCCGACTCGGTACGTGTAAATAGCATTCGCAGGTGCGGTTGAAGGGGACGTCCCGTCCTTTGGCGTAATGTTGTACCAATATGTTGCTTCCGCAATAGTACATCGCTTCCTGGCAGCAATTCTCTTGATGCTGCGATGGCTTCTTTCAGCAATGCCATTTCCTGACGGCACATGCGCACATCGCAACCGTAGTTGGACGCCCCACTCATCTAACAACTGCCGGACTTGCTGGCTACAAAACGCTGCATCATTGTCAGTCAGGAGCTCTTCCGGCGCACCTCGCTCAAAAAAAATGGATGATAGGTGGCGAACAACATTTGCTGAATCCTGTCTGGTCATCTGCCGCCACACCACAAATCTCGTAGGCCCGCAATCAATGAGAGTTAGAAAGGGCTTGCCACTGTAATGGGTAATATCCATGGCCAGCCGCTGCCACACACTCTCAACTTCCAAGCGACCCTTCTGCCATCGCTCTGGTGCAGGATCAATAGACTGGCAAGCCTCACAATTTCTGACGATCTGACTGACATCCATCTTGGTCACTGCTGGGTATGCACGCCTCACAAAATAAAGGGTCCTCTTTATACCCGGATGTCCGCTCTGTGCATGAATTTTTTGTATTTGACATGGGTCGATTGCAACTGCACAAGATCGAGCAGTAATCTCCATTCCCATCTTCGCGGCTTCATACCATTTGTGAGGTACACGGGTCAGTTGGTCAGCACGATTACAATGTGATGGCACCAGAGTGACGCTCAGTGATAGCCCATACTCAGATACCAGGTTTTTTAGCGTGTCTAGCCTTCTCCGTATTAACATTTCGCTTGCTGCCTTGGTACGGATTCGTGTCCGTCCTGAAAGTGTGTCAGACACCCAGTGGTAGACACAGAGAGAATCTGTGTACAAGGTCAACTTCTTAAACTGCCACTGCAGGGCCAGATTTACCCCCTTTACAACAGTGTCCAGTTCTGCCAGGTTGATATGCTGAGAATCTGTTACGGGCCGCAGCCAACACGCATCCTCGAACACGTTTCCTCCTTGCTCCAACGATACTCCCAACGCCAAAGAACTGGCATCAACCCACACACCTACGTTGTCTCCGTTAACACACCACCGCCCACAGGCAGGGTCCTTCTTTTTCACTCTCTCCAGTGTCTCTTTAATCATCAAAGTTAGTAGGACATCATCGGATATGTCATCCCAACCCGTGGTTGTTAAATTTGCTCTGCGTTTAATCACACCAACAGCTGCACGGAGCCAGCCACAGACCGGTAAGTGACCAACAAGTTTTCCACACCAAGAAAAAACGGTCCGCCTTGTAACGAGGTTGGGGATGCTTGGAATTTCACTGCCACGCCTCCATTGTAGGGTGCCATCTTCTTCATAAACATCCAATCCCAATACACGCGCTCCTTCCCTTAAACGTTCGGGATTCTTGCATTCCAGACCAAACTGAGCCAACTTTTCTTTGACACACGACGCAGACTGTACATCTTCATTGACGTATACGTCATCAATGTAAGCTGACGTTGAGTCCCTCATGGGCTTTTCTTGGGACAATACTGTGTTGACAATAGTCTTCATGATCTGTGTTGCCACATTTAGGCCAAAGCCAAGGCGTGTAAGGCAGTACCTCTGCCCCTGGAACCAAACTGTCTGGAACGGCCACAACGTCTCATCAACTCGCACCTGTAAATAGGCTTTTCGCAAATCCAATATTGAGACATTAGTGCCTTTCTGACGCCATTCCCTCAACTTACTGGCGCATACGTCAGCAACGCAGTGTAGGCTTCAATATGCTTGTTAAGCTCCCTATAGTCCAGCACGGGCCGTACTTTCGACTTGTTATGCTGGACTACTGCCATCAAGGGTATTAGACCCTTCGGAGGCCCAAGCTTGTCCTCAGGGTAGGGGATTAACCAGCCATCTTGGATCCACGCCTTTAGTTCCCTTTCGTATTCTGCTCGGGCCTCACTGGGTATAGGGTACTCTGCAATCCCATTCTTGAGTTTAGTCGGTGCCATTCCCTCGGTCCACTTCCAAGATGCAATCCAGGCCCTCTTGCGCGAGTCGTAGTCCACTGTAAAATCCGGCCGATCGATATGGAGCGCTGCACACACTGGGGCTTTTAAGAATCGCACCTTTCCATCCCGATGAATTGCGACTCCCCCCAGCGCCTTGATGGCATCGTATCCGAGCAACAGGTCAAACCCCAGGAGATTTCCTTGGGTCACGAGCACATTGATCTTAGTGGCTGCACCGGTGTCCGTGTAGATCTTGACAGTTCCAGCTCCACAGCCTGTCTGGGTCTCGCCTCCTATCGTGGTGACTTTGATCTTCCTCTTAGTCCAACTTGGACACAGCCTGGTGCTCACTATAGTATGCGAACAGCCTGAGTCGAGAAGTGATGAGCAGGGTATCCTGTTTACGTAGATGGTCATTACTGGTTGCGCCTTGTTCAAATTTTGCTCGGGGAGCAGGGCGGCGCTGACGTCCTCTCCCCTGATACGTTTCCCGCACAGTTTTGGGCTAGATGCCCCAAACCGCCACACTTAAAACAGCGCACACGCCCCCTGTTGGTGCAATTCCTTGCAAAATGTCCGCGTCGGCCGCAGCGAAAACATTTCCCATTGCTTGCAGGGTTCTGATTCGGAATCTCCCGAGCGCCAATCTGGCCTGTCTGTGTCGCCATCACAACTGGTTCCCCCAGGTCCTCCTCATCGTTGATGATGGCTCGAGCACGTTCCATCAAGTGTTCCATGGTCGTTGTTGAAACGCTGGTTGAGGCTCTCAGTAGCTGCTTCACCCGAGTGGGAAGGCCCGCCACAAACGCGTACGCGAGCGTCCGCTCCGACACCCCTCCACCGAACAGAACTGCGAGTTTCTTTAACTCAGCGAAGAAAACGTCCACGCTTTCTTCCGGTAGAAGTTTTCGGGAAGCAAATTTTTCATAGGCTGTACAAGGATCCATGGCAAATGCCTTGTAGAGCGCAGCTTTAATTGCGGTGACATCTCCCTTTTCGGCAGCACTGAGTTGCTGATATACACTCAAGGCACCCCCAGCCAATCTCAGGGGAATTACAGTGTGTACCCTTTTCACCTCACAAAGGTCGCACGTCAGCTCGACCCTTTCAACCCAGTCGACGATGGACGTGGACCCGTCAAACTCGGGTATGAGCTTTAAGTCAAATTTCGACTCGGTCATAGTCCTAGAGGCCAAATGGCCGAGATAGCTTGTAAGAAAAAAAATGTAAGGAAAAATTAAAGATGGCGCCCGACTCTCTCTTTAACACGGTAAGATATCCTCAACACGGCACAAGAAGCAACAGCCACACGATTCCCCAGCCAACTCAATCGTCACTCCCCACGTCTTTCCCCTCACCCGCTTTTATCGTCGTTCTAGGCCGGCTAAATTTGCATATTCCGAGAATTCGTGTGACTTTGCGAGACATCATACTTTACAAAAGACGGCAGTCGCCATCTTGGTCCCTCTTTTCTATTTTTGGTCGGTAACGCTGAGCTGGTCTCGAGGTAAGTCTTTTTCCCCTCATCCGTCTCTCCCACGTACCCACACAACACGCAAACACGCGGGCGCTTATCTCCTGGATGCACGTTACAATAAGATTGTGTGTTGTATGATAATACCGCTTGCCACCATGTCATGCTGTGTTGTGCATGGATGTATCAGAAAAGATTGGAACACGTGTGTTTGGTTGGTAAGAAGGGAACGAAATAATGGCGCCCCGCTTTATCGATTAATTGCTATGCGCATGAGTGAGTGCATACAAAAGTTAGATCACGAAACCGGAACGAAAAAGTCTATATAAAAGTTACTGAAACGAAAGAGCAGCAAAGTGAACGAATCGAAAGCGCTTGTGACAGCAACAACTATTGAACTTTTATTGATATTTTTGATTTTGATATAAAGATATATACGAAGAAATATATATATTTCTTCGTTACTATCTTGTCTTATTAAATCTTATTTCATACAATGATTGAATTATTCATACATTATATTAATCTAAATGTTTTGGAAAGATGCTGCATTTCTTTACCATTCAATTTTCGAGATTCCACAACGGATATTTTGTCAGAATATACTTCCTTTGCATTTACTTAAGCATCCACAAAGCAGTTGATCTATTCCATATAGCTAGTGACAATTTGACAATATTTCCAATTTTGACGATAACAATGGAGATGTTCATCAGTTATGATTGTATAAGCATGAAAGGTTGCTTCATTTTATCAGAATTTACTCAATTTACATTTACACAAACCATTCACAATACGATATCCATCATAGTTATAATTGTATCCATATAACATATATTCATCATAGTTATTATTGTATCCATATAAAAGATATCCATCATAGTTATGATTGTATCAATATAAAAGATATTCATCATAGTTATTATTGTATCCATATAAAAGATACCCATCATAGTTATGATTGTATCAATATAAAAGATATTCATCATAGTTATTATTGTATCCATATAAAAGATATTCATCATAGTTATGATTGTATCAATATAAAAGATATCCATCATAGTTATTATTGTATCCATATAAAAAATATCCATCATAGTTATGACTGTATCAATATAAAAGATATTCATCATAGTTATTATTGTATCCATATAAAAGATATCAATCATAGTAATGATTGTATCAATATAAAATATATTCCTCATAGTTATGATAGTATCAATATAAAAGATGTTAATCATAGTTATGACTGTATCAATATAAAAGATATTAATCATAGTTATGATTATATCAATATAAAAGATATTCATCATAGTTATGATTGTATCAATATAAAAGATATTCATCATAGTCATCATTGTATCAATATAAAGGATACCCATCATAGTTATGATTGTATCAATATAAAGGTATCCACCATAGTTATTATTGTAGCCATATAAAAGATATCCATCATAGTTATGATTGTATCAATAGAAAAGATATTAATCATAGTTCTGATTGTATAAATATAAAAGATATCCCTCATAGTTATGATTGTATCAATATAACAGATATCAATCATAGTTATGATTGTATCAATATAAAAGATATTCATCATAGCTATGATTGTATCAATATAAAAGATATCTATAATAGTTATGATTGTATCAATATAAAAGATATTCATCGTAGTTATGATTGTATTAATATAAAAGATATTCATCAAAGTTAGGATTGTATCAATATAAAAGATATTCATCATAGTTATGATTGTATCAATATAAAAGATATTCATCATAGTTATTATTGTATAAATATATAAAAGATATTCATCAGAGTTACGATTGTATCGATATAAAAGATATTCATCATAGTTATGATTGTATCAATATAAAAGATATTGATCATAGATACGATTGTATCAATATAAATGATATTCATCATAGCTATGATTGTATCAATATAAAAGTTATTCCTCATAGTTATGATTGTATCAATATGAAAGATTTCCATCATAGTCATGATTGTATCAATATAAAAGATATTCATCATAGTCATGATTGTATCAATATAAAAGATATTCATCATAGTCATGATTGTATCAATATAAAAGATATTCATCATAGTCATGATTGTATCAATATAAAAGATATTCATCATAGTTATGATTTGTATCAATATAAAAGATATTCATCATAGTCATGATTGTATCAATATAAAAGATATTCATCATAGTTATGATTGTATCAATATAAAAGATATTCATCATAGTCATGATTGTATCAACATAAAAGATATTCATCATAGTCATGATTGTATCAATATAAAAGATATTCATCATAGTTATGATTGTATCAATATAAAAGATATTCATCATAGCCATGATTGTATCAATATAAAAGATATTCATCATAGTCATGATTGAATCAATATAAAATATATTCATCATAGTCATGATTGTATCAATATAAAAGATATTCATCATAGTCATGATTGTATCAATATAAAAGATATTCATCATAGTTATGATTTGTATCAGTATAAAAGATATTCATCATAGTCATGATTGTATCAATATAAAAGATATTCATCATAGTTATGATTGTATCAATATAAAAGATATTCATCATAGTCATGATTGTATCAATATAAAAGATATTCATCATAGTTATGATTTGTATCAGTATAAAAGATATTCATCATAGTTATGATTGTATCAATATAAAAGATATTCATCATAGTTATGATTGTATCAATATAAAAGATATTCATCATAGTCATGATTGTATCAATATAAAAGATATTCATCATAGTTATGATTTGTATCAGTATAAAAGATATTCATCATAGTTATGATTGTATCAGTATAAAAGATATTCATCATAGTTATGATTGTATCAATATAAAAGATATTCATCATAGTTATGATTGTATCAATATAAAAGATATTCATCATAGTTATGATTGTATCAATATAAATGATATTCATCATAGTTATGATTGTATCAATATAAAAGATATTCATCAAAGTCATGATTGTATCAATATAAAAGATATTCATCATAGTCATGATTGTATCAATATAAAAGATATTCATCATAGTCATGATTGTATCAATATAAAAGATATTCATCATAGTCATGATTGTATCAACATAAAAGATATTCATCATAGTCATGATTGTATCAATATAAAAGATATTCATCATAGTCATGATTGTATCAACATAAAAGATATTCATCATAGTCATGATTGTATCAATATAAAAGATATTCATCATAGTTATGATTGTATCAATATAAAAGATATTCATCATAGTCATGATTGTATCAATATAAAAGATATTCATCATAGTTATGATTGTATCAATATAAAAGATATTCATCATAGTCATGATTGTATCAATATAAAAGATATTCATCATAGTTATGATTGTATCAATATAAAAGATTTTCATCATAGTTATGATTGTATCAATATAAAAGATATTCATCATAGTTATGATTGTATCAATATAAAAGATATTCATCATAGTTATGATTGTATCAATATAAAAGATATTCATCATAGTCATGATTGTATCAATATAAAAGATATTCATCATAGTTATGATTGTATCAATATAAAAGATATTCATCATAGTTATGATTGTATCAATATAAAAGATATTCATCATAGTCATGATTGTATCAATATAAAAGATATTCATCATAGTTATGATTGTATCAATATAAAAGATTTTCATCATAGTTATGATTGTATCAATATAAAAGATATTCATCATAGTTATGATTGTATCAATATAAAAGATATTCATCATAGTCATGATTGTATCAATATAAAAGATATTCATCATAGTTATGATTGTATCAATATAAAAGATATTCATCATAGTTATGATTGTATCAATATAAAAGATATTCATCATAGGTGTGAATGTATCAATATAAAGCGAAATCTTTAAATAATTTTCTCAAAGAGTTGTGCGAATTCCATAAGGATAAAAAAATAAAAATTATTTAATACAAATCAATTAAAAAATAACTGCAATAAATAATAAATTTAATAAATTTTTCTTTGCAGATGTTCCCGATGAACGCTTTAATATTTGCTACAGAGAAAATCATATTCATATTTTGAAGATATAAACTATTACCTGTGGTTAAAAATATCTAAAATACTTATATTTATCAGAAAAAAAATCTGAATAATTTTTTGTAACAAAATTGTTATTCTTGTTTCTCAAAATAATACTTACTGAAACAAGCAAGTAAACGGTAAATATACACAATCTTTTTGCTTAATATGTGAATTTTTCTCTTCTCGAAAATAACATCCAGTGCAACATATTATGCGTCACATAAAAGAAAATCCTTCATCTTGTATATGTGGATCGATTTCATTTAATGCGACATATGATAAACCACACTGACGATTAGTGTGAAATTTGTTAATGATGAATCAAATTCAGTAAAACATGAGTACTCACACTAGAGAAAAGCAACATTCTCATGAACAATGTGAATATTCCCGTACTGAGAAACCAAATCTTACGATGCATATAAGTACTTAGACTGGTGGACAGCCATATTCTCGTGAACAGTGCCAATATTCATGTTTTGAAGGACAAAATCTAGTGATATATGAGTACTCACACTGGAGAAAAGCCATATTCTCATGGACAATTTCAATATTCACATTCTGAGGAACCAAATCTAGTGATGGATATGAGTACTCACACTGGAGAAAAGCCATATTCTCATGGACAATTTCAATATTCACCTTCTGAAGAACAAAATCTAGTGATGGATATGAGTACTCACACTGGAGAAAAGCCATATTCTCATGGACAATTTCAATATTCACATTCTGAGGAACCAAATCTAGTGATGGATATGAGTACTCACACTGGAGAAAAGCCATATTCTCATGAACAATTTCAATATTCACATTCTGAAGAACAAAATCTAGTGATGGATATGAGTACTCACACTGGAGAAAAGCCATATTCTCATGGACAATTTCAATATTCACGTTCTGAAGAACAAAATCTAGTGATGGATATGAGTACTCACACTGGAGAAAAGCCATATTCTCATGGACAATTTCAATATTCACGTTCTGAAGAACAAAATCTAGTGATGGATATGAGTACTCATACTAGAGAAAAGCTATATTCTCATGGACAATTTCAATATTCACATTCTGAGGAACTAAATCTAGTGATGGATATGAGTACTCACACTGGAGGAAAGCCATATTCTCGTGGACAATTTCAATATTCACGTTCTGAGAAACCAAATCTAGTGATGGATATGAGTATTCACACTGGAGAAAAGCCATATTCTCATGGACAATTTAAATATTCACGTTCTGAGGAACTAAATCTAGTGATGGATATGAGTACTCACACTGGAGAAAAGCCATATTCTCATGGACAATTTCAATATTCACCTTCTGAGAAACCAAATCTAATGATAGATATGAGTACTCACACTGAAGAAAAGCCATATTCTCACGGACAATTTAAATATTCACGTTCTGAGGAACCAAGTCTAGTGATGGATATGAGAATTCACACTGGAGAAAAGCCATATTCTCATGGACAATTTCAATATTCACGTTCTGAGAAACCAAATCTAATGATAGATATGAGTACTCACACTAGAGAAAAGCCATATTCTTATGGACAATTTAAATATTCACGTTCTGAGGAACCAAATCTAGTGATGGATATGAGTACTCACACTGGAGAAAAGCCATATTCTCATGGACAATTTCAATATTCACCTTCTGAGAAACCAAATCTAATGATAGATATGAGTACTCACACTGAAGAAAAGCCATATTCTCATGGACAATTTAAATATTCACGTTCTGAGGAACCAAGTCTAGTGATGGATATGAGTACTCACGCTGGAGAAAAGCCATATTCTCATGGACAATTTCAATATTCACATTCTGAGGAACCAAATCTAGTGATGGATATGAGTACTTACACTAGAAAAAATCCATATTCTCGTGAACGATATCAACATTCATTTTCAGAAAAACAAAATCTAGCGAAACATGTTCAAACTAACACTGGAGAAAAACCATATTCTTGTGAAAAATGTCAATATTCATGTTTATATAAATCATATCTAGAGAAACACATAAGAACTCACTCTGGAGTAAAACCATATTCTTGTGAACTATGTGAATATTCATGTTCAGATAAATCAAATCTACAGAAACATATAAAAATTCACTCTGCAGAAAAACCATATTCTTGTGAACTATGTCAATTTTCATGTTTATGGAAACAAAATCTTACGAAGCACATGAGATCTCACGTTAGGGGAAACCCATATTCTTGTGAAAAATGTGTATATTCATGTTTTCGTAAATCAGATCTAACGAAACATATGAAATACCATAAAATGTGAAAACCAGATTCATGTGAACAATTTTAATATTACAGTTCTCGTAAACAAGATCCTTTTATTTTTAATCGAAACTGGCATTGGACAGACTATTTACCTAAATGAGTTCGTAATTAAAGGATACTCTAACTTAACTTCTAAATCTGACCCCCAAGATCGTCATGGGCATGGAATATGTGCCTATATAAAATATGGCTTTCCATGTGGTAGGGACATCTCCAGTGAAGATCCTTACTTACCCTATATGTGCTTCCGGGTTGCACTAGCTCACACTACTGCATTTATATTTAGTCTCATCTGCCCCCACAACAGCAGAGTTACCATATTTAAAAGCATATCTGAGAAAATTGACCAAGTCCTATCTGCTTATTCTTCAGCTAATGTATGTGGAGACTTCAATGTTAGCAGTGTAGAATGGTTGACCCACTCAAACAAGACCGATAATGAGGGGAGGTTCTGTCATGATTTCTCTATTGTTTATGACCTCACTCAGATTTTTCACGAACCCACGCGTGTGCCCGACAATGACGTCCAGTATGCGAGTCTACTAGATCTTTTTTCTCACAACTTGCCCTGAACTATGTTCAGTTTCCGTTCTGTCTCCTCTTGGATCTTTCGACCACTCTGTTGTATCAATTAAGATAAAAATGAAATGTAATAAGTCCACAAACGTACCTCTCCATCGTACAGTATATCGATACATTATGGCTGATTGGGATAGATTCTGTACAATTATATCGGATCTACCTCTGTGTTCAATGTTTAAAAAGGATATGTCCTCTATAGGATCAGACCTGACGGAATGGTTAATTGTAGGTATATACCGTTTCATGCCCTCGAAAAAGTTCCAGCGAAAATCTAACAACAAGCCATGGTTCTCTCCAGATTGTGCTGCTGCCATTGCGCACAAAATCACTTTTCCACTGTTTCCAATGTAATAGATGTATGGAAACTAAAGCCGCTTTCAGAACTGCCAGCAACCATTGTAAGAAAGTAATAAAGAACGCAAGAGGGTTGCATGTTCAGTCCGTTAAGTCCAAAGTAGCTGAGCAGTGGCTTGGTTCCCACAAGTTTTGGCAAATAGCAAACAGAATCCTGAACAAAGGCGTGCTCTATCCCAACTATCATCAATGTATCTGAGGTAATCTCGTCAACATCAGACAAAGCCAAACTCTTTGCCAAGAAATTTGCAGCTAATTCTAGTTTTTGCGACCAAGGCCGCGAACCCCCAATATATCCGCCTGTATCAGAAAACACGGTATGTGATATACAAATATATGTACGTAATGTTGTCAAGCTAATCAAAAACCCTGATTCCAGTAAAGCAACCGGCCCTGACGGTATACTAATTATAGTACTCAAAAAACTTCAACCAGGACTAGCGCCCAAAATTACAAAACTGTTTAAACGTTGTCTTAAGGAGAATTGCTTGCCATCACCCTGGTAAATCTCATCAGGGTCCCCTATATTTAAGTATACAGGTGATCGCTCATCCCTCTCTCTGTACAGGCCAATAAGCCTCCTGTGCATCATGAGTAAGTTACTGGAATTTGTTAAATAGAGCAGTAACCAAGAATCTCAGCAAAAACAACCTTCTTAGTGACACACAATATTGTTTCCGTTCTGTTAGATCTACAGAAAGTATGCTTACAGTTATATTTCATATGAGTAGCAACCTGTATTAGGCAATGTCTCTTGGCATATCCAAGCCTTTGATAGCGTATGGCATAAAGTTTTACTTCACAAGATCTCCAGCTATGGTATAGCTGGAAATGTCTTCTCAATTATTAAATCATTTTTTCCTGATAGATTCATACGACTGGTAGTTAATGGGCAAAAATCAGCTCACAGTATTAATGCTGGAGTTTCTCAGGGGTCCATCCCGGGTCCAACTCTTTTCCTGATCTACATTAATGATTTTCCAAAACACATCCTTACATCATTCGTATACATTTTTGCTGATAACCCTACCATTTATGGTAGCAGATCTAAGACAGTAAACGACCAAGTTCTCTCCGATTCTCTCTCCTCTGATTTTGATCATGTACAATTGGAATAAGGAGTGGCTGGTTACTTTTAATGCATCTAAAACCAAGCTTTTCTCTTTACATCATCAACGTTCTGATCCACATCTGGCATCAATTAAAATGAATGGCTCTCGTCTTGGGGAGACCTCAAGTTTATACAATCTTCTTGGCTTGACCTGATCTTAAATAGAACACATACATCAAATCTGTTGCCAAGGCCGCTGGAAAAATGGTCGGATGCTTTTTATCGATCCAGTAGATATCTCACTGCTGATGCAATTCTCTATCTATATAAGAGCCAGGTACGTCCAATGATGGAATACTGTTGCCACATCTGGGGAAGAGCTGCTAGAAAGGACTTGTCCTGCCTTGATATAGTTTAAAATAGACTTTATAGCCTCATAAGAGATGTCCTTTCCTCTTCGCTGCAACCTCTATCTCACAGAAGATATGTTGCGAGTTTGTCTCTGCTTTATCGTTATTTTCATGGAAACTGGTCGACTGAGCTTCAGTCTATGGTCCCCTCCGCCAAACTTTCACAAGAAAAGCTTGTCTAGCTGAAACACTATCAAGAATTCCCCCAACTTGTTATCTGTGCCTAAACATAGATTTCATGAACAAAGCTTCTTTCTTAGAACTGCACGCCTGTGGAATTGTCTTCCGTTTTCCTTCTTTCCAGCTGACTACAATGTGTTATCTTCAAGTCCAACGTAAACAAATTATTGAGGGGCCGTTCCACTTGTTGTTAAGAAATTTACCCAATTTCCATCACTAACGATTACTTTATTGTCCAACTGACTACGATAGACACTTAAACCTTATCCTCGAGTGATCTCTTGTCCTTGATAAGTGGTGATGCCTATGTAAAAAAGAAACATAATATTGTGGTTCGGCCTTAAAATAAACTGTCAGCGACGAAAGTCTCTGTTTTAAAGGAAACACAAATATCAGCTCTAATAATATAAAAAAGCGAATCACAATTGGCTTCATTCAACAATGCATCAGAAACACATCTTAAATTACACTACCATTCATCTGCTGATTCATTCGAACCGTTTTGATCATGCTGTCTCATCACTTATAACCATGATCTTATTTGTGAATTGACTCCCCTATAAACGATTGACAATAACCGTAGAAATTTAAAGCTACTGCAATAGCTGGATAAACCTTAGAAATTGCGGAACAAGATGGTCAATAAGTCCAGAGTATGGAAATGTAGCGAAGACCTTTGTTGGCAAATATAAAACTACAAGAATTACAACGAGAGTAATAAAGTATTCAACTCTAACGTAAACAAGTTTTTCATGAGCCGTTCCAATTGCAAAATTAACGTCCTGAGCACAAAAACATATTGAAAACGGAAGCTCTAAAATCGGTTACAATTTTGACTATGGCATTTCATCACTTACAACCATGATATTATTTGTGAAATAAACTGCACTACCATTCATCTGTTGATTCATTTCAACAGTTTGGACCATGACATTTAATCACTTACAACCATGATATTATTTGTGAATTGAACTATACTACCATTCATTTGTTGATTAATCGAACAGTTTTGACCATGACATTTAATCACTTACAGCCATGATATTATGTGAGAATTAAAGTACACTACCATTTATTTGGTCATTAATTCATACAGTTTTAACCATGACATTTCATCACCTACAACAATATTATTTTTGAATTAAACTACGCTACCATTTATTTGTTGATTCACTCCAACAGTTTTGATTTTGACATTTCATCACTTGCAACCCGGAGATTATTTGTGAATTAAATTACGCAACCATTCATTTGTTGATTCATTCCAACGGTTTTGACCATGGCATCTCATAATTTACAACAACCTCCGTATGGAGCTTAACCTGCACACTCCGTCTCTTCTTGTATATAATAAAATGGATGCAATTTTCCCCCTCGAGACGAAACTGCACGAGGAGCGCCATAACTTATCGTTCTTACTGTTGGAATTATTTTGTATCAGTAATTATTCATCCCCTGTTTACTTTTATTATATTTTTATACTAGTTCTTATATTTGATTCTCTGTATTTCGAATCTTATGATTCTTAGTTTCGTATATTGTGGGTTTGTAAGAAACTCCCTTTAATGTAAAGAAAAGGGCAGTGCTAGCTCCTTGATGACGTCACGAGTGCAGCGCAAGATTCGGCCTCTTTTGGATTCCAGTGACGTGGAGAGTGGACGTAGATTCAGTGCTTGGTGTAGATATGGAATCTTGATGTGTCCTCCTTCAAGAAGAATACCCGGCAACAGAACACTGTGACACGACGAGGCGTACTTCTGAAGACTTTACGTGGATACGCTTTGCACGTATTTTGAAGAAGTGTAATTTTTAAAAAGAACTTAAATCGAGAAAAAAGAAAAGGGCAGGTGCCTGATCACCATCAATTTGTGAGTACGTTCCTAAAATTTATTGCATATGTGATTAGGAACTACTATTTGAATTATATTGTATTCGTTCAGTGATACGACATTTTCAATATAAGAACAAGCATTTTTTTTGTTGTTATTTGTGCATTATATGTTGTTACTTTGGCGTTCTTTGTTTTTGAATTTAATGGCCACAAAGGGAAAAAATTGCAACCAACTTTTTGTAAATAAAATCTCTTCGTTTTTAAACAAGAATTTATATTTTTCTTTACCGCACCGCTTTTTTATTCATCCTTATATATATATATTTTGCAGGTTAGTTATTTTCGTGGTTAATTTATCTGAAGGAGGATAAATTTCCGACGTTATGCAAATTTGTTTTCCCTTATTTAGAACCATTGATTGGATTCGCCCCTCTCGTAGTACAGGTGTTGATCTCACTGGGTTCTTGTGGTTACGAGGGAACTGAGATATTTTGGTCTTCACCAGAGATCCTATAAGGATGAGATGCTAGGTGAACTTTTCAAGCCTTTAAGGAAAAGGGAAATGCTATTGGGCGTGGTTTCATTGCCCGGCACTGATACAGATCTTCCAGAGCCGTCCTTCAAAGAAATAAATCTAGCAAGCATGCCCCGGACGCGACGAAAGCAACTTTCTGAAGACTTTATTTACGTGGCTACAGTTTGCACGTAATTGGAAGGAGAGAAATTGTAAAGGACTGGGTTCTTGTGGTTACGAGGGAACTGAGATATTTTGGTCTTCACCAGAGATCCTATAAAGATGAGGAGGTTGGATGGTAGATGAACTTCTCAATGCTTTATACTTTTTTATATGCAGATATATATCTGGCAGAATTTTCCCCATTCAAACTTCTGTTTTGACCTTGCATCTGATAACTAGTTTTTACATTTGTGAATCTTATTCAAACATAAAAGACGGGTAGAGGCTTACTTGGCCAAAAACGTGATGTGACAACAACAACAACAACTATGAAAGACAGTAATTGCTGAGGATGCAGTTGCGAGATTCAGAGTTCCTATCTCGTCACGGTAACCACCTGACGAAGGCCAGAAGAATAGTTGGCTGAAACGTCGTGAAAAACGACAATAAGAAGATGAGGAGAATAGTTCGAAATAAAAAAATAAAATTAATTTATTTGCCTCCCACGAAGAGATTGTTAGAAGTTTTAAACTTTGAAAAAAGAGTTTTTATTTATAAAAGTTTTTTTTTTAATTAAAATGTATTTGTAAGTAAAACTGCTTCATAATTATGCATTTTAAAACTTTGTTGCAGATAATATGTATTAAAAAGGTAATTAGAAATCCTTCTAGACTGAAGCAATTTATTTGGGGGAGGGTACATATAAACCCGATATTTCATAATGCTTGTATATAAATATATAATATATAAAGCCCTATTTCCTTATAATGAATTCGACTGTAAGTATGGAACCATGAGTGAAAAAGTTCATCATAATTGAACCAAATCGAATTTGATAACAATAAGTTGCAAGTCCCATTACGTAATCATGTGATAACAATAAGTTTCAAGTCCCATTACGTAATCATGTGATAGCAATAAGTTGCAAAACCCATTACATAATCATGTGATAACAATAAGTTGCGAGTCCCATTACGTAATCATGTGATAACAATAAGTTGCAAGTCCCATTACGTACTCATGTGATAGCAATAAGTTGCAAAACCCATTACATAATCATGTGATAGCAATAAGTTGCGAGTCCCATTACGTAATCATGTGATAACAATAAGTTGCAAGTCCCATTACATAATCATGTGATAGCAATAAGTTGCAAGTCCCATTACATAATCATGTGATAGCAATAAGTTGCAAAACCCATTACATAATCATGTGATAACAATAAGTTGCAAGTCCCATTACGTACTCATGTAATAACAATAAGTTGCAAGTCCCCATTATATAATCATGTGATAACAATAAGTTGCAAGTCCTATTACGTAATCGTGTGATAACAATAAGTTGCAAGTCCCATTACGTAATCATGTGACAACAATAAGTTTAACGTCCCCATTATATAATCATGTGATAACAATAAGTTGCAAGTCCAATTACGTAATAATGTGATAACAATAAGTTGCAAGTCCCCATTATATAATCATGTGATAGCAATAACTTGCAAGTCCCATTACGTAATCATGTGATAACAATTAGTTGCAAGTCCTATTACGTAATCATGTGATAACAATAAGTTGCAAGTCCAATTACATAATCATGTGATAACAATAAGTTGCGAGTCCCATTACATAATCATTTGATAACAATAAGTTGCGAGTCCCATTACGTAATCATGTGATAACAATAAGTTGCGAGTCCCATTACGTAATCATGTGATAGCAATAAGTTGCAAAACCCATTACATAATCATATGATAACAATAAGTTGCAAGTCCCATTATGTAATCGTGTGAAAACAATACGTTGCAAGTTCAATTGTATAATCATGTGCTTATAATAAATTGCACATCCAATAACGTTATCAAGTTTTCATTGTTTAATTTATTGGTAAAAATCTGTTTTGTTACTTGAATGCCTTAGCAGCTTTTGTGCAAGTCCTTCATCTCATGTGAGTTATTTATGTGGAATATTCAGTTTTACAATATTTTGTATGTGAGGATTATTTGGATTATTCGGAATACTGTTCTCATCTTCTATGCTGTGATTGTGAAAGCTTCGTATATTTTATTTTTAAATCGATCTAATACGAAATAGAATTTTACGATGGAAGTACCAAAAAAAAGGTGTAAAAATTGACAAATATAATCTAAACTTGATAGGAAAACAATTCCGCACATTTAACTAATCCTACGGATATTTTTACACAAGGAACGAAATACTGATTTCACCGTGTTACGATGACCTTAAGTTCTTTCGGTAATCTCCAAAAATACCGTTAGGGCTTACAACATGGCCGCCAGAAGAGTCACGTGATCCGGTTGATCCAAAACATGAATCGTGCAAATGGAAAACGCAGCCTTAAAGGCAAACTTTAACAAACAATCACAATTTGTTTGTATTTAATTTTTTGTTGATATAATGTTGTTATAAAAATAGGCAAACTTTGAGAAACAATCTTAGGTTGTTTTTAGTTAAAACAGTGTTTATAAAAAGTATTTTATTCAGAACAAACAAGTGGTCGTGGTCGACGGAACGCAATTGAACCATGACAATTCCTGGAATTGAACCACGACGATTCCTGAAATTGGAACTGCTACCTACCTCAGAGAATTACAAAAATATCAATGGCCCTTAACGTATCACCCTTGTTCCTCGTTCCTCGTGTTCATGACAATTACGCTATACTTGGCGAAACTATGACATTGTCTCGGCTAATTTAGCAATGCCAGATGACGTGCACATATTGACATGGCTTGCACAGAGACGTCTGATAGCCAATTCATGCAATTGTCAAATTTGTGGGTCACCATGCGTGGTGGCTCAATATTCCGAATCCAAGGATGGTTGGAGATGGCGTTGCCGAAACGATGGATATCGTAATACAATTAGAACGAACTCTTTTTTTCAAAGAACCATTGTAATAATTATGTATATGTGGAGCATGGATTTTCCACAAAAAACTATGGCAACAGAAAGTGAGGTGAGTGCCAACACAGTGAGTGACTGGTGCAACTTTTTGAGGGAAGTGTGCACTCAGTACATTGAACAAAACCATTGCCACATCTGGGCAGGAGCTGCTAGAAAGGACTTGTCCTGCCTTGATAGAGTTTAAAATAGACTTCGTAGCCTCGTAGGAGATGTCCTTTTCTCCTCCTTGCAACCTCTATCTCACAGAAGAGATGTTGCGAGTTTGTCTCTGATGTATCGTTATTTTCATGGAAAGTGTTCAACTGAGCTTCAATCTATGGTCCCCCCTCGCCAAACTTTCACAAGAAACACTCGTCTAGCTGTAAACACTATCAATAATTTCCCCCACTCTTTATCTGTGCCTAAACCTAAACGTAGATTCCATGAACAAAGCTTCTTTCTTAGAACTGCACGCCTGTGGAATTGTCTTCCGTTTTCCTGCTTTCCGGCTGACTACAATATGGTTGTGTTCAAGTCTAAAGTAAATAAGTTCTTGATGAGCCGTTCCATATAAGTTATTAAATTTACCAAATTTTCATTACTAATGATTACTATATTGACCAATTTCTACTGTACACTCTTTAACCCTTATCCTTGAGTGGCCTCTGGGCCTTGATAATGTGGTGATGCCTTTGTAAAAAAAAAAAAAAAAAAAAAAAAAAACAATTTAATTGGGGGGGGGGGTGTAGATGAGACCTGGACCCCAAAAGAGGTTGAAATTGATGAAAGCCATTTTTGCCCTCGGAAATATCACAGAGGAACTGTCCGACGTAGACATTGGGTGTTCGGCGCCATCGAACGAGGCTCTAAGAATTGCCTTTTGATCGAGGTTCCAGACAGAAAACGTGAAACTCTGATCCCTATAATTCGCCAATGGATCTTACCCGGGACTCGTATAATAAGCGATGGGTGGAGCGCTTATGCAACCGTAGCAGACATTGACTTTGGTATTTACAGCCACGATGTTGTTGTCCACGAAAGAAATTTTGTGGAGCCTAACGACGCGACTATAAATACTCAACTTATTGAAAATACGTGGATGCGAGCGAAGAAAAAACTTCGTCGTCAATTCGGTACATCAAAGGCTCACTTCACTTCATATTTAAATGAAATTATGTGGCGTGAAAGAGTCGGCCCAAATAAATTTTGTGAGCTAATTTGTTGCATCGCCTCCATCTATTCTGTCTAAATTTATAAAATGAAAATTAAAAATATAAACTGTTTTTTTTTTTTTACATCATATTTTTATAACATTACATCTTAAAAAAATGAACACCTTGTTTTAAATACCATTTTTATGAAAAACTCTGAATAAAATATTTTTTATAAACACTGTTTTAAAAACAAACAAACTGTTATTGTTTCTCAACAAAAAAATTAAATGACCGTTCTAAATAAATTATTTATTATGATGATATTGAAAAACTGTTTTTGTACTTAATTATTATGCTTGTTTGTCAAAGTTTGCTTTAAACTTGCGTTTTCCGGTTTCGTAATACGGCGATTCATGTTTTGGATCAACCGGATCACGTGACTCTTCTGGCGGCCATGTTGTAAGCCCTAACGGTATTTTTGGAGATTTCCTATATATATATATATATATATATATATATATATATATATATATATATATATATATATATATATATATATATATATATATATATATATTATTATTATTATTATTATTATTATTATATACAGGGCATATTGTGATTAAACTAGGATTAAATTGTGCCCCTCGACGTACATATCCTTGACAAACCTGCTTAGCAATAAAATCTCACCCCTTCCCTTCACTGTTTATGTGCAAACAGACATCTTTCTATTCTAATAGTTTCTTTCTTGATACCGCTAGGCTTTGGAATGGTTCGAGGTGCTACTGCTACATAGAGCGGACTCCAGAAACCATTTAAAGATTTTGGAGTCTGTCTCTTTTGAGGTGCGAACACCTTCTTTGTGCTGGCAGAAAGAAACATCTAACGCATTGTTTCTCTTTGGGGAACTTTGAATCTTTTCTCCCATTCCCCACTCCCCTCGTTGCCAATATTTTTATCGTTTTTTTTTAAACGTTAATAAACTTTATTTTAGCGTCCCCGTATTTTTGGCACATTCAATAGTTCCCCATCAGAACTCTTTACTTTCGACATAGTATTATTATTTTACGCTATCGATTTTCTCTTGATGAGATGATAGCTGAAAGAGCTATGGAGAGACTTCCGCGCATTATATTTAAAACTGTATATAAATTCTGTACCTCTAAACACCTATTTAAATTATATATATATATATATATATATATATATATATATATATATATATATATATATATATATATATATATATATATATATATATATATATACATACATACATACATACAACAATTAATTCCAACACAAATTTTAAGAATGTAATGTTTACAAGTAAAAGGACACACACACACACACACACACACACACACACACACACACACACACACATATATATATATTAAATAAACCATTATTGTGATTATTGTTTTTTTTTTTCTTGTTGATTCAAATCTAGTTTTTGTTATTTGATTGACTTCGCTATTTGTCAATTCCTTCCTTTTTGAATTGTTTATGTGAAATATTCAGTTTTGCATTTTTTTATATTTGGATTATTTGGATTACTGTTCTCATCTTGGATGTAAACAGTAGTTCGACTAATCCAAATCATAATGAAATGTTCAATCTTTTACACGAGGAACAAAATAATGATTACACCGTTTTACGATGAACATAAGTTCTTTGTTCTGAAGCAGTTGATTTTTTCTTCTTATAATAATTTCACGTTTACATCGTGTTTTTGTCTTTTAATTTTGATTCTTTTATATTTTCATATATTTCATTGCTTAATGAATTGGACACACAAGACAAAATTTGTATAAATTTACTAAAGATTATATTAAGAAATCCTAACAAACAAATTTTCTGCGTTGGACAGAAAAGAAAAACGATTTTTTTTTCGTATTGAATTCCTGGAATGGAAGGTAAGCTTATTTTTTTCACTTTACAACAATATTATTCAACAACTTAAAAATAATCTTAAATATTAAAATAAGTTTATTTTTAATTGCAATCCAATAAAAATATTGGTTTCGTGAATAAAATATGAAATGTGACCATGTGGGTCAATGTCAAGTTTCTTTCCAACTCCTCCAAAAACTTTAAACTGACGAATTTTCTAGGTTTTCAATGATGCTGAAAACGAATATCACATTTAAATTTGGGGCAGATAAGTAATTTTCATGATATGAAGAAATTACTTTTTTTAAAAGTGAGGGATCACTGTCTTATATAAATTTCATGTAAAAAAAGCACCCACGTTCTGGTCACCTAATAATTTGGTCATATAAAACAAACTTGAAAATGAAAAAAAAAATGAACGAATCTCTTAGTAAAAAACAGCGCCGGTTTTGGGGGGTGCTGAAAACAAATATCTCTTAAAAATTGCTTTATGATATGAAGAAATTACTAAGTGACCAAAAAGTGGGTTCTCATTTTACGTTATTTTATATAGGAAAGTGATCCCCAACTTATTGAAAAAGTAATTTCTTCATATCATGAAAACTACTTATCTGCCCCAAATTTAAATGTGATATTCGTTTTCAGCATCACCGAAAACCTATTCAAGTCGTCATTTAAAATTTTTTTTAAGGAGTTGGAAAGAAACTTGACATTGACCGAAATGTGTTTATTTGAGTAAAATTAAATATTAAAATAAGTTTACAATCTGAAAGGTAAGTGATTTTTTTACGCTTTAAAAAATCTCATTCAATAACTTTTTAAATAATCTGAAACAGTTTTTTTTTTTTGCAATCTCCTCCAAAAATATTGATTTTTAAAATAATAAAAAACATAAAAAGGTTTAATTTTATTGCAATCCAATAAAAATATTGATTTTGTCAATAAAAGTGTGGGTACTCAGGCAGAAAATGATCCGCGCTGAAATAATAACATTATTTAAAAAAGCTATTCTTAACATGTGGAGGGCGGTATATCCTGTACTTTAACCTTACAATTGAATAACAAACATATCATAAAACTTTAATTAAAGTTGGAAATACGATTTAAAAAATAGTGCGAATCACTCTCTGCATTAGCACCAAAATGTGTTTATTTAAGTAAAATTTACGTGATTTCTGTGAAAATCCTAATGTTAATTGCTTTTTTCGGTATTTAATTGTTTACTAGTGCACTTATTGATCCGTGCTGAAATAATAACGTTATTATTTTAAAAGCCATCCTTAACATGGGGAGGCGAGGGTGTTTTGTACCTATTCTATACATTAACCTTACAATTGAATAAAAAAAAACACATATCATAAAACTCTAATTAAACTTAAATATGATTTTAAAAATAGCGCGGATCAGTAAGTGCACTAGCACCACCTATTTAATATATATATAAATGTGTGTGTGTGTGTGTGTGTGTGTGTGTGTGTGGATCACTCTCTGCATAAGTACCCCGATTTAAAATTAAAAAAAACGTGCAAGTGGACTTCACAGTAGGCAGCCATTTTGAGTGGAAAACTATGTGTTTACCATTAAAAAAAAAACTATATTTTTACCCCAAACAAGACACATTGCCACTTTGATGTAGGGGGGCTACTATCAGGGACATAAGCTGCAGGGGTACTATGTGGGGAGTTGGGCAGCAAGATGTCGGTTCACGTTACACTTGAACTTCTGCATGTCAGTACAGTTGGGGAAGCAGGAAGCCAGAAGATAATTTTCAAGTCTATCAGTTCTGGGAAAGAAACAATTAGAATAGAAGGCTTTCATACATCTAAGGATCTCTACTGTGTAGGGGTGGGACTTTGCTGCTTGTCAGGTTTGTCGGGGGATTTTCATTAAGAGGGTACAATAGCTTGTAGTTCGTCAGAATATCCACCATTAAAATACTTGTAAAACAAGCAGAGGGATACAATATTTTGTCGATGAGACAGCAGCTGAAGCTTAGATGAAAGTTCAGGATCAATCAGGTTGCCGACTCTCTTTTGAATCCTGCCCAGGAGCGAGAGACTCGTAGCAGATGCACCAGCCCAAATGTCATATCAGTATTCCATACATGGGCGAATGTTAGCTTTGTAGAGGTATAGAATATTTTCAAGTGTAGTTAACTTTCTAGCAGGGTAGAGAGAGCCCACCTTCTTCACAGCAGTCTTGGCAATGATCTCGATGTATCTCTTCCAACACATGTTCCCTGCTTAACACAATTAAAAGTAGACTTCTTAATAGTAGATTCCGTAGTCTAGTGGTTGATGGCATTTTCTCTTCCCTGCAAACTCTTTCTCACAGCCTGTCTCTGCTGTATCATTATTTTCATGGCAAGTGCTCGTCTGAGCTCCACTCTATAGTCCCCCTCGCCAAACTTTCATGAGAAACACTCGTCTAGCTGAAAAAATTATCAATAATTTCCTCCACTTTTTACGACGACAGTGTTCCATTGACCATTGTATGCTTATTAACCCTTATCCTCGAGTGGTATCTGGACCTTGATAAATGATGCCCTCTTTTGTAAAAAAAAACGGTAAATTTGTTTTTATATAGGTAATTGAGGTCGCTGACAACGAATCTGATAGTCAAACTTGGAGGAAATTTACCGTTTGCATGGTATTTACCCCTGAACCCACGAACTACTTTCCACCATTTTGCAGCTTCCGTTTATGCTACGCGCATGCACGCTGTAGCATAAACAACGGCTTCACCAAGCAAACTACGTTGGGGGGAGGAGATTTTTTTTCCAGGACATAGAATTTTCTAATTTTCAAAAATACATTATAACACTTTTTGGGTGGAAAATTTAAAATTAGCTGAAAAAGAAATAAAACAAGAAAAAGAAAGCACTCCCAGTTGGAGTAGGGGGGATAATTTATCTGAGTTTTTTTTTACCTGGAACATAGAATTTTCAAAAAGTAACGCACCGACATTTACCGTGCGCCCCAACATCACATCCGCCCCCCCCCGCTCGCGCCCCCAATGTACACAGTAAAATCTTCGGAAAATGTTAAATGGTGTTCTAATTGGTAAAGGTCAGTGCGTTACTTACGGGAAAACGTTTAACTAAACTGCAGAAGCACCTATTAAGCCACATAACTTTTATAATTGAATCCCCCTCCCGCAAAAAAAAAGAATGAAAAACAAAGATATTTGGTGCTTATGTTTTTGTAAACCACACGAGACAAACCACGCGAGACAAAAAAAAAGTCCCCCAATTTGTTGTACTTTTCTTTAACTGTAAGTCATTAAAAAAATGTCAGTTCGTAATTTTTTGATTGGTACGCCATGTGAGAAGGCAGTTTGCTAGGTGAAGCAAGCCGTCGTTCATGATGCAGCGCACGTGCGTAGCGTAAACGGAAGCTGCAAAATGGTTGAAAGTTATTTGTGGGTTCGGGGGTTAATACCATGCAAACGGTAAATTTGCCCAGAGTTTGACTATCAGATTCGATGTCAGCGACCTCAATTTCCTATAAAAAAACAAATTAGAGTGGTTGGTGTTCCGTAGTAGCGTATCTGGATATTTACCAAAAAAACATAAGTCAAACATAGGTATATAAAATTTAAAACGTATAATGTTCACTGCTCCAAAAAATATAATAATTTAAAACTTTTCTCAAACTTGAAAAAAGATATTAATTATTGTGTAAAAACAACTTTTAAAAAAGCAACAAACTATTAAAAACTGTTACAAACTATTAAAAGCTGAGGTCACAAATTTAAATCCAACATGTTTCAGCACTTTGTAAGAACATATTCTGTGGAGATCATAAAATTCTATAAAGTCTCTTCTGTAAACAACATGTGCTCTAGTTCTAATTGAATAACTTTATAACTTAAGTCTGCACATTATAAACCACACACAAAATGTATAGTGCCAGCTCAGAAATGTTAGGTAACCCTATCTAATTCAATGTTCATCTAACAATGAAGTACGACTGCACAATATATTTATTGTCTTATTATTATGTGAAGATGAATTAATATTGATACAACACAATATATTTATTGTCTTATTATTATGTGAAGATGAATTAATATTGATACAACACAATATATATATTGTCTGATTATTATGTGAAGATGAATTAATATTGATACAACACAATATATATATTGTCTGATTATTATGTGAAGATGAATTAATATTGATACAACACAATGTATATATTGTCTGATTATTATGTAAAGATGAATTAGTATTGATACAACACATAAACATTTTAAGGTCAATCGATTTGGCAGGTGAGTTGTTACACATTTCTTACACATAATACAATTTAATGTCCGGGTAAAGTTTGCCATAGTAAAACAGTAAAGATGATATTTAATGACAATATGGATACTATGGGTTCGTTGAATTAGCATATCTTTCAATATGGCACTTACCTATCCACTGCTAATTTTATTACTTAAGATCATCTCAGCACTATATAAACGACATGGAATATGGATACTCAATAATAATGATAACCATATGAAATCATACTTAATTCAATACAACAAACTCAATAATGATAATCATATAAAATCTTACTTAATTCAAGAAAAATCGCCATGGGCATGGAATATGTGCCTATATTAAAGATAGCTTTCCATGTGGGAGGGACATCTCCAGGGAAGATCCTAACTTACCCTATATGTGCTTCCGGGTTGCTTTAGCTCACACTACTGCATTTATATTTACTCTCTATCACCCCCACAACAGCGGAGTTACTATCTTTCAAAGCATATCTGAGAGAATTGACCAAGTCCTTTCTACTTATCCTTCAGATAACATTCACGTATGTTCACAACGTCGAATGGTTGACCCACTCAAACAAGACCGATGATGAGGGGAGGTTCTGTCATGATTTCTCCATTGCCTATGACCTCACTCAGATTGTTCAGGAACCTACCCGTGTGCCCGATAATGACGGCCAGTATGCGAGCCTACTAGACCTTTTTCTCACAACTTGCCCTGAACTATGTTCAGTTTCTGTTCTGTCGCCTCTTGGATCTTCCGACCACTCTGTTGTATCAATTAAGATAAAAATGAAATGTAATAAGTCCCCAGACGTACCTCTTCATCGTACAGTATATCGATACACTAAGGCTGACTGGGATAGCTTCCGTACATTTATATCTGATCTACCTCTGCATTCCATGTTTAAAAAGGATGTGTCCTCTATAGTATTAGACCTAACTGAATGGTTAATTGTAGGTATTGACCATTTGTTACCCTCTAAAAAGTTTCAGCAAAAACCTAACAGCCAGCCATGGTTCTCTCCAGAATGTGCTGCTGCCATTGCGCACAGAAATCACTTTTTCCACTGCTTCAAACGTAATAGATGTATGGAAACTAAAGCCGTTTTCAGGACTGCCAGCAACCATTGTAAGAAAGTAATAAGGAACGCAAGAGAGTTGTATGCTCAATCTGTTAAGTCCAAAGTAGCTGAGCAGCGGCTTGGTTCCCACCAGTTTTGGCAAATAGCAAACAGAATCCTGAACAGAAGCGTGTGCTCCATCCCAACTATTATCAATGGATCTGAGGTAATCTCGTCAGCATCAGACAAAGCCAAACTCTTTGTCAAGAACTTTGCAGCTAATTCTACCCTTTGCGACCAAGACCGCCAACCCCCAATATTTCCTCCTGTATCAGAAAACACACTATGTTATATACGTATATCTGTACGTGATGTTGCGAAGCTAATCAAAAACCTTCATTCGAGTAAAGCAACTGGTCCTGACGGTATTCCAATTATAGTACTCAAAAAACTTCAACCTGAACTAGCGCCCATACTTACAAAACTGTTTAAACGTTGTCTTAAGGAGAATAGTTTCCCATCTCCCGGGAAAATCTCATCAGTATGCCCTGTATTTAAGACTTCAGGTTATCGCTCATCCCCCTCTCAGTACAGGCCAATAAGTCTCCTGTGCGTCATGAGTAAGTTGCTAGAATCTGTGTTAAATACAGAAATAATCAAACATCTCAACAAAAATAACCTTCTTAGTGACACTCAATATGGTTTCCGTTCTGCTAGATCTACAGCACATGTCCTTACAGTTATATCGAATAGGATTAGCAAATCTCTCGACGGTGGCAATCTTTCTAGGGCAATTGCTCTTGACATATCTAAAGCCTTTGATAGGGTATGGCATAAAGGTTTACTTCATAAGATCGCTAGCTATGGTATAGCTGGAAAAGTCTTCTCAATTATTAAATCATTTCTTTCTATTAGGTTCATAAGAGTAGTAGTTGAGGGGCAAAAATCAGAAGCTCACAGTATTAATGCCGGTGTCCCTCAGGGATCCATCCTGGGCCCAACTCTTTTCCTGATCTACATTAATGATCTTCCAAATCATATCCTTACATCATTTGTAGACATTTATGCTGACGACACTACCATTTATGGTACCACATCTAAGACAGTAAACGACCAAGTTCTCTCCAATTCTCTCTCATCTGATCTTGAGCACGTAGTACAATGGGGAAAGGAGTGGCTGGTTACTTTTAATGCATCTAAAACCAAGCTTCTCTCTTTACATCATCAACATTCTAATCCACATTTGTCATCAATTGAAATGAATGGCTCTCGTCTTCAGGAGGCCTTTTTTTTTTTTTTTTTTTTTTTTTTTTTTTTACAAAGGCATCACCACATTATCAAGGCCCAGAGGCCACTCAAGGATAAGGGTTAAAGAGTGTACAGTAGAAGTTGGTCAATATAGTAATCGTTAGTAATGAAAATTTGGTAAATTTAATAACTTATATGGAACGGCTCATCAAGAACTTATTTACTTTAGACTTGAACAAAACCATATTGTAGTCAGCCGGAAAGCAGGAAAACGGAAGACAATTCCACAGGCGTGCAGTTCTAAGAAAGAAGCTTTGTTCATGGAATCTACGTTTAGGTTTAGGCACAGATAAAGAGTGGGGGAAATTATTGATAGTGTTTACAGCTAGACGAGTGTTTCTTGTGAAAGTTTGGCGAGGGGGGACCATAGATTGAAGCTCAGTTGAACACTTTCCATGAAAATAACGATACATCAGAGACAAACTCGCAACATCTCTTCTGTGAGATAGAGGTTGCAAGGAGGAGAAAAGGACATCTCCTACGAGGCTACGAAGTCTATTTTGAACTCTATCAAGGCAGGACAAGTTCTTTCTAGCAGCTCCTGCCCAGATGTGGCAACAGTATTCCATCCTTGGACGTACCTGGCTCTTATATAGATAGAGAATAGCATCAGCAGTGAGATATCTACTGGATCGATAGAAAGATCCCACCATTTTTCCAGCGGCCTTGGCAACAGATTTGATATACGTGTTCCATTTAAGATCAGGAGTAATGGTCAAGCCCAGAAGCTTGTCAAAACTTGAGGCCTCCTGAAGACGAGAGCCATTCATTTCAATTGATGACAAATGTGGATTAGAATGTTGATGATGTAAAGAGAGAAGCTTGGTTTTAGATGCATTAAAAGTAACCAGCCACTCCTTTCCCCATTGTACTACGTGCTCAAGATCAGAGGAGAGAGAATTGGAGAGAACTTGCTCGTTTACTGTCTTAGATGTGGTACCATAAATGGTAGTGTCGTCAGCATAAATGTCTACAAATGATGTAAGGATATGATTTGGAAGATCATTAATGTAGATCAGGAAAAGAGTTGGGCCCAGGATGGATCCCTGAGGGACACCGGCATTAATATTGTGAGCTTCTGATTTTTGCCCCTCAACTACTACTCTTATGAATCTATCAGAAAGAAATGATTTAATAATTGAGAAGACTTTTCCAGCTATACCATAGCTAGCGATCTTATGAAGTAAACCTTTATGCCATACCCTATCAAAGGCTTTAGATATGTCAAGAGCAATTGCCCTAGAAAGATTGCCACCGTCGAGAGATTTGCTAATCCTATGCGATATAACTGTAAGGACATCTGCTGTAGATCTAGCAGAACGGAAACCATATTGAGTGTCACTAAGAAGGTTATTTTTGTTGAGATGTTTGATTACTTCTGTATTTAATACAGATTCTAGCAACTTACTCATGACGCACAGGAGACTTATTGGCCTGTACTGAGAGGGGGATGAGCGATCACCTGAATTCTTAAATACAGGGCATACTGATGAGATTTTCCAGGGAGATGGGAAACTATTCTCCTTAAGACAACGTTTAAACAGTTTTGTAAGTATGGGCGCTAGTTCAGGTTGAAGTTTTTTGAGTACTATAATTGGAATACCATCAGGGCCAGTTGCTTTACTGGAATCAAGGTTTTTGATTAGCTTGGCAACATCACGTACAGATATACGTATATCACATAGCGTGTTTTCTGATACAAGAGGAAATATTGGGGGTTGGCGGTCTTGGTCGCAAAGGGTAGAATTAGCTGCAAAGTTCTTGACAAAGAGTTTGGCTTTGTCTGATGCTGACGAGATTACCTCAGATCCATTGATAATAGTTGGGATGGAGCACACGCTTCTGTTCAGGATTCTGTTTGCTATTTGCCAAAACTGGTGGGAACCAAGCCGCTGCTCAGCTACTTTGGACTTAACAGATTGAGCATACAACTCTCTTGCGTTCCTTATTACTTTCTTACAATGGTTGCTGGCAGTCCTGAAAACGGCTTTAGTTTCCATACATCTATTACGTTTGAAGCAGTGGAAAAAGTGATTTCTGTGCGCAATGGCAGCAGCACATTCTGGAGAGAACCATGGCTGGCTGTTAGGTTTTTGCTGGAATTTTTTAGAGGGTAACAAATGGTCAATACCTACAATTAACCATTCAGTTAGGTCTAATACTATAGAGGACACATCCTTTTTAAACATGGAATGCAGAGGTAGATCAGATATAAATGTACGGAAGCTATCCCAGTCAGCCTTAGTGTATCGATATACTGTACGATGAAGAGGTACGTCTGGGGACTTATTACATTTCATTTTTATCTTAATTGATACAACAGAGTGGTCGGAAGATCCAAGAGGCGACAGAACAGAAACTGAACATAGTTCAGGGCAAGTTGTGAGAAAAAGGTCTAGTAGGCTCGCATACTGGCCGTCATTATCGGGCACACGGGTAGGTTCCTGAACAATCTGAGTGAGGTCATAGGCAATGGAGAAATCATGACAGAACCTCCCCTCATCATCGGTCTTGTTTGAGTGGGTCAACCATTCGACGTTGTGAACATTGAAGTCTCCACATACGTGAATGTTAGCTGAAGGATAAGTAGAAAGGACTTGGTCAATTTTCTCAGATATGCTTTGAAAGATAGTAACTCCGCTGTTGTGGGGGCGATAGAGAGTAAATATAAATGCAGTAGTGTGAGCTAAAGCAACCCGGAAGCACATATAAGGTAAGTTAGGATCTTCCCTGGAGATGTCCCTCCCACATGGAAAGCTATCTTTAATATAGGCACATATTCCATGCCCATGGCGATCTTGGGGGTCAGATTTAGAAGTTAAGTTAGAGTATCCTGTAATTGCAAACTCATCAAGGGAAATAGCCTGTCCAATGCCAGTTTCACTTAAAAATAAAAGGTCTGGTTTAGTCTCCTGTAATTGGGTTTCAACCTCTGGAAGGTTAGAACGTAGACCCCTGATGTTGGAGAAGGAGACATGGTAGTAGGGGTCTACGTTGGAAGTTGGAGAACCGGGTTTAATCGTGTATTTTTTCTTGAAACTTGTCATGATGAAATTTTGGAATTTGTGGACTAGGTCGACAGATTTACTTAGAGCAGGACAGAGAGGGGAAACTAAGAGAGAAAAAGAAACGAAGAATTTTTTTTTTTTTTTTGTACCACATGATAAGGTAAAGCCGTAACAATTACCCACTAGTATGGCATCGAGAGGCCCCACCAGAAGCTACTGCATGGTCCAGATTCCATTCACCAAATGGCAATACAGCCTCAAGTTTTGACAAGCTTCTGGGCTTGACCATTACTCCTGATCTTAAATGGAACACGTATATCAAATCTGTTGCCAAGGCCGCTGGAAAAATGGTGGGATCTTTCTATCGATCCAGTAGATATCTCACTGCTGATGCTATTCTCTATCTATATAAGAGCCAGGTACGTCCAAGGATGGAATACTGTTGCCACATCTGGGCAGGAGCTGCTAGAAAGAACTTGTCCTGCCTTGATAGAGTTCAAAATAGACTTTGTAGCCTCGTAGGAGATGTCCTTTTCTCCTCCTTGCAACCTCTATCTCACAGAAGAGATGTTGCGAGTTTGTCTCTGATGTATCGTTATTTTCATGGAAAGTGTTCAACTGAGCTTCAATCTATGGTCCCCCCTCGCCAAACTTTCACAAGAAACACTCGTCTAGCTGTACACACTATCAATAATTTCCCCCACTCTTTATCTGTGCCTAAACCTAAACGTAGATTCAATGAATAAAGTTTCTTTCTTAGAACTGCACGCCTGTGGAATTGTCTTCCGTTTTCCTGCTTTCCGGCTGACTACAATATGGTTGTGTTCAAGTCTTAAGTAAATAAGTTCTTGATGAGCCGTTCCATATAAGTTATCAAATTTACCAAATTTTCATTACTAATGATTACTATATTGACCAATTTCTACTGTACACTCTTTAACTCTTATCTTTGAGTGGCCTCTGGGCCTTGATAATGTGGTGATGCCTATGTAAAAAAAAAACTCAATATTAATGATAATTATATGAAATAATATTTAATTCAATATAACAAACTCAATAATAATAATAATCATAGAAAAACACAAATCATGGCCTACAATTAATTTTGTGCTCGTTTGACATGTTTATCTAGTGTTACTCTTCATCAATTCTCTGTTAAGGTAACTCATTATGATACATCATCATATTCCAGTACCTTTCTTTTCAAAGCTGTAAACGTATGTTTTTTTTTGTTTCTCCCTTTCAATTGTGACTTAACAATGAAAAAAAAAAGTTCATGAAAACATTTGTAATTCTCTCCCGGTTCCCTGTTTTCCTGACTATATATGCAAAACAAATAACAGGAGATGCCTCTGCTGATATGGCCCGTAATCCATAGTATCTTATTATGTTTCAGTTGCAATGTGTGTTGTTTTTGAAACGCCAACAATGGTACTTTTTCAGTATCTTTTGTTTATTAAATTTTTACGTGAAATTATTGAATAGTTAACGACACTTGGCTCTTATTCTCCCTCAACAAACGTAAGAAAACTTAAACCGATACAACTCCCTCTCTGCCACAATAAATTGTAACCACATTGCTTATCATGTTAAATGCATAAAATATAAACGACATGCAAAATTTGTCTTACTAATATTTAAATATGAAACATAAAACTCGCTTATAAGTTAAACGTCTATGATTACAAATAATTTTAACGTTTGAATGAATAAAAAATGAAAAAATATTTTAAGATAAAACATTTCAATCCAATTTTAAATTTTTTCGTCTCAAACAATAGAAGCCTTACAAGCAACAACGAATGAGAATGGTTGGATTTTGATGTTTGTCCGTTTGGTCGAGAGTAGGTATGTTTGTGCAAAGCGTATATTTGAGACTCTTTTAGAAGTCTAAGACAAAGATGATGTTGGTAGTTGGCCGAAAGCATATTTGTCAACAATACACAATACATATTTGTCAACAATACACAATACATATTTCTCAACAAAACACAAAACCATATTTCTCAACAAAACACAATACATATTTTTCAACAATACACAATACATATTTGTCAACAATACACAATACATATTTGTCAACAATACACAATACATATTTGTCAACAATACACAATACATATTTGTCAACAAAACACAATACATATTTGTCAACAAAACACAATACATATTTGTCAACAAAACACAATACATATTTGTCAACAATACACAATACATATTTGTCAACAATACACAATACATATTTGTCAACAATACACAATACATATTTGTCAACAATACACAATACATATTTGTCAACAATACACAATACATATTTGTCAACAATACACAATACATATTTGTCAACAATACACAATACATATTTGTCAACAATACACAATACATATTTGTCAACAATACACAATACATATTTGTCAACAATACACAAAACCATATTTCTCAACAAAACACAATACATATTTGTCAACAATACACAATACATATTTGTCAACAATACACAATACATATTTGTCAACAATACACAATACATATTTGTCAACAATACACAATACATATTTGTCAACAATACACAATACATATGGTAATCTTAGCTTTGTAGACCTATACTCTCATGTGCTTACTATGTTGATAGTGGATAAAAAATTATTAACAATTTTGTTTTAATCATAGTTAAAGATTAAATATTAACTCGCTCACGAGTTAAACACATGTAGTAACAACAATTTCTATGTTCAAATGAATTAGCGATAAACGGATATTAAACAATCTGTAAATTTTAATAATATGCTTTAAATTTGATGAATATATACGGAAAACAAAAAATAACTAATAAAAAATAAATGCACAGATTTTAATGTAGGTTTTCGTGTTTTCGGCATTAAATAAATCCATTATAAGAAATTGTCGATAGTTTTGATAAATTAACATAAGCGGATATCATTAAACAATTTATACATTTTAATAATATGCTTTAAATTTGATAAATATAAACGGAAAACATTTAAAGATAAAATATTTCAATCTAATTTTAATTTTTTTCGTCTCAAACAATAGTGGCCTCACAGTCAGCAAAGGAGAATGGTTGGATTTTGATGTTTGTCCGATTGGTGCAGAGCGTATATTTTAGACTCTCTTAGTATGTTAATTGTGTATTAAAAATATTTTTTAACCAATAGTTAAAGATTAAATATTAACTTGCTGATGAGTTAAACACGTAGTAACAACAATCTCTATATTCACATGAATTAGCGATAAACGGATATTTTATTAATATGCTTTACATTTTATAAATATATACGGAAAACAAAAAATAAGTAATAAAAAATAAATGTACAGATTTTAATGTAGGTTTTCCCACCGAATTCGTTACGTTTTCGGCATTAAATAAATCCATTATAAGAAATTGTCGATAGTTTTGATAAATTTACATATTTTATATACAGTATATGCATGTGCTTAAGGAAGGCAGAAGCAAACGTTTTCTGATGAACCTCGATATATTTTTCTCATTATAACAATGGAAAATATTACATCAAGATTGTCACACACACATGCGCACATGTACATTTTCCTTAAAACAATATACGTTTATAATGTATTTATTCAATAAACATATCTTAAAATACAATGGTTTATTAAACTCAATGAAAATGATTTACACTTTCAGAGCATATGTAACTTTATTAAACATTTAATTCACATATTGTTTAAATTACTGCGTCTTACACGTGTTTCATTGCATAAACTAAAACAAATCATGAGACTTTTGATCAGTTCATCAAAGAATAAAATGTTCACTTTTTTCTTGGTTCAAAAAGGAAATGTTTAACGAAATAAAAATCCAAAATCGATTAAAGGAAATGTAATTTTAAAGCGAATTAAAAACAAAGTTTAAAAAACAATAAAATATCTACTGGTTATCGATACAACATTAATATGCAGCAGAAAGAAGTTTAGTTCGTATCCCATATAAAGTCTCTCCTGTGAACAACTTGTGCTCTAGTTCTAATTAAATAACTTCATACCTATTAAGTCTGCATCTTATAAACCACACACAGAATGGATAGTGCCAGCTCAGAAATGTTAGGTAAGCCTAATCCAATGCTCATCTAATAGGGAAGTACAACTACACAATATTAAGGCTAATCGATATGCAGAAGAAAGAAGTTTAGTTCGTATACCATGAGTTAAATAGGCTCGTTTTACAGGCGATATTTAAATTCATACAAAGCTTTCAACATTAATATATTTTAATAATTTATACTATTAGAAGGTGAAAATAATTAGGATAAAAATCATAAAGAAAATAAAATATATATGAATAATAAAATACGCAAAAATGGTGGATGAAATAATTTCTTAAATTTCCAAAATAAAAAATTATTTTACTCAAAATTAAAATAATTACTAAGAATATCAATTCTGTAATATTTGGTAAGGTAATCAATTCACCGTTTTTGCTATACAAATATGTATTACATCGTAATTTAAAAAATAAAATTGCAATAATCGATTGTTAAAACTGTTTATATCATTTCGATAATAAAATATGTGAATGATAATAATGCATTCAAAAACGTTGGGTTAAATAGTTTGTTGAATGAAAAATCTTAATTTCTTAAAATAATAGTAAAAAAAATAAAAACCTTATTCTGTTTCATTAAATTCGCTATTATCAGTATTAACAGATGTGTAATGTAAGGAAAATATCCAGTTAAATATCAAACACATAAATAAGCAGCTAATATTTTAACACAGAAATACAAACAAAAACTATTTTAAAAGACCATATTAGTATGCATTGCTAAGTAACTAGATTATATATTGATTTCTATTATTAACTTTAATTTAATGAGTATTTAAATTAAATTTTCATGTATTATAAAATTATTATATTTCTATTGTTAGCAATATATTTTTTTTAATTTCAGTAGCAAATACGGTAATTGTATGCATATTAGTAGCAATATATTTTATTATTAATTATAGTATTAATGTCCCTACAAATTCTTACTATATTATTGTTTATTTCACTTTATTAATTGCATAATTCTTTTATCAATTATAAAATAATACGAATAGTATTAAACATTTAAACAATATGAATGTGAATTAAATGTTTATTTCTGTGAGTTTTACATGTTTTATAAAGTTATGTTTCTTGTTTTCTTGACACGATTAAAATAAACAATGATATTAAAATATTTAATTTCATTTATTTTTTATTTGCAGATGTTCCTACTTGAATGTTTTTAATGAATATTAAGGGACCATCCTTCACCTTAAACAGTATTCTATACACAATTATTTCCTTACGTGACTGACAACAAAAACGGCAGCACAAAACTTTATTAGACATATATGTGTGAAGAGTTATTTTATCTGGATTGTTTAGCAAATAGTGATAAGAACATCACACATATTTCAATTTGTGAAATTTTTGTTTAATGTTTTCATAAATCATAAGATATCGAATTTAACATTTCAGAAAAATCTGCTAATTTCCAAAATAGAATATTTTCACTTTTACACTACAAAATATCTCTTATCAAACAAATGAAAAGTTATACACAATTAAGAATTCTTTAGCATAAACTCTAACTTCCATAAAAAACTAAGAATTCTTTAGCATAAACTCTAACTTTCATAAAAAACTACAGATTAAAACTGAAAAAGCCAGGATAAAATCTCATATTGCTTATAACTTGGTAGTGATAACTTTCGCCAGGAGCAATTTAATTTAATATGAATATACACATTACGGAAAAGCCACATTATTGTGAAGTGTGTGGCTATTCTTGTTTTAAAAAATCAAAATTAGTGATACATATGAGAACTCACCATGGGGAAAAGCAACATTCTTGTGAAGTGTGTGGATATTCTTTTATTAAAAAATCAAACTTAGTGAGACATATGAGAACTCACACTGGTGAAAAACCACATTCTTGTGAAGTATGTGGATATTCTTGTTCTGTAAAACACTCATTAGTGATACATATGAGAGCTCACACTGGGGAAAAGCCACATTCTTGTGACGTGTGTGGATATTCTTGTTCTCGAAAATCAGCATTAGTGAGACATATGAGAGCTCACACTGGGGAAAAGTTACATTTTTGTGAAGTGTGTAGATATTCTTGTTCTCGAAAATCAACATTAGTTACACATATGAGAACTCACACTGGGGAAAAGCCACATTCTTGTGAAGTGTGTGGATATTCTTTTTCTCAAAAATCAACATTAGTGACACATATGAGAACTCACACTGGGGAAAAGCCACATTCTTGTGAAGTGTGTGGATATTCTTGTTCTCAAAAATCATTATTAGTGAGACATATGAGAATTCACACTGGGGAAAAGCCACATTCTTGTGAAGTGTGTGGATATTCTTTTTCTCAAAAATCAACATTAGTTACACATGTGAGAACTCACACTGGGGAAAAACCACATTCTTGTGAAGTGTGTGGACATTCTTGTTCTCGAAAATCATCATTAGTGACACATATGAGAACTCACACTGGGGAAAAGCCACATACTTGTGAAGTGTGTGGATATTCTTGTTCTCGAAAATCATTATTAGTTACACATATGAGAACTCACACTGGGGAAAAGTCACATTCTTGTGAAGTGTGTGGATATTCTTTTTCTCAAAAATCAACATTAGTGACACATATGAGAACTCACACTGGGGAGGCAGAAAAAGATAGCTCTAAATAGGCAGAAAAAGACAGCTCTAAAGTAGGCAGAAAAAGACAGCTCTAAAGGAGGCAGAAAAAGACAGCTGTAAAGTAGGCAGAAAAAGACAGCTCTAAAGGAGGCAGAAAAAGTCAGCTCTAAAGGAGGCAGAAAAAGACAGCTCTAAAGGAGGCAGAAAAAGACAGCTCTAAAGGAGGCAGAAAAGACAGCTCTTAAGGAGGCAGAAAAAGACAGCTCTAAAGGAGGCAGAAAAAGAAATGAAATTAAGACTGCTGCTCTAAAGGAGGCAGAAAAACACTACATTCCTATTATGGAAGAGGAGAACATTCGAAGAATTGAGCCAAGATGGACCTGGGAAGAAAAGTGGATACTGATGTGGGCAATAGAATATGCTCAGGCAAAATATTCCAAACAAAAACAAAGGACAGAAACTTGGAGGGAAATATTCTTCCATTTCTGTCCAGGAAAACGGAATGTCCCATCTCCAAAAATTAGGTCACAAAGATACAACAGCTTAAAGGTGATGAATGAGGAAGAAATAAGACATCTAAAAACAGAAGTCGCATCCCTCATTAAAACAAACCAGAACCCACTTCAAAACCCCATAGAAATACCACCCAATAACCTACCCATATCTACGAATGAAAATGAAAGAACCACAAATAGTCCCACACTGGTACTTGATTCTTTGGCACCAATGCTAACAGGTGAAATACCACAAACACCAGCAACACTCCCTCAGGAAATGCCCGAGGTGGATGATGACCAGTTAGTCTTGGAAGAAGAACTAGGTAAGACCATTGAGGAGGTCCAACGGATGGGACTTAAAGAAATACAAATGCTGCCTAAAATAACAACCACGAGAGCAACAAAGGTAGCAATAAAAAGGGTTAATGTTGCTCTCAAGAGACTAGTGCCATATAGCACAACCCTGACTGAGTTAAATCAGGTGTCTTATGCCTCAGGACTCTACATTGTAAGGAAAATAATGCCAACGTTCCAAAAACAACGGGAACCAGAGGCAAAAGACACAATACCACGCTGGAAACAAAAGATCCAAAACCAGCTAAACTTGTGCCGAAGGGAATTGTCCCAGATTAAACAATTCCTAGCCGCCCCTGCTGTACAGGGACGACTGAAGAACATCATCGGCAAACTCAGCAGGAAATATGGTACAAAAGCAGGACAGCTACAAAACGTAGCTAGAGAATTAGAAGGAAAAATCCCAGCACTTTCCAAACGCATTAAGAAAAGGGAAAGCAAGAATAGGGCAAAGCATGAAAACAAAACATTTAAGCAGAATGCTCAGTTATTTTACCGTAACCTAATAAGGGACACTATAACGGTGAAAAACCCGCCCAAAATACAAGAGCTGGAGGATTATTGGAGGCCTCTCTTTGAGAACGAGATCACCCATAACAAAGAGGCTCAATGGATCCATACTATTGAGAGGAACCTAGAAAATAAGCCAGAGATGCCGGAGCCAAAAATAACAGCTGGCACTATAAAAACGAAGTTAAATGGCGTCTCAAATTACAAAAAGCCTGGCATAGACAATCTCCCCAATTTCTGGCTGAAACAACTAACATCATTACATGGGCATTATCGCAGTTGTTTCAACAGAATATTGAGCGGAGAAGAAACCACACCAGAATGGCTATTAAGAGGAGATACAACCCTCATAGCAAAGACAAAAGAAACGCAACACCCTAATAAATACAGGCCCATTTGCTGTCTCACTACCACCTACAAACTCTTCACTGGCCTTGTTGCGGACAGTATATACCAACACCTCTCCTGCGCCACATATCTTGAAAAAGAACAAGCAGGCTGTAGGAGGGACTGTCTAGGTACCAAAGACCAGCTCTTAACAAATAAAACTATCTTGGAAGACTGTAGGAAGAGACAGCGAAATTTAAGTATGGCTTGGATTGATTATCGGAAGGCTTATGACAGTGTACCACACACATGGCTTCTACGCTGTCTAGAGCTATATAACATACACCCGATAATCAAACAGGCCATAGCTACACAAATGAAAATGTGGCAAACAAACATGACATTAAGCCACACAAAAGGAAATATAAGGGTCACAGACGTAAACATCAGGCGAGGAATCTTCCAAGGAGATAGTTTATCCCCTTTACTCTTCTGCTTGGCAATAGATCCGTTAAGCAAACTTTTAAACAAAAACAAATGTACTTTCAATCTAAGCCAGGACCGCCGACAAGACCCAAACAAACGAATTAACCACCTGCTCTTCATGGATGACCTCAAGCTGTATGCCAGTTCTGATGCCGACTTAAATGAACTCTTACAAGTCGTACATAATTTCTCCAGAGATATTGGCATGAAATTTGGACTGGACAAATGTGCCAAGTGCTCCATCAAATCTGGGAAGAAGATCGTAACTGAAAATATACAGCTTGATGAATATACCACCATCAAAGACCTAGAAGGGCAGGAAGGATACAAATACCTTGGCATAGAAGAGAATGATACCATCCAGCATGCCAAGATTAGAAACAAAATTGAAAGTGAGTACATACGCCGAAGATACAAGATACATACAAGAAGATTTGTAAAACAGAACTCACAGGCAGAAACAAAATAACTGCCATTAACCAACTAGCCATGACAGTGGTAACATACAGTTTTGGTATTGTCGACTGGCCACAAAAAGACATAAATAGACTAGACACTAAGACACGTAAAATGCTGACAATGTATAAAGTAATATACAGAAACCAGTGTTTGTCTAGAATGTATCTGCCCAGATGGAAAGGAGGTATGGGGCTCTCGGAGATTGACGATCAACATCGTGCAACTATTGTGAGCACCGGACAATATCTGATGAGCTCTAAAAACCCAACCCTCAAGATGGTACACCAACATCAGGAATCAAGAGCCAGTAGAACAACATCCATCACAAAACTGGCCAAACATTTTGGGAAAGACTGTCTTACACGTGAGACAGAAACAGAAAAGATACCTGCGACTGAAATAGCCAGAAAAAGTCGCCAGAAATACACTAAAGCTTTCCATGACAAGAAAGTTGAAGAATGGGCCAACCAACAACGGGCCAAGTATTTTCTGGACGAATATAACCAAGACTATATTGATAAGGAAGGGTCTATAAGCTGGCTAAAGGATGGATCGCTCCACTATGACCAGGAGAATTTTATAATAGCTGCCCAAGATCAAGGCTTGATGACCAATGCGTTTAAAAAGATGAGTGGTCTCAGCAAAGACAACAAATGCAGGTTCTGCCACACAGAAGTAGAGAGTGTGAGCCACCTGATTTCTAGCTGTAAGGTTCTGCTAGGGGACGGCTACTATACAATGCGACACAATGAAGTATGCAAATATCTCCACTGGACGATCTGCAATAAGTTAAATATCGAATGCAGCAAGAAGTCATGGGAACATATACCCGAAAGAACAGTCGGAAACAAGTCATATACCATCCACTATGACTATGCAATCCCTACAGCCACGTTCCTAGAAAACGGAGCTATAAAACCCGACATTGTAATATGGGACAAGAAGGAGAAGGAAGCAACCTTGGTGGAAGTTAGTGTCCCGAATGATGCTGGGTTAAACAGAGCTGAGAGGGAAAAGATTACCAAATACAAGGGTCTTATGTATGACATGAAAAGAAACTGGAACCTTAAGAAGATCTCTATCATTCCAGTAATTATAGGAGCAACCGGACTTATGAAAAAGAATTTTACAAACTATGTTACAAATATACCAGGTAAACCAAGTGCAAAGGAGATTCAAACAATTGCACTTAAAGGGACGGTTAGAATCTTAAAAAGATCTCTCGGTTGGAGTGTCTAAAATAGCAGGTGTATGTTTGGCATCTGGTAGGATGCCCCATCCCTGGCTTAAACAAAATGATAAGAAAAATGAAACAAAGATGGAAAAACCACATTCTTATGAAGTGTGTGGACATTCTCGTTCTCGAAAATCATCATTAGTGACACATATGAGAACTTATTTTGGCCTGGATAAATGTGCCAAATGTACACTCAGAGCTGGGAAGAAGACCCACACAGAAAATATGCAGCTTAATGAAAACATCGACATCAGGGATCTAGAAGAGCATGAGCCTTACAAGTACCTTGGCATTGAGGAAAACGAGAACATACAACATGCCAAGATGAGGGAGAAGATTAGTAAAGAATATGTACGTCGGGTGAGGAAAATATGCAAAACCCAGCTCACCAATAAAAATAAAATTACTGCCATAAACCAGTTTGCTATGCCAGTAATAACATACAGCTTTGGTATCATTGACTGGCCACAAAAATACATCAACCGGCTAGATGTAAAGACACGGAAGCTACTAACGCTTTATAAAATAATATATAGAAATCAGTGTCTACCAAGGCTGTATGTGTCCAGGGGAGAAGGAGGTCTGGGACTCTCAGAGATTAATCATCAACATAGGGCAACTATTGTGAGCACCGGTCAGTATCTGAAAAGCTCCCAGAATGACACCCTCTCAATAGTATATGAACATCAAGAGACAAGAGACAGCAGAACAACATCAGTCACCCAGCTGGCCAAACATTTTGGTCAGAGTTGTCTCTCAGATGAGGACGAAACACTAAACAAGTGTGCCACAGAAATAGCAAGAAAAGCCGGCAGAAATATACCGAGACCTTTCAACAGATGAACCTTAAAGAATGGGAACAACATCAGCGTGCAAAGTATTTTCTGGGGGAACTTTCTCGGGAATACATAGATAAAGAAGGTTCTTTGGACTGGCTCAAAAAAGGATCCCTCCACCACGATCAGGAAAGGGTCATAATGGCTGCCCAAGACCAGGGATTGATGACCAATGCATTCAAGAAGATGGCAGGGATCAGTAATGACAATAAATGCAGATTCTGCCACACAGAATTGGAAAGTGTTGGTCATCTGATATCAAGTTGCAAAGTTCTGTAATCTGGCTAGACCAAACAAAGACTACGAGGAAAAGACAAAAGAAAATTATTTTTTACTGTTTCGTATACTCAAGGTATGAGAAATGGGGGAGGAAAAAGCTACAGTATTTGAGTCTCTAGTTAAATCTTCAACCTTAGCAAAAGAGGAAACATCACTAACTACAACTAAAAACTTACTTTCAATTGTATCCCAAGTACATAAATATCTCCCAAAATATGTTAGAGAGTAAATCAAGAAGAAAGCTTTTAGTGAAGCAGCGATTGATTTGACCAAATCTAACACTGCTGAATTTGCCCAAACTCAGTTGAGTAGAGAGGAAAAATGGACATTGATTTGGTCAATGGAATATGACAAAATAAAATATAAAAAACTAACAGAAATTTGTAAGCAATGGAAATATATTTTTAAACACCACTGCCCAAACAAGAAAGAGATTGAGAAGGAAAAGTTAACATGTCAGAAATCTTTTTTTATGAGGAACGTCTTTCTGTGAAGCAAATATCCCAGCTAAAAGAATATCCAAGAAATGGCTTAAAACAATAGTTGCCCAATCACTAATCCCCTTCCTATACCCAAGATCTGCCAAACCCAACAGGGAGACACTACAACACATTCTCACCTGACACAGCTCCCTGAGACAATGCCAACAAGTCCCAGTCTAAGATGTCTAAAAAAAAACAAACCAGAAATATACTCGCCGTGTCACTCCATCTTAAAATGCAACATCTTCCAACGAATCACTCCCAACACAATTTTAACATGGGCAGACATACCAACAATATGTCACACTTGACATGTTACACTGGATGCGCCTAGTTGGAACTAGAGCAAGAAGGTCTGACTGTTGAAGATCGGCAAAGGCTGTTAAGAATTAACATGAATAAAGTCTACAAGATGTGTGTTTCAAAAGTCAATTATACCCTCACAAGAATCACTCCGATTAATGCAACATTGAGTGAAATAAATCATACAACATACAGAACAGCATGGTTTATACAGTTAAAACTCTTACGCCAACACGTACAAATAAAAAAAACCCGCAAAACTTTGAAGCAAAAAGAATAAATAAACTTTTTGCAATAAACCCAAGAATGGTTTTTAGGGGCCTCTTTAGAGAAGAAATAAAAATGAGCTCCCCATCAACTCAAGCGGAAGTTGAAAACTTCTGGAGGCCACTCTATGAGGACACTAAAGATATAAGTATATAAAGAAAACAATGGGATAAATACTTTAGGCTGTATTCCCAAAAATGCAGACCCCCACATGACTAACAAATATCGACCAACCTGTGGTGATGAAGAGCCGCCTAATTCGCTTACTTTCGGCTGTATATCACTTATTGCCAAAAATGCGGACACCCACATGACTAACAAATATCGACCAACCTGCTGCTTTACAACAACTAAGAATCTTCTGATATGGATAATCGCTGATGCAACATACGACCATTTGATTGCTGATGATTACCTCGAAAGTGATCAGAGGGGGTGTACGAGGAAAAAACTAGGCACAAAAGACCAACACCTTGTAAACAGAAGCATATTAGAAGACTGCAGAAGAAGACAAAGAAATCTGTCAATGGCCTGGATTGATTACAAAAAGCCCTTTAACAGTTTATCACGCTGATCATTCCTTCAAAAACAAATGGCCAGATGGTGCACCTCAATTTCGCTACAGCATACGGATGGAAAGATACAGACCCGAAACATTTAGATCATGCGAGGAATATTCCAAAGAGACAACCTCTCACCGCTCCTTTTCTTCCTCACAGTGCATCCAGTAATAAGCTACTTAAACGACCCAATGATAGGTACAATCTCAGCATGGACAGAAGGAAGGAGGAAAATAAAAGAGTAAACCATCTACTCTTGATGGACGATTTAAAACTCTATGCAGAATCCGAGAAACAATTGTCTCTCTGATAGACATTGTTAAAAATTATACAAAAACACCTGCATGGAGTTTGGACTTGACAAATCCACTAAGTGCACCAAAAAGAAAGGAAGAAAGACAGCATCAGAACATCTTAATCTTGACAATGGTCATATTGAAAACCTTGGAGAAGATGGTGTCTATAAATGCCTGGGAGTAGAGGAGAATGCGACACTTGAACATGAAAAGATGAGAGAAAAGTCGCAGGGAGAATAATTCAAATGACTTTTAAAATCCTCTTATCAGAATTATCACTAAAAAACAAAATTACTTCATCAATCAATTGACAAAACCGTTGTCTCTTATGGATTTGGTATAATCAATTGACCACATAACCATATCAATTGCGTTGACGTAAAAACTCGGAAAATGCTGGCCCTTCATAAAGTCATTTACAAACATCAGTGAATGGACAGGCTGTACTTACCACGGAGAGAAGGTGGCTTAGGGCTCACTGAAATTAACCGTGCATACCGTGCTTCAATAGTAAGCATAGGCCAATATATCAAATGTTCTTCTGTTCCCAAAATAAAAATGGTGAATGAACATCACACCAAATTTTTGCCTCAGCAGACGTCAACTACCAAGCGGAATGTTAGAGTTGCATCGATTCTTGTATTGTTTCACTATATTGGTTATTGATAAAGTTGTCAAAGAAGCATGGCTAGTAAAATGTAATATAAATTTCATAGTCACAACGAGTGAGAGACTATTAAACAATACAGGTTAATATACTGTCTCACTACCAAATACATAGAAAGTGATGAAAGACAAAAAGCAATGCTGCTAATGTTTGTGGGTGAGGCGATGAACAACCTCATTGAGGAATTGTCAGCCGAACAGACCAGACCGGGAGAAAGCGAAACCCACTTTGACAAACTCATCTCAGCTGTGCAGTATCATTTTAACTCACAAAATAACACAGAATATAACTGGTTCCTATTTCGTAACATCAAACAAATTATACCTAATGCAGATAAAATATTAAAAAAAACTCATATTTTTTCTTATTAAAGTGGGTTGTTTATTTTATTTATGGAAAACAGTGGTTACAAAATGCCAGCGCGCCTTCATGCAGCCATTTTTTACGTAATTAAATCAATTGAATTCTACGAGTTAAATATTTTTAAATTTTTAAACTTTTAAAATCTATAAAAAATGTTCTACTGGTTCAATTTTTTTCGATATTTTCAGTGTCAATGTGAAATTATAAGCTCTTTCTAATAAACTGAATATAATATTTTAGACAAACGTTATTCTTGTTAAATTCACTCTCTTTTTAAATGTCTCGTTCGGATAAGATATTTGTCGAATTTGGGGTACCAGTATCTCTCAAAACAGATAACGGCCTACCTTTAAACAGCTATGATTTCAAAGCATACGCCTCCATCACTGGATTCAGACACAGGAAGATAACACCTTGGCCCCAGGCTAATGCTTAAACAGAACGCTTTATGCACACTGTAAAAATGTCCATCAAAGCTGCCCTAATCAAAGATCAAAGCTGGAGGCAAGAGTTAGTCAAATTCCAACACCACACTCTACCACAAGCGTTTCCCTAGCCTCAATCCTATTTAGCCGTAAAACGACCATAAAAACCCCGTCTGCCACACTTAGTTACACCTATAGCTGGAGACCGTAGGGAACGTGACTGAGGATGAGGGACCCACACAAGCGACAATACCACCAAAACCTAAAGACAACCACGGACAACACTCTTCAAAGCTCAGACGGTCAGTCCGGATAAGATAGGCACCAGAAAAAAATTACTTAATACCCAAACACATATCTACATAATAATTCATAATTATCATTTTCTTCACTAAGGTTGACAGATCTCCCCTCGCACAGAAGTCGGACCCAACAGCTCAAGCACTCCAGACACATCATGTTTGAATAAACTCTTTGATACATATTTTTAAAAAAGCATTGTAATGTCTTTAACGATAAAGAAAGATAACCTCTGGTGTCACAGGAGTTACGGCCCCAGGTGACATCCGGGGATAGTCAGTCTCTATATTTACCAAGCACGATTTCGGGTATTCGTTTTTCTCTCTCCTTTACCATCTATCAACTTCACGACAGTAATAATCGATATTTAGCAAGTATCGATTACTTACTACGCCGATCATCACACAAGTGAATCACACACTAATAGATCCTTAGGTGTATCAGAATTTTGGGGGAATTTTTGACACCCCTAACACAAAACTGCGAATAAAATATGTTGCAATATTTTGGACCTAGTATGATACCACACAGTCGGACGATTCTATTTATAAACGATGCTGCTAAGAACTGATGAATCAAATGTACACGAAAATAAAAATGTATGTTCGCTAACAGAGCTCTACATTTTTAATGTAGTCGCCATTTTGAATCCTGTATCTACATTGGAAACTCTTGTGATTAGGTCGTCCACAATTATAACAATTTTTGTACTTTTCTTAGGAAAAAAACCCTGCTTTTGGCAAGGTTGCGTTTTTTATTCCTGGCATGGGTATTTCTTTCTGGGTTATCACTGTGGTAAATGGCTTGAAATCACTCGGTAATCCCTTAAGGACCATGGAAATTAACAGACTGTCACTTATAACTTCACCAGACATTTTTAAAGAATTTGCACTTGTCTCGGCTCCTATAATATAACCAGTAACAGTTTCGGCTTCTATTCGTTTTAGAGAGGTCAGTTCAGTGTATAAAGAAATAATTTTGGGTTTTCCTTTCGATAAATAATGCTCTCTCAATATGTTTAATTCTTTGCAGCCGTCGTCCAGGGCTTCTCTCATTACCAGTGATAGACTTCAGTCATCGAAACACTGTATTAATTCCGCAAAGTCAAGTATCTGCAGAATGTCTTCTTGGTTCCTCCTCTTCTCTTTTCTCTCTCCCAACAATCGAACACAGCATATAATAACAAAACTCTAAAGCACGTCTGACAGCACTGACTTCTGCCAACAGTCTGCCCCTCCTCTTAACAACACAGGCTTTTTATATCGCAAAATCGTTCACCTCTATTTGCATATTCTTCTAACTCACGTGATCACTACTCTATAAATAAGAGTCTTGACCATTTCTTTTCTTTCTTTTTATTTATTTTTGGTGACCGACCCGCACGTGGTCTATCCAGGTAAGTCACGCATTTCTCCACACTCCCCCCTGATCTCATGATCACAAACAGGACATGCGGGCAATCGTCGTTGGCGGGTACTCCTTCGAAGAAGCACTTCCTCATTGCTGTTTTCTTCATTACCACCATCATTACTACCAGTCTGTTCCATTATCCCGTCTCGTGGTTCCATAGGCGGTGTCTCACAATCAGGGCAGGGGGGCAGTATCCGTCTTTGTCGGGTACTTCTCCGAAGAATCGGAGGCGTCATCTCCTCGGTATGCTCCATCATCCCTTCTCGCTGGGTTTCGCAATCACGGGGGGTGGGCAGTATTCGTCTCTGTCGAGTATTTCGATGAGGCATTACTTCCTTGTGTCCATCGCTCTCCTCACTATTGTCATCAGTATGTCCCATCATTCCCTCATCTGGTTCTGTTGGTGGTGTTTCTATGCTCACCTGAAGGGGCAGTAAGTGATCAGGATCATCTCTGAACGGTGTGTGATCCTCCTCATCGTCCTCAGAATCAGAAGAGGTATAACAAGGGCGGATATCTTTTACGTGACGTGGTATGCCACCAATCAACATGGTCTGAGGACTTATGATTTCATCTATTTTTCCCCGGAAAAATTTCGTAGTGCACCCAGCATTTGGGGGTTTTATCCAAACAAGGTCTCCCACCTGATATGGTGTATTGACAACACTCACCACTGATGGTATGGCATCAACTCCTTTCACACGCTGTTCATATTGGTAAATCCCATTGGCTGGTGCAGTTGCTGGTGTTGCATTGTCCTTGGGTGTTATATTATACCAGTACACAGCTTCTGGAATAGAGCACTGCGTCCTGGCTGCAATTCTTTTGATGGTGCGGTGACACCGTTCTGCTATACCATTACCCTCGGGATAATATGCTCACCGATAATGCATTTTAATCCCCCATTCGTGCACGAATTTCTGAAATTCTTGACATCGAAATGTGGCGGCATTATCAGTCAGAATTTCAATCGGGGCACCACGTTCAAAAAAGACGGCTCTCAACTGTTGTATAATGCTGGCTGCATCCTGTCGTGTCAACAGGCGCCATATTGTGAAACGCGTCGGGCCACAATCCGTCATGGTCAAAAAATGTTTGCCCCCATAATGTGTTATGTCCATCCCTACTCGCTGCCAGTTGCCCTCCACCTCGAGCTTCCCTTTTTGCCATTGGGATGGTGCCGGATCAATTCTCTGACACTCTTCACACGAACGTATGGCTGCTTTCACTGATGCTTTTGTAGTTGCAGGGTATACTCTTCGGACAAAATATGCAGTCCTCTGAATTCCAGGATGTCCAATCTGCTGGTGTATCATACGGATCTGGTCAGGTGTTAATTGATCCGTTACAGTCGCGCATGTTTGTTGTTGAAGATCGGATCCCTGCCTCATTGCATCGATCCACCTCTTTGGTACTCGAGTCAAGCTATCAGCCAAATTCTGCATCGACGAGACTAACGTAATGTCTACCTGCAAGCTGTATTCGTCAACTAGACGCTTAATTATTGCTAGTCTCCTTCGTACTAGCATTTCACTTGCAGCTCTAGTCTTAACTCGAGCCTTTCCAGTCAAGGTGTCGGTTAACCAATGGTAAACACACAATGAGTCAGTGTGGAGATGCACAACATTAGTCTGCCATTGCAATGCGAGATTAAGACCTTTTAACGTGGCATCAAGTTCTGCCAAATTTATATGTTGGGCATCATTTTTCGGACGAAGCCAGCATGCATCTTCCACAACAACACCTAGTTGCTCCAACACGACACCTGTAGCCAACGAACTTGCGTCAACCCATGCATTTAGTTCGTTTCCAGACACTTGCCACTCACCCCGGGCAGGGTCATTCCTATGCACTGTGGACATGATTTCAGCCATCATTTGTTGGAGAGAATCATCATCCGCAACATCGTCCCATCCTTTTGTTACTGTAGTCACTCGTCTTTTCACCACTCCTGTTGCCGATCGGAGCCATCCACAGACAGGTAGATGTCCTACCAATTTACCACAGATAGAAAACACAGTACGTCTTGTTAATACATTGGGTAACTTTGGAAGTGGGCTCCCTCGTTTCCATCGCAACGTATTGCCCTCCTCCCAGACCTCGAGGCCTAGCACGGGCACTCCATCCTTTGGGCGCTTAGGGTCTTTGCTTATTAACCCAAACGCTTTCAGTTTTATTCGAACCGCATCCGCAGACATTATGTCCTCATTAACATAGATGTCATCTATGTAGGCTGAAGCAGCTTTTGCTGTGGTCTCATCCTGCATCAAAACAGTTTTAATAATGGTTGTCATAATCAAGGGTGCTACGTTTAGGCCAAAACCCAAACGTGTCAAACAATATAGTTTTCCCTTGAGTAGTACTGTCTGAAACGGCCATAATGACTCATGGACGCGTATCTGCAGGTAGGCCCTCTTTAGATCCAGAAGTGCTACATTGCTCCCTTTTTGACGCCACTCTCTCAGTTTAGCAGCGCACACATCTGCGTTTCCGGTAAACGCATCAACATGCCGATTCAACTCTCGGTAATCCATTACGGGACGAATTTTTTCTTTGGTAGGTTGTTCAACAGCCATGAGCGGAATTAATCCCTTGGGTGGTCCCAGACGTTCCTGTGGGTATGGTATTAACCAACCGTTGTCAATCCACATCTGAAGTTCTTCTTCATATGCGGCCCTATTCTTGGTAGAAACTGCATACTCTGGAATCGTGTTGCACAGCCGATCTGGTTCCTGGCCCATGGCCCATTTCCACTTTGCAGTCCACACCCTTTCGTTGTCATCAAATGTAGCACAGAAGTCCTTTTCTTCAATCGACATGGCTGCACAGACGTCTTTCCCTTCTCCAAGCCTGATACCTCTAGCTGCTGTGATTGTAACGCCTCCTAGTGCTTGTATTGCATCAATTCCAAGCAACATGTCGTAGCCAAGGGGTTTCTCCTGCATCACCAGAACGTCAACTTTAGCTGTGTCACCCTTCTCAGTGCAGATTGTGACTGTCCCTTCACCACAACATACCCGTGATAAGCCATTGATGGTCATAACGCCAACTGGGTTCCTCCGCCACACCGGACAGCAATGGGCACTAACTATAGACCGGGAACACCCCGTGTCTATAAGTGCTGAACACTGCACATCATCAAGTTTAACGCTAATGACAGGCAATCCTGTGTTTATTGGTTGGCAGGGGGCAAGGATAGCGATAGTACCTTGCCCCCAACTTCGTTTCCCGAACAGTTGCGAGATATGTGCCCAAACTTATTGCAGCGATAGCATTGCACTGGTCTCTTTGATTGTGGATATACACCTCTCCTATCACTCCGGCACTCTTTAGCAAAATGATTGGCCTCCCCACATTTATAGCACACTGGGGTGGCATGCTTATTACTATCTGGAAGAGAGTCCACATTGCCTCCATGTCGAAAACGAGCTGCTGCTGCAATTGGTTCCTGTTCCTTACAGATGTTTCGAGCTCGGGCCAATAACTCATCAGTTGACAATTCATCGATTCTTGATGATGCCCGCAACAGTTTACTGACCTCCTCGGGTAGGCCTACCAAAAAAGCACAGCTTAATATTTTATCGTTGACCCCACCAAACGGTACAGATAATTTTCGCAGGTCGGCTAGGTACACGTCGACTGTTTCCTTGGGTTGAAGTGTCCGGCTCGTGAACTGTTGCCACGCAACAAATGGATCTGTACCAAACGCTGTATACAGGCTCTGCTTGATTTCATCCCAGTCTGGTTCATCCCCGAGTTGTTGGTAGACTGCATAGGCCCCTCCGGTTAGCCTCAAAGGGATAACTGTGGCTGGTTCTTTAATTTTGCACAGTTTACAGATTTTCTCTGCCTTTTCAATCCATTCAACGACAGCCGGTCCAGTGGTAGATCCGTCGAACTCGGGTATTAAGCGAATGTCGAATCTGTCCATTGTTAGTAACCGCACACCAAGCGCCGAAATAGCTTAAAACCAACACAAAGTCAAGTATCTGCAGAATGTCTTCTTGGTTCCTCCTCTTCTCTTTTCTCTCTCCCAACAATCGAACACAGCATATAATAACAAAACTCTAAAGCACGTCTGACAGCACTGACTTCTGCCAACAGTCTGCCCCTCCTCTTAACAACACAGGCTTTTTATATCGCAAAATCGTTCACCTCTATTTGCATATTCTTCTAACTCACGTGATCACTACTCTATAAATAAGAGTCTTGACCATTTCTTTTCTTTCTTTTTATTTATTTTTGGTGACCGACCCGCACGTGGTCTATCCAGGTAAGTCACGCATTTCTCCACAACAGTTGCGTTCTTTTCAATGAAGTCGGAGTCGTTTCTGTTTTCAGGTTGTGTTTCTAGTACTTTGTGTAGCTTTTGGATTCGTAGATATCCCAGAAATTTAACTTGCCACAATTCGAATGTTGATTCGGATCCATCGAAATAAAGACGCACGCTGGTCGCATAACCTCTAGAAGTGTAAGCCATTTTGAGTTTCAGAACAGTTTCAGATGGTTCGCCGTTACACACAAGTCCTGGTAGGTGACTTGTTTGTAGTAGACAGTTCCATAGAACAAAATATTCTTACCGTGTCGAAACCCAGGAAGGAACATGTGAAATTGCTCCAGAAAAGTTTTAATATTTATGAAGCAATTCTGTTTGTTTTTTTTGTTTTTTTTACCGCAGAAAGATTCATATGGAGTTTTAGATAGTGTTTTGTTAAAACACCTGTTGCGTATATAGGCTGCCTCCATAAGTGCATACGTCCAGAGGTTTTTAGGGAGTTTTGATTCAATGAGTAGGCATCTTGCCATTTCAAAAAGTGTCCGCCACGCACGTTCAGCAGTCCCGTTTTGGTGTGGCGATCTTGGAGCTGATGTTTCATGCCTGATATGATGGTTAATTAGTAAAAATTCAAAGTCTTTATTGGTGAATTCCGTACCGTTGTCAGAGCGAATACACTTGATTTCACCGTAGGGGGGCATGTCGGTTAGATATTTCTTAGTTGCTAGCAGGGTATCAGATTTATTCTTTAACAAATAAACCATTATTAAACCTGAATGGTCATCTACGAAATTCAACACATATCTATAATGTTCTCTGGCCATCGGTTCTACGGGACCGTTCAAGTCACAATGCACCATTGATAGGATTTTTTCTGGTATCTTGCTTTGATAGTTTGTCATTTTCCCTTGCGTACAGACGTCGCAGTTTAAGGTCTTTGATGTTTGTATTTGCATTCCATCAACTACAGTCGGCAACTTTTTGATATCAGGAATATTGCAGTGTCCAAGAATTTTATGCCATGTCTGTAGATCATGGCAGGCGGTTTTTGATGGGACTACGCTATTCAAATTATACAGTTTTCCATTCCCCCCGCCCCAATGTCGAATACAGTTCCAACACTGAGCACTCTGCTTTGGACCATATAATGACTTGTTAAGTCGCCACACGCTATTTTTATTTTTTATTATAAATCCCTCTGGAGGGGTAATATAAATTTCACAGTCTATTGGGGCATTCAAATAAGCCTTTTTTACGTCCATTTGATGGATGTTTAGGTCATATTGTGATGCGAATTGCAGTAAAACTCTGATTGTCGTTAGGTTTGTGGTCGGCGAAAACGTAGAAAAGTATTGTTTACCGTAAATCTGAGAGCACCCCTCAGCAATAAATGTTGCTCTGTACTGTTCTACGCCTAATGCTGTACTCTTTTTTTGTAAAGACCCACCTGGTAGAAATAACATGTTTATCTCTTGGGAGAGGCACTACCGTAGAGGTATCATCATCATCATCATCATGGACACTCTCGTCTCCGTCATTTTTATTGTTTTCGTTTTTTCTAATTATTTGAGGTAATATAATTTCATCCTCTTCATATGACGGGTTTTCGTCTTTACAATTAAACGTGTCTGTGTATTTACACACCGGATTCTTTTTATTTTATTTTTACCATCTATCAACCTCACGACAGCAATAATCGATATTTAGCAAGTATCGATTACTTACTACGCCGATCATCACACAAGTGAATCACACACTAGTAGATCCTTAGGTGTATCAGAATTTTGGATGAAATTTTTGACACCACTAACACAAAACTGCGAATAGAATATTTTAAAAAAACTCGTAATTTCTCTTTATAAAGTGGGCTGTTTATTTCCTTTATGGAATATACTTCCAAAATAAACTATTAAAGTTGTTTAAAAAATAATAGAAATATTATTTTCTATTAAAAAAAAACAAAACAGTGTTTACAAAGTGCCGTCATGCGTTCATGTAGCCATTTTTATGTATGAAATCAATTGAATTTTACGAGTTAATTCTTTTTCAATTTTTAAAATTTAAAAATCTATCAAATTTTTTCTATTCGATCAATTTTTACGATATTTGCAGGGTCAATGTGAAATTCTATGCTCTGTCCAAAAAACCTAATATAATATTTTAGACATACGTTTTGTTTTATAATCCCCCCCAATTTTGAATGTCTATTAAAATTTGAATAATTAATTTATTCACCAAAGTTTTATACATCACAAATTGAAGATAAAAATTCAATAAATAAAATATTTTAATTTAAAACAAAAAAGAAGTGTAAATTATTTTTTAACCATGCTGATTTTTTTAAATTTTGTAAATGAAAGCTCACGTTATGCTTAAATATCGGATGCTGACGACAATGTTTTCTATTTCATTCAATGTTTTCTTTTTTTTAGATATTTATTAAAAAATTCACTCGATAAGGAAAATATATTAATTAAAAACTTATGTATTTCATTAAGAGAATAAAAATATCGGTAGAATGGGTTTTTGTTTAACGGAAAAAAAGTGAATGTGTTCATTTTTCATATAAGGGAGCCCCAAAATACTAATTTTGGTTTAAAGCACGCAATAGAAAGAGATATTAATTGTGGCGCTTCAAAGTCAGGAAGATAAACGCAAAGAAAATTAGAAATTTGTCTCCCTTTATTTGAACTATGAAAAACATCTGAGTTTAAGTTTATTTTTCAAAAATCCTTGTTTAATAAATTATCTTATTTTAAATTGACATGGAATATAAGTATAAATATGGATAAATTCTTAACAATGAACAATGGAATACCCATTGAATAGTACTTTTTATAGATAAGTGATTTTTTGGGAATATATATATTTTATAATCGAAGTAAGTAAAATTTCGTTGATTTTCTTTAAACCTTTTTTCAAAGAAAACCGATTGAAAAACACAAATATTGCATAATTTGCTATTAAACCTGTGATTTTTTTTTAAATTGATCTTTGCTCCTTTAATTGAAAAAAATAGGGGTTTAATTACATTTTTAAGTAGTTATAAGCTTTGAAAGATAGTAAGTTGAATTATTCAAGTTCTTATCACGAATTTTTAATGGTGGTTTTTGATACACCAAGTGGATCCTGCAAATAGTTCTGCAAGCTGAGATGTATAAAAAACCACAGAGGCTAAATCTATAGAACTCTGCAAACCCTTAGACAAAGTAACTCTATATTTTACCATTAACGAAAAAACAAAACAAATTAAAAATTATAAGAAATTATAAAATAAATAAAAAAAATTAAATAAAATTTTGTTAACATGAGTTAAATCTCATTTGAATATGGCAGATTTTGTAGTTATGTTCCTTGTATAACTCGGATGTAGAGAAGTTATTTTTATTGATTTTCTCGTAATAGAGTTTCAAAAAACTATCTTATCATATGCTCCACATAGCCATAACCGAATTGTGTTTGATAAGAATAAGTTGCAAGTTCCATAATGTAGTCACGTGATTATAGTGTATATTCTTGGTCCAAATCAATTTTTCAATTGTCTGCAGTTTCGCAATTATTTATACGATTTGGATTATTCGGATGACTGTTCTTATCTTGGATGTAAACATTAGTTCAACAAACCCAAATAATAATGAAATGTTTAGTCTTACAAAACATGATAAACCTGATTTTTATATTTTCATATATTTTATTTGTAATGAATAAGCCACAGAACAGATAAATTTACTAAGAACTACTAATAAGCTTTAATCATTGACAAATATAACCGAAACTTGATATGGAAACAAAGTCGACACACTTAACTAATTAACGGACACTTTTACACGAGGAACGAAATAATGATTACACCATTGACAAATATAATCAAACTTTATATGGAAACAAATTCGGCACTCTTAACTAATGAACGGAACGGATACTTTTAGACGAGGAACGAAATAATAATTACACCGTTTTATGATGACCTAAATTCACTGTCCTTTAGCAGTTGATTTTCTATTTAAATAATTTCACGATTTTTAATGTGAAGATTTTTTTTTTACAAATAATAGGTTTACTAAAGAAATAAAAATAAATCTATTTTAATAAAATAAAGATACAAAAAATAGGTGTACTAAAGATATAAAAATAAATCTATTTTAATACAATAAAGATACAAATTATAGGTTTACTAAAGAAATAAAAATAAATCTATTTTAATAAAATAAAGATACAAATAATAGGTTTACTAAAAAAATACAAAATAAATCTATTTAAATAAAATAAAAATACAAATAATAGGTTTACTAAAGAAATAAAAAATAAATCTATTTTAATAAAGTAAAGATAGAAATAATAAGTTTACTAAAGAAATAAAAAAATAAATCTATTTTAATACAATAAAGAAAGAAATAATAGGTTTACTACAGAAATAAAAAAATAAATCTGTTTTAATAAAATAAAGCTAGAAATAATAAGTTTACTATAGAAATAAAAAAATATTTTAATACAATAAAGATACAAATAATAGGTGTACTAAAGAAATAAAAATAAATCTATTTTAATACAATAAAGATACAAATAATAAGTTTACTAAAGAAATAAAACATAAATCTATTTTAATAAAATAAAAATACAAATAATAGGTTTACTAAAGAAATAAAAATAAATCTATTTTAATAAAATAAAGATAGAAATAATAGGTTTACTAAAGTAATAAAAAATAAATCTATTTTAATACAATAAAGATACAAATAATAGGTTTACTAAAGAAATACAAAATAAATCTATTTTAATAAAATAAAGATACAAATAATAGGTTTACTAAAGAAATAAAACAATAAATCTATTTTAATACAATAAAGATAGAAATAATAGGTTTACTAAAGAGATAAAAAATAAATCTATTTTAATACAATAAAAATAAAAATAATAGGTTTACTAAAGAAATAAAAAATAAATCTATTTTAATAAAATAAAGATACAAATAATAGGTTTACTAAAGAAATAAAAATAAATCTATTTTAATAAAATAAAGATAGAAATAATAGGTTTACTAAAGTAATAAAAAATAAATCTATTTTAATACAATAAAGATACAAATAATAGGTTTACTAAAGAAATACAAAATAAATCTATTTTAATAAAATAAAGATACAAATAATAGGTTTACAAAAGAAATACAAAATAAATCTATTTTAATACAATAAAGATACAAATAATAGGTTTATTAAAGAAATAAAAAATAAATCTATTTTAATAAAATAAGCATAGAAATAATAGGTTTACTAAAGAAATACAAAATTAATCTATTTTAATACAATAAAGATACAAATAATAGGTTTACTAAAGAAATAAAAACAAATCTATTTTAATAAAATAAAGATACAAATAATAAGTTTACTAAAGAAATAAAAAAATATTTTAATACAATAAAGATAGAAATAATAGGTTTACTAAAGAAATAAAAATAAATCTATTTTAATACAATAAAGATACAAATAATAGGTTTACTAAAGAAATAAAAATAAATCTATTTTAATACAATAAAGATAGAAATAATAAGTTTACTAAAGAAATAAAAAGAAATCTATTTTAATAAAATAAAGATAGAAAATAGATAAATAATAGGTTTACTAAAGAAATAAAAAATAAATCTATTTTAATAAAATAAAGATACAAATAATAGGTTTACTAAAGAAATAAAAAAAGAAATCTATTTTAATAAAATAAAGATAAAAATAATAAGTTTACTAAAGAAATAAAAAATAAATCTATTTTAATAAAATAAAGATACAAATAATAAGTTTACTAAAGAAATAAAAAAATAAATCTATTTTAATACAATAAAGATACAAATAATAGGTTTACTAAAGAAATAAAAATAAATCTATTTTAACACAATAAAGATACAAATAATAGGTTTACTAAAGAAATAAAAAAATAAATCTATTTTAATAAAATAAAGATACAAATAATAAGTTTACTAAAGAAATAAAAAAATAAATCTATTTTAATAAAATAAAGATAGAAATAATAGATTTACTAAAGAAATAAAAATAAATCTATTTTAATACAATAAAGATACCAATAATAAGTTTACTAAAGAAATAAAAAAATAAATCTATTTTAATAAAATAAAGATAGAGATAATAAGGTTACTAAAGAAATAAAAATAAAGCTATTTTAATACAATAAAAATACAAATAATAAGTTTACTAAAAAAATACAAAATAAATCTATTTTAATACAATAAAGATACAAATAATAGGTTTACTAAAGAAATAAAAAATAAATCTATTTTAATAAAATAAAGATACAAATAATAAGTTTACTAAAGAAATAAAAAAAAAATCTATTTTAATAAAATAAAGATACAAATAATAAATTTACTACAGAAATAAAAAAATATTTTAATACAATAAAGATAGAAATAATAGGTTTACTAAAGAAATAAAAATAAATCTATTTTAATACAATAAAGATAGAAATAATAAGTTTACTAAAGAAATAAAAAGAAATCTATTTTAATAAAATAAAGATAGAAATAATAGGTTTACTAAAGAAATAAAAAATAAATCTATTTTAATAAAATAAAGATACAAATAATAGGTTTACTAAAGAAATAAAAAAAGAAATCTATTTTAATAAAATAAAGATACAAATAATAAGTTTACTAAAGAAATAAAAAAATAAATCTATTTTAATAAAATAAAGATAGAAATAATAGATTTACTAAAGAAATAAAAATAAATCTATTTTAATACAATAAAGATACCAATAATAAGTTTACTAAAGAAATAAAAAAATAAATCTATTTTAATAAAATAAAGATAGAGATAATAAGGTTACTAAAGAAATAAAAATAAATCTATTTTAATACAATAAAAATACAAATAATAAGTTTACTAAAGCAATAAAAAAATAAATCTATTTTAATAAAATAAAGATACAAATAATAGGTTTACTAAAGAAATAAAAAAGAAATCTATTTTAATAAAATAAAGATACAAATAATAAGTTTACTAAAGAAATAAAAAATAAATCTATTTTAATAAAATAAAGATAGAAATAATAAGTTTACTAAAGAAATAAAAAAATATTTTAATACAATAAAGATACAAATAATAAGTTTACTAAAAAAATACAAAACAAATCTATTTTAATACAATAAAGATACAAATAATAGGTTTACTAAAGAAATAAAAAAGAAATCTATTTTAATAAAATAAAGATACAAATAATAGGTTTACTAAAGAAATAAAAAAATAAATCTATTTTAATAAAATAAAGATACAAATAATAAGTTTACTAAAGAAATAAAAAAAATAAATCTATTTTAATAAAATAAAGATAGAAATAATAGATTTACTAAAAAAATACAAAATAAATCTATTTTAATACAATAAAGATACAAATAATAGGTTTACTAAAGAAATAAAAAAATAAATCTATTTTAATAAAATAAAGATACAAATAATAAGTTTACTAAAGAAATAAAAAAAATAAATCTATTTTAATAAAATAAAGATAGAAATAATAGATTTACTAAAGAAATAAAAATAAATCTATTTTAATACAATAAAGATACAAATAATAAGTTTACTAAAGAAATAAAAAAATAAATCTATTTTAATACAATAAAGATAGAAATAATAAGTTTACTAAAGAAATAAAAAGAAATCTATTTTAATAAAATAAAGATAGAAATAATAGGTTTACTAAAGAAATAAAAATAAATCTATTTTAATAAAATAAAGATACAAATAATAGGTTTACTAAAGAAATAAAAAAAGAAATCTATTTTAATAAAATAAAGATACAAATAATAAGTTTACTAAAGAAATAAAAAATAAATCTATTTTAATAAAATAAAGATAGAAATAATAAGTTTACTAAAGAAATAAAAAAATATTTTAATACAATAAAGATACAAATAATAAGTTTACTAAAAAAATACAAAATAAATCTATTTTAATAAAATAAAGATACAAATAATAAGTTTACTAAAGAAATAAAAAAATATTTTAATACAATAAAGATAGAAATAATAGGTTTACTAAAGAAATAAAAATAAATCTATTTTAATACAATAAAGATACAAATAATAGGTTTACTAAAGAAATAAAAAAATAAATCTATTTTAATAAAATAAAGATAGAAATAATAAGTTTACTAAAGAAATAAAAAAAATAAATCTATTTTAATAAAATAAAGATAGAAATAATAAGTTTACTAAAGAAATAAAAAAAAAAATGTATTTTAATAAAATAAAGATAGAAATAATAAGTTAATAATAATGACCTTTAGTTCTTCGTTCTTCAGCTTTTGATTTATTTCTTTTAATAATTTCACGTTTAAATCATGTTTTTCATCTTTTAATTTTGATTCTTTCATATTTTCATATATTTTATTTCTTAATGAATTGAACACATAAACAAAAATTGTATAAATTTACTAAAGAAATCTTAACAAACAAAACAAATTTTCTGTTTTGAATACAAAAGAAAAAAAAACGAATTCACCTCACTTTTTTTTTATCGTATCTAATTTCTGGAATGAAAGGTAAGTTATTTTCTTCTTTTTTTTTTGTTTACAATTTCTATAAATCCATCCAATAATTTTAAAAATTATGTTAAACATAAAAATAAGTTTATTTTTAATTGCAATCCAATAAAACTATGGATTCTGCTTTTAACAAACGTAAAAAAAAAAAAAATGAATCTCCAATCAATAAAAATCTCCGGAGAACATATTATTCAATCTCATATTAAGATTTTTTTTAAATCAAAAATTTGTTTATTTTTAGTAAAACTTCTTAGAAAATAATAATGTTTATCATAAACATGATAATTTTATTCAAATATGGTTGAATTATTAAACAACTTTGCACAGAAACCTTTTTGCGGTTTTTAATTGGTAAATTATTTTTAAAAAAATAAATTCTGAATATTCTTATTTAATATGACGTTAGAGTTTTTCGTTTGATTTTTAATATTTCATCCAATACTTTAGATTTAAGAATGTGATCATATTCTTTAGGCATTGCCAAACGAATGTGAAGAATTATGAAAAAAAGAACGCGTGATTCCGTGACGTAAAACTTGTGTTAACTATACGAACTATGGAAAAGCAGAAGCGACTTAATGATTTTAAAAAACCTTTGTTTATCTTCTTCAAACTGCAATTAATAATTAATATTTGTTATAGTTTTGTTAGTTTTTAAGGTTTACAGAGTGTAATGATTAATATTATAAACATTTGTATATTAAATATGAAATACGGTTTTACTCGTGTTCATTTGGTTAAACAGCAGCTTCTTTTTATTTGGCGATAAAATAGCTGGCAAGAGTCATGTTTATATTAAAAAAATTAAACACAACTCAAAATCTAGTTTGTAACGGAACATTTTGAAATAATGGAGTTTTAATCGTTTTAATCTTTTAACAACTAATTAATTTTAGGAAGTTTCTTTTTCTTTGCAAGTCAACTGATTAAAGTATATATTAATTAGAGAAAAGACTATTTAAAAAAAAACATAATAATATTAGATTTATATCAGCTTGTTAATTGCAACTTCAAGATAAGTTTTTATTCAATACGTGTATTTAATTTTTTTATTAAATAACTATTTTTTAGGTATTTGAACTCTTATGCTTCATAATAAATAAAAAAGATTTGAACGATATAAAAAATATATTTGTTCGAATTTCGAAAAAAATAAATAGGGAGGGACACGCACTAGAAAAAAAATATTTCCCCTCGAATATTTTATGGAAACTGCATTGTATATGTAATTTCATTCTAAAATTGATAAGTATAAAGAATTTTATGAAAATCTGACCATTGGTTGATTTTTGCTAGATTTATTAAACAGGTATGTTTTCATGTTTGGAATGCCTATTACATTGGACAGTTAATTTAAAGCGCCATTTTGTAAACACGATTTTCGTCTCACAAATTAATTATTTTCGTACGATGAAAAAAAAATTCAAAAGCTAGTTTATTTACCCCTTTGTCTTTTAAATGGTACAAAAGTTATATTGATAATATTAATTTATAATAAGGTTACATCGTTTTACATATAGGGGGTTAATTCTGTGATGAATTTTGGAGGTGCCAAATATTCTTTTAAAAATGTTTACATAAAATGATCACCCAGTTATTAGCCATACATACTATAAAATATTATTCTGTATTTTCATGTAACAATTTAATAAACAAAACATACCATAAAATATTATTCTGTATTTTCATGTAACAATTTAATAAACAAAACATACCATAAAATATCGTTCTATATTTTCATGTAACAATTTAATAAACAAAACATACCATAAAATATCATTCTATATTTTCATGTAACAATTTAATAAACATAATATACTATAAAATGTCATTTTGTATTTTCATGTAACAATTTAATAAACAAAACATACCATAAAATATCATTCTGTATTTTCATGTAACAATTTAATAAACATAATATACCATAAAATGTCATTCTGTATTTTTATGTAAGAATTTCATAAATAAAACATACTATAAAATATCATTCTGTATTTTCATGTAACAATTTAATAAACAGAACATACCATAAAATATTCTATATTTTCATGTAACAATTTAAAAACAAAACATACCATAAAATATCATTCTTTATTTTAATGTAACAATTTATTAGACAAAACATACCATACAATATCAATCTGTATTTTCATGTAACAATTTGATAAACAAAAATACCATAAAATATGATTCTGTATTTTCATGTAACAATTTAATAAACAAAACATAATAAAATATTACTGAGTATAACAAACCTTTGCCTAAAGTGACACGGTGACAGTTAATAGCTGGCTTTCTACCAGTATAATGTTGGATTTTCAATTTTTAGCTATTATCGGGACTCCAAAAGTTACCGTCTCATGTCAGCTTTATGTTTCGGCAGTAATTATATTCAAATTTAATAATTTTATATATTTTGTTTTTGACCAGTTTTTCGTTTTTTTCTTTAATAAATAAATAAACGCTTAAAACTATGTTAAAAACACAGAAATGATTTTAACTACAATAATGAAATTTGTATTAAATGTAAAAAAAGAAAAGTTGTTTTTATCTCTTTATAATTTTAACCATGCCTTAATCCGCCTTTAAAATAGAAAAAAAAGACTTAATTTATTTTATTGTATTATTTTATTCCTTTTCTATATTCTTGAATCACTACTGTCCTGGATTGGTCCCGCATATCATGTTTGTTACATATTAATGGTTAACATTATCTGTATAGATACAATATGAATTACATGTATAGATACAATGTTAATTATATGTATAGATATAATGTTAATTATATGTATAGATAAAATATTAATTATATGTATAGATACAATATGACGTATATGTATAGATACAATGTTAATTATATGTATAGATACAATGTTAATTATATGTATAAATAACATATTAATTCTATGTAAAGAGTTAATATTAATTATATGTATAGATACATTATTAATTATATGTATGGATACAATATTAATTATATGTATAGATACAATATTAATTATATGTATAGATACAATATTAATTATATGTATAGATACAATATTAATTACATGTATAGATACAATATTAATTATATGTATAGATACAATATTAATTATATGTATAGATACAATATTAATTATATGTATAGATACAATATTAATTATATGTATAGATACAATATTAAATATATGTGTAGATACAATATTAATTATATGTATGGATACAATATTAATTATATGTATAGATACAATATTAATTATATGTATAGATACAATATTAATTATATGTATAGATACAATATTAATTATATGTATAGATTCAATATTAATTACATGTATAGATATAATATTAATTATGTGTATAGATACAATATTAATTATGTGTATAGATACAATATTAAATATATGTGTAGATACAATATTAATTATATGTATAGATACAATGTTAATTATACGTATAGATACAATGTTAATTATATGTATGGATACAATATTAATTATATGTATAGATACAATATTAATTATATGTATAGATACAATATTAATTATATGTATAGATACAATATTAAATATATGTGTAGATACAATATTAATTATATGTATGAATACAATATTAATTATATGTATAGATACAATATTAATTATATGTATAGATACAATATTAATTATATGTATAGATACAATATTAATTATATGTATAGATACAATATTAATTATATGTATAGATACAATATTAATTATATATATAGATTGAATATTAATTATATGTATAGATATAATATTAATTATGTGTATAGATACAATATTAATTATGTGTATAGATACAATATTAATTATATGTATAGATACAATATTAATTATATGTATATATACAATATTAATTATATGTATAGATACAAGGTTAATTATATGTATAGATACAATATTAATTATATTTATAGATACAATATTAATTATATGTATAGATACAATATTAATTATATGTATGGATACAATGTTAATTATATATATAGACACAATATTAATTATATGTATAGATACATTATTAATTATATGTATGGATACAATATTAATTATATGTGTAGATACAATATTAATTATCTGTTTAGATACAATATAAATAGGAAATAAGCATATCTTTTTCTAGCACTCATCACCTTTAGAAAGGGAGTTTGTATGTTTTACATTGTTAATACAGAAAGCGAAAATTATACTGTTTCAATTAATAAAAGAAAGAAGTAATAACATCAAAGCCCACATTTTGCCTTTAAGGCAGATCCTCCATCGCTCCCTCTTATTGCTCTCAAATCAACACTAATCTTTGCACCCCAATTTATTCTACGTTGAAACACTGATCTTTTAGTTGACCAATATGGATCACTTGAAGAACACCAAGTTAATGTATTTATCTATCCGTGTTGTATGTAGCCTTTCTATGTAGATCTAGTTCCACCTTTTTCTTTTGTTTCTTTGCTTTATATTCTGTTACATATTCAAGTAATACATATCCTATTCATTCATTTTAATATTTGCTAGAGCAGATATGTTTTCTCGCAGTACTTAAAAGATACAATTTCTTGTAAATGTTAGAGGGGAATCTATCACCAATCCTTGATTTATTTATGTAAAATAAAGATCAAAAAGATACTCAACATATTCATCCATATAGGGGTGCAGAAATACCGGGTGTAGAAACCAAGCGCATAGTTACCCCTCTCAGTGTGATAGACCCATAGATCTTTTCAGATCATCCATCTTAGAGAAGAAAAACTCTGATAAAAAAAACTGGGTGAGGGAAGCATCCTCAGTCATGGACGACAACCTTCCTAAAGAGTGTAACTCAAACAAATTCTCAGTTTGCCAACCTAACTTGCTTTAGCAGTATATAGGCTCTGCTTATCGCCGGCTTTCACACTCTTTCTTTGTCTATTAGCCAGGCACAGAGGTACAATACCAGGGACTCACCTGAGCCACCCTCTACTTGGCCTTGTTTCCCATACTCCCTAGAAACTGAGCAACTGAGGTTTGCTTGCATGCCACTTTGCTCACTCGACTTGTTTGGGCCAGTTTTGTTTGAGAGGTTGAGAGTATTTGATTGACACCTTGTCTGGCTGCTGTTTCCAACTGACAATACAGGAGCCCTAACTCTTTGGTAGCGGTTAGAGTGGCTGCTCTATCATCAGTTGTATAATCTCAGCATAGTTGTGGTGCCATGTCAAGCATGAAAAGGGATCCTGCTGGTATCTTTGATGGGCTTTCACAAGGCCACAACTTTCTAGACAGGACTCGGCTAATGGACCACTATGTGTATACTTGGCATAAAAACTAGTCCACTTTGCACAATACTCTTCCCCCAATCTGACATTAAACAAAAACATAATGAAATGGTAACCCAAAGAAATATCACAATAAAACCAGACAAACAAAACCAATTCGCCTTCACCCTTGCACACTTGAGGCTCCCTTTCAGAAACATCCATGGGTTTAGAGGTAATCTAGATAATGTAGAGTCTTACCTAAACTCCCTGGATATCTTAGCATTAAGTAAAACAAACTTACACTCTTCAATCCCCCCTTATTACTTTAACATAACAGGATACCTCCCACTTTGCCGCAAGGACTCGGATAGATATATGCACAGACTTGGAGTCTATATCCATAGCACCCTTCCTTTAACTAGAGAGAAAAATCTTTCATCCCAACCTCAAGGTAAGCAGCCATTTGCTCAAAAGAGCAAGCTACTACAGCAGGGCATAGAAGCACATGTTCCCACACGGAAGTATTATAGCAAGCCCCACTTACCCCCATGCTTCACTGCACATTTTGCAGCTGTCATTGCACAAAGACAGCATGCATTCCGCTGGTTTGTAGGTCATAAGTCAAATACAAATAGGCAAAAATTCGTAGATGCTAGAAATCATTATAAGAGTTAAATAGCAACAGCCAAAAGAAAGCATATTGGAATAACCAGGGAACGCATTGACTCACAAAAGATAAG
>NC_136527.1:186699292-186726792 GCF_053919585.1 Euprymna scolopes
AATGGACCAAACATAAACGGGCAAAATACCTACCGACTGAACTATCCCAAGAATATATTGATAGGGATGGTTCCCTGGATTGGCTCAAAAGAGGATCCCTCCATTACGACCAAGAGAGGTTGATATTGGCTGCACAAGACCAGGGCCTCATGACAAACGCCTTCAAAAAGATGTGTGGTCTAAGCAACAATAATAAATGCAGGTTCTGTAGCACTGAGGTTGAGAGTGTGGGCCACCTGATTTCTGGTTGCAAAGTCCTACTTGGAGACGGTTATTATACAGATCGCCATAACGGAGTTTGCAAATACCTTCACTGGAAGATATGTAAGAAACTCAACATTCAGTGTAGTAAAAACTCCTGGGAACATATACCCGAACGAACAGTCGGGAATGACAACTACACTATTCACTATGACTACATAATCCCTACTGCTACATATCTTGAAAACACAGCTGTTAAACCAGATATAGTGATTTGGGATATAGCGACCGTAATAGAGGTCAGTGTACCCAATGATACAGGGCTTAACAGAGTTAAGAGGGAAAAGATAACAAAGTATCGAGGACTTATTGAAGAAAGTGGTAAAGAATTCTAATCTTGGATTGGATTGATTATCAATGAGAATTCACCCTAATCAAAAATAATGAAGAGTTTTAATTGATATTGAAAGCAAAACATGAAATGCCAGAGCAAAGAATAACGTCCGAAATGTCAGAGTTGCATCGATTCTTGTATTACAAAATCCTGACAGAATACCTATCAATCTTCTGGTGGAGAAAACCATATCACTTCATAGCAAATCTAAATGTTGTTTCGCCATTAATAAGGATACAACAGAAGCATGGCTACTAAAATAAAATATAAATTTCATAGCCACAACGAGAGAGAGACTATTGAACAATACAGGTTAATATACTGTCTCACTACCAAATAGTGTTGCATTTTGTGACGCGTGGACAGCGGTTGCCAAAGCGGAAGAACACTGCGATTGTTATATATTATTCAATATGAAATATTTCAGTAAAGGAAAATGTTACAAAATAAATTATAACAGTTGGTATTAAATTCAAATAAATCAGAAAAGGATGTTTCAATGCAAATTAATCAAAATAAACTCCGTACAAATATATTTTAAAAAAATACATTGTACAATAAACACTACGAATATCTGATTGGTGACGTAAGAGAATTAACAAAGATACGTGTTATCATATAGTCCTCTAGTTAGAAATTCAGACACAGTTGGCCTAACCAGAATTTGGGTTGGCCAGTAGACGTGGATAAAGATTTTGTGTCTGCAATTCATGTAAGCAGATAGATTAATTAGAGACTAATCTTCATAAAGAATTCATCTGTGTTTAGACTAATTAGTAAGGATGTAGAACACAGAGAGAATTGACTGCAACTGAGACAGAAATAACAACCATGGAATAAATGTATCTGAAAATATTACTTCAGAGGAAATGTATTCCTTCTGCATGACGAACCAGCAAAACAGCAAGGGTATGTTATTTGTTCCAGTTGTAAACAGGTTTAATATGTACATATACCCGCACAGAGAATACCATAAATGCTGTATACTAACAAAATAGAAAGGAGAGCACAATACATACATCCAGTGACATGTTCGAAACCTTCTGTGTAAATAAATATTTCTTTGTACATATGTAATGTTTGTAATCTGTGTAAATAAATATTCCTTGTATATATGTAATGTTCGTAATATTATGGGTAAATAAATATTCCTTGTATATATGTAATGTTTGTAACCTTCTGTGTAAATAAATATTCCTTGTATATATGTAATGTTCGTTATATTGTGGGTAAATAAATATTCCTTGTATATACGTAATGTTTGTAATATTATGGGTAATAAATATTCCTTGTATATATGTAATGTTCGTAAGGTTCTGTGTAAAAAATATTCCTTGTATATATGTAATGTTTGTAATATTATGTGCAAATAAATATCCCTTGTATATATGTAATGTTTGTAATCATCTGTGTAAATAAATATTCCTTGTATATATGTAATGTTTGTAATCTGAGTAAATAAATATTTCTTGTATTATGTAATGTTTGTAATCTCCTATGTAAATAAACATTCCTTGTATATATGTAATGTTTGTAATCTGAGTAAATAAATATTTCTTGTATATATGTAATGTTTGTAATCTCCTATGTAAATAAATATTCCTTGTATATATGTAATGTTTGTAATCTTCTGTGTAAATAAATATTCCTTGTATATATGTAATGTTCGTAATCTTCTGTGTAAATAAATATTCCTTGTATATATGTAATGTTCGTAATCTTTTGTGTAAATAAATATTCCTTGTATATATGTAATGTTTGTAATGATAGGTGTAAAAAATATTCCTTGTATATATGTAATCTTTGTAATATTCTGTGTAAATAAATATTCCTTGTATATATGTAGTGTTCGTAATCTTTTGTGTAAATAAATATTCCTTGTATATATGTAATGTTCGTAATCTTCTGTGTAAATAAATATTCCTTGTATATATGTAATGTTCATAACCTTCTGTGTAAATAAATATTCCTTGTATATATGTTGTAATGTCCTAAACAATAAAGGAAGATAACCTCTGGTGTCTCAGGAGTTGCAGCCCCTGGTTACATCCGGTGATAGTGAGTCTGTATATTTACCAAGCACGATTTCGGATGTTCGCTTTTCTCTTTCTCCTAAATCGCTATCCATCCCTTAACCTCACAACAGTAATCATCGATATTTAACAAGTATCGATTACTTACTACACTTATCATCACATTGGCGACGAGGACTGAGTTACTTAATCAGAAAAGAAATACAAGAAAACACGAAAAAAGGTGTCCCACGTGTTGCAAAACAAATATAGCTACTTTACGACACTACCCGGAACTCGACTGCGAGTCAGAAGCATAAGCAGCAAGATGGATAAAACACATCAGCAGATTAAAGAACTATTTCCTCATCGCCAATGACATAGAAAGTGATAAAAGACAAAAAACAATTCTGCTAAAGTTTGTGGGTGAAGTGATGAATTTTAACTCACAAAATAACACAGAATGTAACCGGTTCGTATTTCGTAACATCAAACAAATTACATCTAATGTAGAGGAGATTTATGGAAAATTAAAAGAAGCAGCAGCTACGTTAGGTGTATCAGAATTTTGGGGGGAATTTCTGACACCCATAACGCAAAACTGTGAATAAAATATTAAAAAAAAACTCGTAATTTCTCATTTTTTAAGGGGGTTGTTTATTTTCTTTATGGAATATACTTCCAAAATAAACTATTAAAGTTGTTTAAAGAATATTAGAAAGAAATATTATTTTTTATTTTTTCAAAAGCAGTGTTTACAAAATGCCAGGACGCCTTACTGCAGCCATTTTTTACGTAATGAAATCAATTGAATTTTACGAGTTAAATATTTTTCAATTTTTAAAGTTTAAAAATCTATAAAAAAATTTCTATTGGTTCAATTTTTTTCGATATTTTCAGGGTCAATGTAAAATGGTATGCTCTTTCTAATAAACCGAATATAATATTTTAGACAAAAGTTATTTTCTTTTAAATTAACTCTCCCGTCAATTTGAAATTTCTATTAAAAATTAAAAAATTTATGTACCAAACTTTTATATATTACAAATTGAAGATAAAAAACCAATAAATAAAATTTAAAACAAAAAAGAGGGTTTTTGGAAATTTACCTGTAAATTCCAAAGTGTAAAACCTTTTTTTTTAACCACATTGATTTTTTTTAAAATTAAAGCTCATGTTATGCTTGTATCTTCAAGTAAATACCGGACGCTGGCGGCAATATTTTCTATTTTATTCAATGTTTTCTTTTTTTAGATATTAAAAAAATTCAGTCGATAAAGAAGTATTCCCATCGATACGAATCGCTCTCCCAACAGCACATGTCTGCCCTCTTCTTTTCCGGTTGACCACACCTGGCCTCTCGCCACCAATGTCGCACCGCACAATCTGAACGTCAGCAATACGAAACTCTTTTCAAGAGATGTTCACGACTCTTTTCTTTTTGCCACCCGAGGGAATTTTTCCCAGCTTTTATATCATCCTATCTAGAAAAAAAGGAAAAGGTAGGAAAAAAATAGCTTCTCCCATCATGTGCTGCCTTCCCAAGGTATCCTTCATGTATATAACTGAGCTAGCCATCTTTTCCTTCTTCTTTCCCAAAGAGCGATGCAGATACGCCTGGTACGTTTTTTTCTAACCATATACCCCACACGCCCCCTCATCTTCGAGATTAATAAGACACTTCATAATCCTTCATCCTAGCAGGCCTTCTCCTCTAACGTTGAGGCCTCTGGGGAACAACTTCTTGGAGGCTAACGTTTTCATGTTAAAATATTTGATTTCATTATCATTAAAATATTTGAATTCATTGCCATTAAAATATTTGATTTCATTATCATCAAAATATTTGATTTCATTATCACAAAAATATTTGATTTCATTACCATTAAAATATTTGATTTCATTATCATTACAATATTTGATTTCATTATCATAAAAATATTTGATTTCATTACATTACAATATTTGATTTCATTACCATTAAAATATTTGATTGCATTACCATTAAAATATTTGATTTCATTACCATTAAAATATTTGATTTCATTATCACAAAAATATTTGATTTCATTACCATTAAAATATTTGATTTCATTATCATTAAAATATTTGATTTCATTATCATTACAATATTTGATTTCATTATCATTACAATATTTGATTTCATTACCATTAAAATATTTTATTGCATTATCATTAAAATATTTGATTTCATTACCATTAAAATACTTGATTTAATTACCATTAAAATATTTATATTTCATTCCCATTAAAATATATATTAGTTGTGTATCTCTATTATAAACGTCTCTTTTGTAACCTGTTTTTCGAAACGGTTTGATCTTACAGAGATTTTGTCTTGGTATTTTTCATAGTTTTTTAATAGTTTATTTTCTCTTAAAACAATTTGTGTAATGTTTATATCTTTACTAGACGATGTCGTTTTTAAACAATGATTTACTCATAGTGTATGATTTTTTACTTTCACTGTATAATGACAATATTGTATGATACTTTACTTTCACTGTATAATGACAATATTGTATTATATTTTACTTTCACTGTATAATGACAATATTGTATGATATTTTACTTTCACTGTATAATGACAATATTTTATTATATTTTATTTTCACTGTATAATGACAATATTGTATTATATTTTACTTTCACTGTATAATGACAATATTGTATTATATTTTACTTCCACTGTATAATGACAATATTGTATTATATTTTACTTTCACTGTATAATGACAATATTGTATTATATTTTACTTTCACTGTATAATGACAATATTGTATGATACTTTACTTTCACTGTATAATGACAATATTGTATTATATTTTACTTTCACTGTATAATGACAATATTGTATGATATTTTACTTTCACTGTATAATGACAATACTTTATTATATTTTACTTTCACTGTATAATGACAATATTGTATATTTTACTTTCACTGTATAATGACAATATTGTATTAGATTTTACTTTCACCGTATAATGACAATATTGTATGATATTTTACTTTCACCGTATAATGACAATATTGTATTATATTTTACTTTCACTTTATAATGACAATATTGTATTATATTTTACTTTCACTGTATAATGACAATATTGTATGATATTTTACTTTCACCGTATAATGACAATATTGTATGATATTTTACTTTCACCGTATAATGACAATATTATATGATATTTTACTTTCACTGTATAATGACAATATTGTATGATATTTTACTTTCACTGTATAATGACAATATTGTATGATATTTTACTTTCACTGTATAATGACAATATTATATGATATTTTACTTTCACTGTATAATGACAATATTGTATGATATTTTACTTTCACTGTATAATGACAATATTGTATTATATTTTACTTTCACTGTATAATGACAATATTGTATTATATTTTACTTTCACTGTATAATGACAATATTGTATTATATTTTACTTTCACTGTATGATGACAATATTGTATTATATTTTACTTTCACTGTATGATGACAATATTGTATTATATTTTACTTTCACTGTATGATGACAATATTGTATATTTTACTTTCACTGTATAATGACAATATTGTATTATATTTTACTTTCACTGTATAATGACAATATTGTATATTTTACTTTCACTGTATAATGACAATATTGTATGATATTTTACTTTCACTGTATAATGACAATATTGTATTATATTTTACTTTCACTGTATAATGACAATATTGTATTATATTTTACTTTCACTGTATGATGACAATATTGTATTATATTTTACTTTCACTGTATGATGACAATATTGTATTATATTTTACTTTCACTGTATAATGACAATATTGTATGATATTTTACTTTCACTGTAAAATGACAATATTGTATGATATTTTACTTTCACTGTATAATGACAATATTGTATGATATTTTACTTTCACTGTATAATGACAATATTGTATGATATTTTACTTTCACTGTATAATGACAATATTGTATTATATTTTACTTTCACTGTATAATGACAATATTGTATATTTTACTTTCACTGTATAATGACAATATTATATGATATTTTACTTTCACTGTATAATGACAATATTATATGATATTTTACTTTCACTGTATAATGACAATATTGTATGATATTTTACTTTCACTGTATAATGACAATATTGTATGATATTTTACTTTCACTGTATAATGACAATACTTTATTATATTTTACTTTCACTGTATAATGACAATATTGTATATTTTACTTTCACTGTATAATGACAATATTGTATTATATTTTACTTTCACCGTATAATGACAATATTGTATTATATTTTACTTTCACTTTATAATGACAATATTGTATTATATTTTACTTTCACTGTATAATGACAATATTGTATATTTTACTTTCACTGTATAATGACAATATTGTATTATATTTTACTTTCACTGTATAATGACAATATTGTATTATATTTTACTTTCACTGTATAATGACAATATTGTATTATATTTTACTTTCACTGTATGATGACAATATTGTATGATATTTTACTTTCACTGTATAATGACAATATTGTATATTTTACTTTCACTGTATAATGACAATATTATATGATATTTTACTTTCACTGTATAATGACAATATTGTATGATATTTTACTTTCACTGTATAATGACAATATTGTATGATATTTTACTTTCACTGTATAATGACAATATTATATGATATTTTACTTTCACTGTATAATGACAATATTGTATGATATTTTACTTTCACTGTATAATGACAATATTGTATTATATTTTACTTTCACTGTATGATGACAATATTGTATTATATTTTACTTTCACTGTATGATGACAATATTGTATTATATTTTACTTTCACTGTATGATGACAATATTGTATATTTTACTTTCACTGTATAATGACAATATTGTATTATATTTTACTTTCACTGTATAATGACAATATTGTATGATATTTTACTTTCACTGTATAATGACAATATTGTATGATATTTTACTTTCACTGTATGATGACAATATTGTATTATATTTTACTTTCACTGTATAATGACAATATTGTATTATATTTTACTTTCACTGTATAATGACAATATTGTATGATATTTTACTTTCATTGTATAATGACAATATTGTATGATATTTTACTTTCACTGTATAATTACAATATTGTATGATATTTTACTTTCACTGTATGATGACAATATTGTATTATATTTTACTTTCACTGTATGATGACAATATTGTATTATATTTTACTTTCACTGTATAATGACAATATTGTATGATATTTTACTTTCACTGTATAATGACAATATTGTATTATATTTTACTTTCACCGTATAATGACAATATTGTATTATATTTTACTTTCACTGTATAATGACAATATTGTATGATATTTTACTTTCACTGTATAATGACAATATTGTATTATATTTTACTTTCACTGTATAATGACAATATTGTATTATATTTTACTTTCACTGTATAATGACAATATTGTATGATATTTTACTTTCACTGTATAATGACAATATTGTATTATATTTTACTTTCACTGTATAATGACAATATTGTATTATATTTTACTTTCACTGTATAATGACAATATTGTATGATATTTTACTTTCACTGTATAATGACAATATTGTATTATATTTTACTTTCACCGTATAATGACAATATTGTATTATATTTTACTTTCACTGTATAATGACAATATTGTATGATATTTTACTTTCATTGTATAATGACAATATTGTATGATATTTTACTTTCATTGTATAATGACAATATTGTATGATATTTTACTTTCACTGTATAATGACAATATTGTATGATATTTTACTTTCACTGTATAATGACAATATTGTATGATATTTTACTTTCACTGTATAATGACAATATTGTATGATATTTTACTTTCATTGTATAATGACAATATTGTATGATATTTTACTTTCACTGTATAATTACAATATTGTATTATATTTTACTTTCACTGTATGATGACAATATTGTATTATATTTTACTTTCACTGTATGATGACAATATTGTATTATATTTTACTTTCACCGTATAATGACAATATTGTATTATATTTTACTTTCACTGTATAATGACAATATTGTATGATATTTTACTTTCACTGTATGATGACAATATTGTATATTTTACTTTCACTGTATAATGACAATATTGTATGATATTTTACTTTCACTGTATAATTACAATATTGTATGATATTTTACTTTCACTGTATGATGACAATATTGTATTATATTTTACTTTCACTGTATGATGACAATATTGTATTATATTTTACTTTCACTGTATGATGACAATATTGTATTATATTTTACTTTCACTGTATAATGACAATATTGTATTATATTTTACTTTCACTGTATAATGACAATATTGTATTATATTTTACTTTCACTGTATAATGACAATATTGTATGATATTTTACTTTCACTGTATAATGACAATATTGTATTATATTTTACTTTCACCGTATAATGACAATATTGTATTATATTTTACTTTCACTGTATAATGACAATATTGTATGATATTTTACTTTCACTGTATAATGACAATATTGTATGATATTTTACTTTCACTGTATAATGACAATATTGTATGATATTTTACTTTCACTGTATAATGACAATATTGTATGATATTTTACTTTCACTGTATGATGACAATATTGTATTATATTTTACTTTCACTGTATGATGACAATATTGTATTATATTTTACTTTCACTGTATAATGACAATATTGTATTATATTTTACTTTCACTGTATAATGACAATATTGTATTATATTTTACTTTCACTGTATAATGACAATATTGTATGATTTTTTACTTTCACTGTATAATGACAATATTGTATGATATTTTACTTTCACTGTATAATTACAATATTGTATGATATTTTACTTTCACTGTATAATGACAATATTGTATGATATTTTACTTTCACTGTATAATGACAATATTGTATTATATTTTACTTTCACCGTATAATGACAATATTGTATTATATTTTACTTTCACTGTATAATGACAATATTGTATGATATTTTACTTTCACTGTATAATGACAATATTGTATTATATTTTACTTTCACCGTATAATGACAATATTGTATTATATTTTACTTTCACTGTATAATGACAATATTGTATGATATTTTACTTTCACTGTATAATGACAATATTGTATTATATTTTACTTTCACTGTATAATGACAATATTGTATGATATTTTACTTTCACTGTATAATGACAATATTGTATGATATTTTACTTTCACCGTATAATGACAATATTGTATGATATTTTACTTTCACTGTATAATGACAATATTGTATGATATTTTACTTTCACTGTATAATGACAATATTTTATTATATTTTACTTTCACTGTATAATGACAATATTGTATGATATTTTACTTTCACTGTATAATGACAATATTGTATTATATTTTACTTTCACTGTATAATGACAATATTGTATTATATTTCACTTTCACTGTATAATGACAATATTGTATGATATTTTACTTTCACCGTATAATGACAATATTGTATGATATTTTACTTTCACTGTATAATGACAATATTGTATTATATTTTACTTTCACTGTATAATGACAATATTGTATGATATTTTACTTTCACTGTATAATGACAATATTGTATGATATTTTACTTTCACTGTATAATGACAATATTGTATTATATTTTACTTTCACTGTATAATGACAATATTGTATGATATTTTACTTTCACTGTATAATGACAATATTGTATGATATTTTACTTTCACTGTATAATCACAATATTGTATGATATTTTACTTTCACTGTATAATGACAATATTGTATTATATTTTACTTTCACCGTATAATGACAATATTGTATGATATTTTACTTTCACTGTATAATGACAATATTGTATTATATTTTACTTTCACTGTATAATTACAATATTGTATTATATTTTACTTTCACTGTATAATGACAATATTGTATGATATTTTACTTTCACTGTATAATGACAATATTGTATTATATTTTACTTTCACTGTATAATGACAATATTGTATTATATTTTACTTTCACTGTATAATCACAATATTGTATTATATTTTACTTTCACTGTATAATGACAATATTGTATTATATTTTACTTTCACCGTATAATGACAATATTGTATGATATTTTACTTTCACTGTATAATGACAATATTGTATTATATTTTACTTTCACTGTATAATGACAATATTGTATTATATTTCACTTTCACTGTATAATGACAATATTGTATGATATTTTACTTTCACTTTATAATGACAATATTGTATTATATTTCACTTTCACTGTATAATGACAATATTGTATGATATTTTACTTTCACCGTATAATGACAATATTGTATGATATTTTACTTTCACTGTATAATGACAATATTGTATGATATTTTACTTTCACCGTATAATGACAATATTGTATGATATTTTACTTTCACTGTATAATGACAATATTGTATGATATTTTACTTTCACCGTATAATGACAATATTGTATGATATTTTACTTTCACTGTATAATGACAATATTGTATTATATTTTACTTTCACTGTATAATGACAATATTATATTATATTTTACTTTCACTGTATAATGACAATATTGTATGATATTTTACTTTCACTGTATAATTACAATATTGTATGATATTTTACTTTCACTGTATAATTACAATATTGTATGATATTTTACTTTCACTGTATAATGACAATATTGTATGATATTTTACTTTCACTGTATAATGACAATATTGTATTATATTTTACTTTCACTGTATAATGACAATATTGTATTATATTTTACTTTCACTGTATAATGACAATATTGCATTATATTTTACTTTCACTGTATAATGACAATATTGTATTATATTTTACTTTCACTGTATAATGACAATATTGTATGATATTTTACTTTCACTGTATAATTACAATATTGTATTATATTTTACTTTCACTGTATAATGACAATAATGTATGATATTTTACTTTCACTGTATAATGACAATATTGTATGATATTTTACTTTCACTGTATAATGACAATATTGTATGATATTTTACTTTCACTGTATAATGACAATATTGTATGATATTTTACTTTCACTGTATAATGACAATATTGTATGATATTTTACTTTCACTGTATAATGACAATATTGTATGATATTTTACTTTCACTGTATAATGACAATATTGTATTGTATTTTACTTTCACTGTATAATGACAATATTGTATGATATTTTACTTTCACTGTATAATGACAATATTGTATTATATTTTACTTTCACTGTATAATGACAATATTGTATTATATTTTACTTTCACTGTATTATGACAATATTGTATTATATTTTACTTTCACTGTATAATGACAATATTGTATGATATTTTCTTTTCACTGTATAATGACAATATTGTATTATATTTTACTTTCACTGCATAATGACAATATTGTATGATATTTTACTTTCACTGTATAATGACAATATTGTATTATATTTTACTTTCACTGTATAATGACAATATTGTATTATATTTTACTTTCACTGTATAATGACAATAGTGTATTATATTTTACTTTCACTGTATAATGACAATATTGTATTATATTTTACTTTCACTGTATAATGACAATATTGTATTATATTTTACTTTCACCGTATAATGACAATATTGTATGATATTTTACTTTCACTGTATAATGACAATATTGTATTATATTTTACTTTCACTGTATAATCACAATATTGTATGATATTTTACTTTCACTGTATAATGACAATATTGTATTATATTTTACTTTCACCGTATAATGACAATATTGTATGATATTTTACTTTCACTGTATAATTACAATATTGTATTATATTTTACTTTCACTGTATAATGACAATATTGTATTATATTTCACTTTCACTGTATAATGACAATATTGTATGATATTTTACTTTCACTGTATAATGACAATATTGTATTATATTTTACTTTCACTGTATAATGACAATATTGTATGATATTTTACTTTCACTGTATAATGACAATATTGTATTATATTTTACTTTCACTGTATAATGACAATATTGTATGATATTTTACTTTCACTGTATAATGACAATATTGTATTATATTTTACTTTCACTGTATAATGACAATATTGTATTATATTTTACTTTCACTGTATAATGACAATATTGTATGATATTTTACTTTCACTGTATAATGACAATATTGTATTATATTTTACTTTCACTGTATAATGACAATATTGTATTATATTTTACTTTCACTGTATAATGACAATATTGTATTATATTTTACTTTCACTGTATAATGACAATAGTGTATTATATTTTACTTTCACTGTATAATGACAATATTCATTTAAATTATTATTATAAATCACGAGTCCTTTCACGTGTTTTTCAACTTATATTTAGTCATATTCCTTACTTTGTTTATTCATCATGAATTTGTGTTTTATGTAATGTCTCATATGAACACACGCACATTCTTAAGACATATTTTGCAAATAATTGTTTTATTTATGCCTTTACTAATTGTCTGATAAACCTGATAAAAATAAAAACAAGAATATTCACATATTTGCCAGTTAAGAGTTCCCATGTGTTTCACTTTTATTTGTTAAAATAAAATATGTACACATAATTCACTAACTTTTATTTGTTAAAAGAAAATATGTACACATAATTCACTAACTTTTATTTGTTAAAAGAAAATATGTACACATAATTCACTAACTTTTATTTGTTAAAAGAAAATATGTACACATAATTCACTAACTTTTATTTGTTAAAAGAAAATATATACACATGTTTCACTAACTTTTATTTGTTAAAAGAAAATATGTACACATAATTCACTAACTTTTATTTGTTAAAAGAAAATATATACACATAATTCACTAACTTTTATTTGTTAAAAGAAAATATGCACACATGAAACTGTACGTGACTTTTTCCTTTCTTGTTTTAATGGTCTTATTACTTTGTTTCTGTTGGCGAAAGGATATTCTACTGGATGCCAAAAATTATTCAATTAGTTTAGTAACTGCATTGGAGAGATCATTTTAAGATTCGAACCGTGTGTTTTAGTGACATTGTTTGTATTTGTCTTGCACTTGGTTCATCGGGTACATTTGCCAGAGTTTGATATTCTTTTTCATTAGCCCAGTGCTCCTATGATAAGTGGAATGATTGAAATCTTCTAAATGTCTAGTAGTCTTTTTTTGGTCTTGCAGGATTCCAGGATTAAAATTTGACTGATCTGGTGGACTGTCCAGCTTAGTGTTGTTACTTTTGGCACCATACGAAGGTGAAGGTGCACGATTATTTCCTCCGATAACCCAGTGCCTCGCAATGCTGAAGGGATCTTTTTATCTTGGGCGACATCTTGCAAGTTTTTTTATTTAGTTTTATTTTTCATTTTCATTTAAATTCAAATATTTCATCAGGGTTTACTTTAAATTGAAAATTGAAACTATACTCATACAAGAGTTGTTGCTAGGTTGTTGCTAGTAGGCATTCAATTTTCCCCAGTGTGAGTTCTCATATGTCTCAATAATGTTGATTTTTCGGAACAAGAATATCCACACACTTCAAAATAATGTGGCTTTTCCCCAGTGTGAGTTCTCATATGTCTCACTAAATGTGATTTTTGAGAACAAGAATATTCACAGACTTCACAAGAATGTGACTTTTTCCCCAGTGTGAGTTCTCCTTAATTGTGATTTTCCAGAAAAAAGAATATCCGCACACTTCACAAGAATATGGCTTTTCCCTTTTTTTTTTTTTTTTTTTCTTCCTTTGAAGATTGTAATGCTGGGTTTGGGGCAGCCAAACTAGCTGCCAACATTGCCCTACTTTTTTATTGAAAGCAACCGAGAGCTCTTTTTAGTATCATCGCTGTTCCCTTAAGTGCAATTGTCTGAATCTCTTTTGCACTTGGTTCACCAGGAATATTAGTTAGGTAGGACTTCAGGTTCTTCTCCATAAGTCCTGTGGCACCTTTGATAACTGGTATGATCGATATCCCCTTTAGGTTCCAGTTTCTTTTCATATCATACATGAGACCTTGGTATTTGGGCTGTTTCTCTCTTTCAGCTCTGTTAAGCTCTTTTTTCCCCAGTGTGAGTTCTCCTATGTTTCACTAAGTTTGATTTTTCAGTAAAAGAATGTCCACACACTTCACAAGAATGTGGCTTTTCCCCAGTGTGAGTCCTCATATGTTTCACTAAATTTGATTTATTAGTAAAAGAATATCCACACACTTCACAAGAATGTGGCTTTTCCCCAGTGTGAGTTCTCATATGTATAACTAAATTTGATTTTTTAGTAAAGGCATATCCACACACTTCACAAGAATGTGGCTTTTCCCCAGTGTGAGTTCTTATATGTCTCACTAATGTTGATTTTCGGGAACAAGAATATCCACACACTTCACAGGAATGTGGCCTTTCCCCAGTGTGAGTTCTCATATGTATCACTAATGTTGATTTTTCGGAACAAGCATATCCACACACTTCACAAGTATGTGGCTTTTCCCCAATGTGAGTTCTCATATGTGTCACTAATGTTGATTTGTGAGAAAAAGAATATCCGCACACTTCACAAGAATGTGGCTTTTCCCCAGTGTGAGTTCTCATATGTATAACTAAATTTGATTTTTCAGTAAAGGAATATCCACACACTTCACAAGAATGTGGCTTTTCCCCAGTGTGAGTTCTTATATGTCTCACTAATGTTGATTTTCGGGAACAAGAATATCCACACACTTCACAGGAATGTGGCCTTTCCCCAGTGTGAGTTCTCATATGTCTCAATAATGTTGATTTTCCGGAACAAGAATATCCACACACTTCACAAGAATGTGGCTTTTCCCCAGTGTGAGTTCTCATATGTGTCACTAAATGTGATTTTTTAGAACAAGAATATCTACACACTTCACAAGTATGTGGCTTTTCCCCAGTGTGAGTTCTCATATGTGTCACTAATGTTGATTTGTGAGAAAAAGAATATCCGCACACTTCACATGAATGTGGCTTTTCCCCAGTGTGAGTTCTCATATGTATTACTAACCTTGATTTTTCCGAACAAGAATACCCGCACACTTGACAAGAATGTGGCTTTTCCCCAGTGTGTGTTCTCATATGTATTACTAACATTGATTTGTAAGGAAAAGAATATTCGCACACTCCACAAAAATGTGGCTTTTTCCCAGTGTGAGTTCTCATGTCTCCTTAATTGTGATTTTTAAGAACTAGAATATCCACACACTTCACAAGAATGTGGCGTTTCCCCAGTGTGATTTCTACTAAGTTTGATTTTTCAGTAAAAGAATGTCCACACACTTATTACTAAATTCGATTTATTAGTAAAAGAATATCCACACACTTCACAAGAATTTGGCTTTTCTTCAGTGTGCGTTCTCATATGTATTACTTTGATTTTTGAAAACAAGAATACACACACACTTCACAAGACTGTGGCTTTCCCTTTTTGTTTCATTTTACTTCAGTCAAAGTTCTCAGAAATCAAGGGGCCCCACAAGCAGGGGCTAACACTTGAACTCTATATGAGATACATAGATATTCGAATGTTCCGTTTAAATTCTTTATCTCTCAATCACAGTGTGAGTTCTCATATGCTTCAGTAAATATGATTTTTTAAAACAAGAATATCCACACACTTCGCAATAATATGGCTTTTCCCTTATGTATATATTCATAACTAAATTAAATGCTCAGTGTCCAAGATGCTCACTACCAAGTTATAAACAATATGTCATTTTATCCAGACTTTTCAGTTTTAATCTGGAGTTTTTTATGCAAGTCAGATTTTATGCGAAATAAATTTCAATTGTTTTAACTTTTCATTTATTTGGTAAAAGATATTTTGTAGTGTAAAAGTTAAAATATTCTCTTTTCTAAATTAGCAGATTTTTATGAAATGTTAAATTCGATATCTCATTATTTATAAAAACATTAAACAAAAATTCACAAATTTAAATATGATGTTCGCATCACTATTTGCTAAACAATCCAGATAAAATAATTATTCACACATGTATGTATAATAATGTTGTGTGCAGTCGTTTTTGTTGTCTGCCACGTAAGGAAATAATTGTATATAGAATAATAATAATAATAATAATTATGTATAGAATATTGTTTAAAGATAACGATGGTCACTTAATATTCATTAAAAACATTCAAGCAGGAACATCTGCAAATAAAAATAAATGAAATTTAATATTTTTATATCATTTTTTATTTTAATCGTGCCAACAAAACAAGAAACATTACTTTATAAAACATTTAAAAATCACAGAAATAAACACTTAATTCACATTCATATTGTTTTAATGTTTAATACTATTCATAGTATTGTGTAATAGATAAATGAATTATGCAATTAATAAAGTAAAATAAACAATAATAGATTAAGAATTTTAGGTATAATAAGCATACAACTACCATCGTTGCTACTGAACAAAAGACGTCAAATAACAGATCTTCACATGCGGACTGTTTCCAGGAGATTTAGTGTAACACCTGGGTCGGTCACACGCCAGCTGATCGTGTTATAATATTGTTTAAATGTTAATATGTAAGGAATTATTCAATAAATCAAAATAAACAATAATATAGTAAGAATTTTTAGGAACAATAATACTATTGTTAATAATAAACTAATATATTGATACTAATATACATGCAACTACCATAGTTGCTACTGAAATTAATAAAAATATATTGCTAACCATAGAAATATAATAAACAATAATACAATAAAAGTGAATTTAAATACTCAGTAAATTAAAGTTAATAATACAAATCAATATATAATCTAGTTACTTAGCAATGGATACTAACATGGTCTTTTAAAATAGCTTTCGTTTTAAATAAAATGTATGTAAATATAGCCGCTTATTTTAAAGTGTTTGATATTAAACTGGATATTTTCCTACATGACATATTTGTTAATAGTGATAATAGCGAATTAATACAACAGAATTTTAAGAAAACAAAGTTTTTTTCATTCATAACGAGGTCCCTGAACAGAGAATTAATGAAGATCAACAAGTCAAACAAGTAAATCTTTGTTTCTTAATCTTGCCGATATTTAAGGTGTTTTGTGTGAACAGAGCGGCGACCACTGCTGACTGTAGTGAATTTGTCAATACAACCAGCTTATTAACTACTTTAAAGCATTTCTCTCTTTACCGTTGAATGTTTTGAGGGTTGTTACAACTAATGTTTTATCTGCTGCAATCAATTTTTAATGTCGTTTATATAGTGCTGAGATGATATTAAGTAATAAAATTAACAGTGGATAGGTAAATGCCATATTGAAAACTATGCTAATTCAATTAACCCTGAGTATCCCTATTGCACTTAATTATACTTTACTGTTTCTATGCAAATTTTACTCAGCCATTAAATTGAGGTTATAAATAAAGTTTGTAAATAAGATGTGTTTAAATTGAATCACAAATTTTTATTATTTTTAAAACTTATGTTTTACAGAAAAATTGTGAAAATTGCACAGAAGTTTTAAACTGATATTTTGTTCCATATTATGGACCATACGTCGGTGGCAATAAAATTAGCTATTGTGCAGATTGGTGAAACTTTGTTTAAATTTTTAAGCTACCACTATCCATTTTGTTTGTAGTTTATGATGGTCAGGCTATAAACGTCCATTTTGTATATTGTTTATGATGTTCACACTAGATGGTATCACGTCATAAAATTGGTTATGGTGTAAGAGTTGTTTATAAAATAGACCAACAGTATCTTGGACAATATGTATTATGCGTAAGGAGTGTGTAAAAACTCATCTGCTTAAAATATTTAGGCGTTATATCTATCTATATATATATATATATATATATATATATATATATATATATATATATATGAACAAATGATTAATAAAACATGTTAAAAGACATCTTGAAAAAGAGTTAAAACATAATTTTAAAAAAGGAACCACAAGATAAGTGGATAGTCCTTAATCCGCGGAGTTTCGAAGAAATACTCTCCTTCTCATCAGAGGGCAGGAAATTAGCAAAATGCAGGATCGGATTTTGCATATAAAAGTATTTAATGAAACTACAAGTAAATCAAAGATCTTACTTGGTTAAAAAGGGTGAGGTAAAGGGAACAGGAGGCAAAAGAAAAATAATAAAAGGATTTCACATGAATGGATAGTCCGGTGAAGGGTGAAAATCCAAAAATGGTAAAATCCAAAACGGTCGAATTTAAAATTTCAATCCAATGGGTAAATTCCAAATGGAAAAAAGCGCAAATAGAATGAATTCCAAATCATTATAAGAAAAGCACTAGAGATAATATTTAAAACACGCCTGTCAAGGCTGGATGAATCAAAAAAATAAAGGCTTAAAAAAATTTAAAAAAAAACGAAAAGCGGCGACAGTTTAAATTTGAAAAGCAAGGTCAAACTGACCCAGACAAAAAGCGCGAAAGTTAGCGTTAATAATTAGGTCAGCTTAGATATGCACGTGAAAGTCCCAGAATTAAATTAAGGCAACTGATCAGAAGAACAAATAAAAGGCCAAGCTTAAGAAATGGGGTGTCTGTTATATATATATATATATATTATATATATATATATATATATAAGTGAAAGTAAATAAATAAAAAAATAAATAAAAAATAGAAAATTATATATATATACAGTCACATACACATATATATATATATATATATATATATATATATATATATATATATATATATATACATACATACAGACACACAAATGCACACATACATGTATATACATACACACATGCATATAAATATATATATACATATATGAATACATATACAATAATACACACACATATATATATACATATATATATACAAACACACGCATGCATAAAATATACACATATCCAAAAACATATACAAGTTAAACAAAAACATACATACTTACATACAGAATAAGGGGAGGGAAAGGCCGGTATCTGCAAACTCCGGAATAAGGCAAATAAATGTGTATGTAAATGCATATAGTGAAATATAAGTAAACAAATACATAGAATAAAAATGAGTAGGTTGATGTATATATTTAATTAATAGGTATACTTATACCATAAAACGGAGACAGCAGATGGGAAACCGGCCAAAGAAATAAAGAAAAACAAATAAAATTTAAAATATAAAAAGCTTAGAAGGTAAGATTATAAAAAAAAATATGGGAAAATAAATATATTTGAAGGGTTAAATTAATAGCTATGTGCTTTCAAATTTACCATATTTAAACTTGGACATATGTTTGCAATCGGAGATCAGTTCGTTTTTAGCGTTTATTATATTACTACTTTGAGGGGAGGTTATAATAGTTATAGCTTCAGATGTACAGAGGTGACAAGACTTAGATCCTGGGGTGTAAGACTTAACTTTTTTTTAGGATGGTCCATTTAATTGAAAAGTTGGTATTGGCAGAGTTAAGCTTTTTAACCAGTGTAGTTAGAGAAGTTCCCTGGTTATTATTTGAATTTTGGTTATTGAAAGAAGAAGTGTGGTTTGAAATTCTTTTCTTTATTAAAGTTTAAGTAGCAACTATATATGTATATGTTTTATTAATAGCTCAGGGTCGAGAATTTATATTAATTTGTTGATTTATACTGGGAAGAGAATTTAAATTTTGTTCATTTTGATGAAGAGAGGGTAGGAGAGTAATTGTATCAGGATTGGTTTGGAGGGGATAATTAGTGTTATCAGTGTTAGGATGGCTGCTATGAAAAATATTATTATTATTATTATTATTATAGCTGGTAGTATGATTGAAAATAGAAGGGCTGGTTGATTCGTTTGTTGGATTAATAATTATATCAGAGGGACTGTCGGAGGAAGGATAATTTGGTGGCAAAATGTTATTGTCTATTATGGGAGAATTGCGTGGGAGTTCTGTAATTGTGCATGAATATATTACATCTTTATGGATGCAATCATTATTGAGTGGGCAAAGATATTTGTTAATACAGTTGCAGTTTCTTTTTGGTTGGATTGGGAAAGGGATTTTTTTGGCTGATTTAATTTTATTGTTATTAGATGCTAAGATTCCTGGTGCTAAATTAGGCATAGTAGAATAAGAAATTCTTATTGAGTTTTTATTAAAAATTAAACTATATCTGTGTGGGAATTTGAAAGAGTTTTCTACAATATTGAAGAATTCTTTAGGTATATTAGTTTTAACATTTATGCTAAATGGAGGATTAAACCAAATATTTTGTTTTCTCCTTGTGCGACAGAGTGGGTCAGAAGTATTACGATTAGCATGTTGGTTCAGATTATATTTCTGGAGTGGACCATTGCTATTGATAGCAGCAGATCTTGTTATTTGAACTGGTTTCTTGCGATTCATATTGTGTGTGATTACAGATTTAAGACGGCATACAGGTGGAGTATAATGGTTATATTGAATATTTTCATTGTATCCTGAATTTCCTAAGGCATTATTGAAGAAAGTAACATTTTGATTAAAGGTTTTTTTATCGGCTGAGAGCGTAGAAATTCTTCTAGAGACGGATGGTACTATAGATTTTATAATTGAATTGGGGTGATTAGAAGATTTATGGACGTATAAAAGCGTAAGGTTTGTTTTATGATAGGGGCTGTAAGTTTCAGTATTAAAATTAAGTGTAATGTCTAGAAAATCTGAAGTTTTTCATTTGGTTCAATAATTATAGAAAGGCCAAAATTATTAAAAAAGTTATGTAATTTTTTAATTGTATTATACTCTCTTGGCCTGGCTTTTTTAACCAAGTAAGATCTTTGATTTACTTGTAGTTTCATTAAATACTTTTATATGCAAAATCCGATCCTGCATTGTGCTAATTTCCTGCCCTCTGATGAGAAGTAGAGTATTTCTTCGAAACTCCGCGGATTAAGGACTATCCACTTATCTTGTGCTTCCTTTTTTAAAATTAAATATGTTTTCAACTCTTTTTCAAGATGTCTTTTAACATGTTTTATTAATCATTTGTTCATATTATAAGCTCTATTTCCTTTTCGGTTTTATTGAGCTTTTTGCATCTGGCTGAGTTTATTTTACTTGTAAATATTAACTCTTTAATATTTATAATATATTTTAAGTTTACCATTTTGATTACCTTGGTAAACTTATTGTAACTTATATATATATATATATATATATATATATAATTATTTTTTTACTATAATAATTAAATACCTACAGACACTAGTGTTTCATCCATCCGGGATTCTTCAGTGCAGGGTGTCACAATTACTACCAGTCGAACGATTCGAACCCCGCGACACGAGACATCTCTGGCTCGATTAGCGGAGGCCGTATCCATTCGGCTACCATTAATCGTGTGAAATAGCGTTGAATTTTAAACATTTTAATTTAAATGTTCATTACGTCAGACAGATATATATATATATATATATATATATATATATATATATATATATATATATATATATATATAGAGAGAGAGAGAGAGAGAGAGAGAGAGAGATGAGCATTGCATTTCTGAGGTCCTGGATATGACCCTAAACTATATCCGATGGTGAGGTCCCAGCTTGCAGGTCTTAGGGAGTGTGGAGCCACCCTTTAATTTCCATTGCTCCCAGGTCTACTCTGACCCGGAGTGGTAGTACCTGTCAGATTTAAATTTGTAGGGGGTGTATCGATACAAATTCATATTCACATAATAATCAGACAATATATATTGTGCAGCTGTACTTCATTGTTTGGTGAGCATTGGATTAGAGAGGCTTACCTAACATTTCTGTGCTGGCACTATACATTTCGTGTGTGGTTTATAAAGTGCAAACTTAAGAGGTATGAAGTTATTTAATTAGAACTAAAGCAGAAATTGTTTACAGGAGAGACTTTAGAGAATTTTATGATCTCCACAGAATATGTCCTTACAAAGTGCTGAAACATGTTGGATTTAAATTTACGACCCCAGTTTTTAAGAGTGTGTAACAGTTACTATTTTTTTTATGTTGTTTTTACACAATAATTAATATATTTTTCAAGTTTAAGAAAACTTTTTAATTATTATATTTTTTGGAGTCAATGAAAATTTTACATTTGAAATTTTATATACCCACATTTCACTAATGTTTTTATAAAGGAATCACCATTAATCCAGGTGCAGATGCCACTCGAGGATAAGGGTCGATAAGCATACAGTGGCCAATGGAACACTGTCATCATAATTGGTAGTGAAAATTTGGTAAATTTGATTACTTAAGGGAAATGGCTCATTAAGAACTTGTTTACGTTGGACTTGAAAATGACGATATTATAGTCAGCTGGAAAGCAGGCAAATGGAAGAGTTCCACAGGTGTAAATTCTAAGAATGAAACTTTGTTCATGGAATCTATGTTTATGTTTAAACACAGATAAAGACTGGTGGAAATTATTGATAATTTTTTTCAGCTAGACGAGTGTTTCTTATGAAAGTTTGGCGAGGGGGATTATAAACTGGAGCTCAGACGAACACTTGCCATGAAAATAATGATAAAGCAGAGACAGGCTGTGAGAAAGAGTTTGCAGGGAAGAGAAAATCGCATCACCCACTAGACTATGAAGTCTACTTTTAATTTTGTTAATGCAGGGAACATGTGTTGGAATAGATACATCGAGATCATTGCCAAGACTGCTGCGAAGAAGGTGGGCTCTCTCTACCCTGCTAGAAAGTTACTTACACTTGAAAATATCCTATACCTCTACAAAGCTACCATTTGCCCATGTGTGGCGTATTGTTGTGACATTTGGGTTGGTGCATCTGCTACTAGTCTATCACTCCTGGGCAGACAAAATATTTTAATGGCGGATGATCTGACGAACTACAAGCTATTGTACCCCCTTAATGAAAATACCCCCGACAAACCTGACAAGCAGCAAAGTCCCACCCCTACACAGTAGAGATCCTTAGAGGTATTAAAGCCTTCTACTCTAATTGTTTCTTTCCCAGAACTGATAGACTTAAAAATTCTCTTCTGGCTTCCTGCTTCCCCAACTGTACTGACATGCAGAAGTTCAAGTGTAACGTGAACCGACATCTTGCTGCCCAACTCCCCACGTAGTACCCCTGCAGCTTATGTTCCTGATAGTAGCCCCCTACATCAAAGTGGCAATGTGTCTTGTTTGGGGTAAAAATGTAATAAAAAATTTCTTTTTTAATGGCAAACGCATAGTTTTCCACTCAAAATGGCTGCCGACTGTGAAGTTAACTTGCACGTTTTTTTTTTTAAATCTTAATTTACTTTACTTATGCAGAGAGTGATCCACACACACACACACACACACACACACACATATAGGCGGTGGTAATGCACTTACTGATCCGGGCTATTTTTTAAAGCATATTTCCAAGTTTAATTAAAGTTTTATGATATGTTTTTTTTTTATTCAATTGTAAGGTTAAAGTATAGAATAGGTATAAAACACCCTCGCCTCCCCATGTTAAGGATGGCTTTTAAAATAATAACGTTATTATTTCAGCACGGATCAATAAGTGCACTTGTAAACAATTAAATTTATGAATTGTTTTTTTATTATTATTATTCAATTGTAAGGTTAAAGTATAGAATAGGTACAAAACACCCTCGCCTCCCCATGTTAATGATGGCTTTTAAAATAATAACGTTATTATTTCAGCACGGATCAATAAGTGCACTTGTAAACAATTAAATACTGAAAAAAGCAGTTAACATTATGATTTTCGCAGAAATTACGTAAATTTTTCTTAAATAAACACATTTTGGTGCTAATGCAGAGAGTGATCCACGCTATTTTTTAAATTGTATTTCCAACTTTAATTAAAGTTTTATGATATGTTTGTTATGCAATTGTAAGGTTAAAGTACAGAATAGACCCCCCTCCACATGTTAAGAATAGCTTTTTATAATGTTATTATTTCAGCACGGATCACTCTCTGTATGAGTATCCACATTTTTATTGACGAAATCAATATTTTATTGGATTGCAATAAAATTAAACCTTTTTATGCTTAATATTATTTTTAAAATCAACATTTTTGGAGGAGATTGCAAAAAAAAAAAAAAACCTGTTTCAGATTATTTAAAAAGTTATTGAATGAGATTTTTTAAAGCGTAAAAAAATAATTCACCTTTCATATTGTAAACTTATTTTAATATTTAAATAAATACATTTCGGTAATCCGACAAGTTTCTTTCCAACTCCTCAAAAACTTTAAAATGACGACTTGAAAAGGTTTTCGGTGATGCTGAAAACGAATATCACATTTAAATTTGAGGCAGATAAGTAGTTTTCATGATATGAAGAAATTACGTTTTCAATAAGTGGGGGGTCACTTTTCTATATAAAAGTAACGTAAAATGAGCACCCACTTTTTGGTCACTTAGTAATTTCTTCATATCATAAAGAAATTTTTAAGAAGAATTTGGTATTAAACTTTCAGTTCATTTAGCTAGTGTGATATTCGTTTTCAGCACCCTCAAAAACCGGCGCTGTTTTTTTACTAAGAGATTCGTTCATTTTTTTCCATTTTCAAATTTGTTTTATATGACGAAATTATTAGGTGACCAGAAGGCGGGTGTTTTTTTTTTTTTTGTTTTTTTTTTTTTACGTGAAATTTATATGAGACAATGATCCCACACTTTTTTTAAAAAAGTAATTTCTTCATATCAAGAAAACTACTTATCTGTCCCCAATTTAAATGTGATATTCGTTTTCAGCACAATTGAAAACATGTAGAAGTCGTCATTTTAAAGGTTTTTGAGTAGTTGGAAAGAAACTTGACATTGACCCGGACCCGCATGGTCACATTTCGGTATTCCGGCATAAAGCTCGAGACAATAGTCTCTAACCCCCTTTCACAACAAAAGGAACTAATTTCCCTATACACCGCTTTTGGTTACTATGGGAACAGTTAATTTTTGTGATGATTCGATTTTTAATAATAAACACATTGTATTATTTTAAATATTAATATTTATTTTTAATAATAAACACATTTTATTATTTTAAATATTAATAAAACAATATACAGGGCATTTAAAAAGGAAAACACTATTTGTTTAATAGTAATTATTAAAGAAAAAGTTAAAATTGGACTTTTTTATCTAAAAAATGTGGTTTTGTCTTTGAATTTGGCCTTCTTTGCTGAAAGATTTGGCTTCAAACATGTATAGGATTTTTAAAAAATATATAAACAATATAATCACATATTTATTAATTTTTGTGATTCGAGGAATAAACCAATAAAATCTATTTTGTTTTTTATTATTGTTGATTTTTTATTATTATTGTTGATTTTTTTAAAATTATTATTCGATCTGAAAACCCGCGCAAATTATTAGTATCCTAATCGAAAAATCGTACGCGTTCTGCTGCAACTGCACTCATGGAGAAAATTGTTGATCATGTTATACCTGCAGCTGACCTGTGTTTTTTGGAGTATTCTCTCAAAGACATCCTGTTACAAATAAATAACAGAATGAAAACGCTCGAAACATGGCCTAATCGCAAATCAAAGCATTTGTAATAAGTGTAGAGGTAATTTATTGGTGGTCGATAAAATACAGGTGACAAAACAGACACATGTTTGCCCACGCAGTCTCCAAGACTGGTATAATTTCCTTTTGTGTTATGTGCCTCATTGATAACCCTCTTCAGATGGGTGGTCCCGATCGGACAGTTGAAATCGATGAAAGCAAATATATGCATAGGAAATATCACCGTGGACGATACAGACAAGGACAATGGGTTCTGGGTATGGTTGAACGTGGAACAAACCTAACAATGATGGTACCAGTAGAATCTAGAGATGCGGGAACTCTGTTGCCAATCATTCAACAGTACGTTTTACCTGGAACACGCATAATAACGGATGGTTGGCGAGCGTATAATGCCCTTCCTAACCACTTTGTGGTGGAACACAAATATACTTTTGTGGATCCGAATGATCCGACAGTCCACACAAATACAATTGAAGGGGCCTGGAGCACTAGTAAGGTAAAACTTAGAGCCATGAGAGGAGGTACTAGCTCGGCCAACTTTAACAGCTACCTACAGGAATTTCTGTGGCGTCGAAGAGTTACACGCAATTTATTTGGTAACATGATGTACTGGATTCGACATTATTATGCCGTTTAAATTTAATTTAATTTTGCAATTTATTACATTTTTATCATAATTTGGAAACTGTAAAAAAATCGGAAAAATGAGCACCCACTTTCTGGACACCTAGTGAGGGGGCATTTTTTCCTGTTTTGACTAAAACGTTCGTTTTTTTTTTATTTCATCTTTCAATAAAGACACGAGGACATTGAAATATAGATACATGTAATGGCTTATGCTATCAGTGGTGACCATTTCTGTACGCGTAAGCGCGCGCATATTTTTGCCGCAAACGAGTTTTTCAGATATTTAGCAATGTCATTCTTGGTTATCGGTGGTGGCCATTTCTACACATGCAAGCAAGCGCATTTAAATTTGTCACAAAAAAAGTAGTTTTTGGGATATTAATCAATCTTTATGTTATCAGTGATGTGGCTGGTGTGCGTCAAAAACATGCTCGTGCTTGCGCGTATAGGAATGTCCACCAATAAAATAAAATGTGTTTATTATTAAAAATAAATAGTAATATTTAAAATAAAATAAAATGTGTTTATTATTAAAAATAAATATTAATATTTAAAATAATAAA
>NC_136527.1:186729292-186906792 GCF_053919585.1 Euprymna scolopes
TCCTGTGTTTTAAGTTTTTTAACTCCAACTTCTAAAGAGTTCTACCTAAAAAAAAAAAAAAATCCATTATTCATTGAACTTTTGAATAATCAAGTCGCTGCCTGATGATATCTGTTGTTTGATTGAAACAAGTGGCTATTTGTAGCAGCGGGATGTGAGCTTGTTTATATAACAATAAACAAGTATTATCAGCTCTTTTTATTGAGCACTATCTAACAACCTCGTTGAATTCATTAGTCCATTACTTTTGAATATAAAAAAAACCCCGAGTATATATATATATATATATATATATATATATATATATATATATATATATATATATATATATATATTCCAGGTTTAAACTATTAAAAAGTTAAGGTTGTGCTTATATGTTTAAAATTAACCGAGTGTAATTAATAAATACTACAGTCCTCAATGTACCTGAAAACCTCCCAAAGTCGACAAATTAACGGTGAATGCCGAGGGGTCGGTAAACTAAAAAAAAAAAATACTGAAAAATTAATAAATACAAACACAATTCATTATTTAACATGTTTACAAGAGTGCTTTCTTTGCTTCGTTTATAATATTAAATTCCCGTAAATCGGTACTTCATTTCGAAAGCATCGACTTTTTTTTTCGCCTAAATTTCGCAAATATAGACTTTTTAAAAAGATGTTTGGCTTTCAAAAAATACCAATAAAGGCTAAATTTGGTCAAGAAAGCCGATGCTTCCAAAATAGGCATCGATTTGTTAGAACGTTGAATTAGAAACAAGAGCACCCCTGAAAAAATGTTAATTATTGGTTTTTCTTTAATTTATTTGGTATAATCTGGTACATTAGTGACCATTCGATAATAATCTGTTGAAAAAATTAATAAGCAGACGAAAATAAAAATTTACAGAGGGCATACATACCACTTCCATATATTGCAGATGAAATAAAAAGCTATTCCGTTGGAACTTCTGCAGTTTACGAACGGTGTTGTTTTAAGATAAGAGTTTCAGTTTAAATGCAAATTTATAGAATTTATTGTTAGATGAAAGTACAAGTGTTGTTTTTGAGTGTTTTTTAAAACGTTAACAAACTTTTCTGTTGGAACTTCTGCAGTTTACGAACCGTGTTTTTTTTTATTTAGGGGTTTCAGGTTAAATTCAAATTTATAGTATTTATTGTTAGTTTAAGTTCGAAATAGTTAAATGAAGCCCCCTTCCTCTTCTGGTTGGATTTCTAAATAAAACGTTATTATTTCAATTTACAATTGAACAAGTTGTTTTGTAGTGTTTTTCTTAACTTATATAACAGTAAAATGATTTTTGAATGTTTTCATAAATAACATTTTTCATTAATGCCGTATTTCATATAATATATTCCTGAATTCATTGATTTTCATACGACGGCGCCATTAATTTTTGTAAAAAAATATATACTTATCTCTACAGTATAGCAGAATACAGGGCGTACTATATTTTAGTGAGGATTTTAAAATTAAATCCAAGTTTTACTGTATTTTTTTTTGTTGGATAACAGTATATAAAAACGTCCATTCTTTTTTATTTTTTCTCTTTTAGCTAATGTAAAAAATGAAAATATATTTTAATTAATGTTGGAAATATGTTTATAGTAATTATTATCTTTCAGATTAGCAAAACAATAGTTTCAGTAATTTTACGAAAAACTTTTCAATCTTTAAAAAAATAAATTATACATTTTCCTTTAGTGGGACAAACATTACAAATATACCATTAAGTAGGAAATGCTTTGAAGAATCGATACAAAAAAAATATAAAAAATCGATAAATAACTGCGCATTTTGCTAAAAATACGATAATTTCTTTCGACAATTCCTTGTTACTTAATGTCACTTCACCTGTGGTCGGCTATAGATGCTAAAAATAGTTGTTCTGTTTTAACAAACAGTTGTTACCTTTCCCCTTTTGCAAAATTACGAACATGACTGCACGATCCAAATTGCCAATAAACTAGGAAGAGGGACCGAAATTTACTGTGTTTTTTTTTTTCATTCCAGAAAGACTATGAATTACATTGCAGATGATTGCGATAAAAAAACATCACACCATCTCAATACAACAAAGTGAAGTTATGAAATGTTTGAGAATAATAAAAAAACATCACATCATCTCAATACAACAAAGTGAAGTTATGAAATGTTTGAGAATAAAAAAAAAAACATCACATCATCTCAATACAACAAAGTGAAGTTATGAAATGTTTGAGAATAAAAAAAAACATCACATCATCTCAATACAGCAAAGTGAAGTTATGAAATGTTTGAGAATAAGAAAAAAAAACGCGTGGTATTTCAATTTTTTTTCTTTCTGATTAGTACATTTATATTATTTTTTTTAAATAGGCATCACCGCTTATCAAGGCCAAGGGGCCACTCGAGGATATGAATTGGACAATATTGTCAGTAATGAAACTTTAGTAAATTTGCTAACTTAAGGGCAACGGCTTATCAAGAGCTTGTTTACATTAGACTTGAAGACAACCATATTGTTGGTACGTCTTTAGGTTCTTCCAAGTCCCAAAACTACCGACCAGCTTTAATAATTACTAAACGTACAACAAGCATAAACGACAAGAATTTATTAACAAACATGAAAACATGACAACACTGCAATTCAGAACATTAAGGTAAAAAGATTACTCACTTCAATAGTGGGGTTTACAGGAGGAGTGAGGACTGTATTATAGAGTTGTACTCTGCCTGTCCAACATTGTCTTTTAGGAGAAGAACTTTTTGCGTCCGTGCCTCATGTGTACGGACTCTCCTCTTCTTTTCTCAAGGGACCTCACTCCTTACCCTACACCGGTAATCCGGTGCTCTTATTTATTCCCCTACAATATTGTAGTCAGCTGGAAAGCAGGAAAACAGAGACAGTTCCACAGGCGTGCAGTTCTAAGAAAGAAGCTTTGTTCATGGAATCTACGTTTAGGTTTAGGCACGGATAAAAGGTGGGGAGGATTATTGATAGTGTTTTCAACTAAACGAGTGTTTCTTGTGAAAGTTTGGCGAGGGGGGACCATAGATTGAAGCTCAGTCGAGCACTTGCCATGAAAATAACGATAAATCAAAGACAAACTTTCAGAACGTATTTTAAAAAATATGGATATAAAAAATATATCTTGCATGTTATTTATGTTATGTGTTGAAATAACAAATTATTGCTTAGAAACTTATTATTTTACATGGGGAGTGTGTTGTAAATATTCTGTACTTTCACTTAACAATTTAATAAAAGCAATATTGTAAAACTTGAATTTCTTGATTAAATAATTCTAAAAATGCTGATATGGAGTTCATCGAATTCTCTTATAAACAATTTTCGTCGCAAAGAGAATGACAATACAAGTAAAAAAATATCAGAAAAGGAACAATTCAAACTTTTGATTAAATTCTACAATAGATTTTTGTAATATTTTAATATTGAATGTTTGAAATATTTCTGCATTAGTATTTTTGCTTATACATTTATTTGTTTGAATTTAAGTTTTAATTAATTATTGTTCGATTTTCAGTTAAATAAATTCATCGTTTTTCAGTTAAAAAAATTCATCGTTTTTCAGTTAAACAAATTCATCGGTCGTTTTTCAGTTTTCATTTTTAAAATATTGTTGCTCTGCTTTGATTTCAACATATTGTTGTTCATTTTTATAAAATGTATTTATTTTTAGTTTTAATTTTTTTTAAATAGTTTAATTTTTATATTAATTTTTTTGTCTTAATTCATATTTCATGTTTTTGGCAACATTTGCTTGTATTCTGTTTCAAACATACCTAATTTAACATGCATATCTTTTATTTATTTCTATTGAATAAACTTCAGTTTCACTACAAATCAAATGGTGTTCCTTTTTTTAATGTATTTTATAAGTAAATAAGGAACATATTCTAATTTTTAAAATCAATAATACAACGAAATGTTCAATTTTTTAACGTATTAAACAAACAACTCCCCCCCCCCCTTCAATTTTTTTTATTAATATTGTACGAGTTTCAGTATAAATCATCGTGTTCTTTTTTATCTATTTTTAAAATCCAAGTTTGAAGTTTTCTGTAAAAATGTCTGCTAATCATCGACATTTTAAGTCTGTCACATATCTTGCTTGCAAGGACCTCGGCGATAACGTCGTTTTTCAGCTGATAGACCATCTCTTACCTACCTGGATAATTTTTATTATTGGTTGAACATGTTTTAAAGCGTCTATTTAATTAAAAACATAATTAGTGACGAGTTGGTAAGTTAGAACAACAAGATGGCCGACATTCAAACATTCAACTTGGAAGTCGTCATGAAAACAAAGCACATAGAAACATATACTTGTCGGACATATTTTTTATAACTCTGCAATTCGACATTATTGTTTTTTTAAACAAATTAAACTTTCAAATACGTCTATTTGTTATATATTTGACTTTTTAAAAATCTTGGTACTAGTGCACTTATTGGTCTGTGCTGAAATAATAACGTCATTATTTAAAAAGCCATTCTTAACGTGGGAAGGGGAGGGTGGTTTGTACCTATTCTGTACTTTAATTTTACAATTGAATAAAAAAGATATCATAAAACTTGAATTCAACTTCGAAATACGATTTTAAAAAAATAGCTCGGATCAATAAGTGCACTAGCCCAAAATCTTTTGTTTGTTGTCTTCTCAGCTAAATACCTCTATTTTTTTTATAAACTTTTATAATTGTTTTTTTAAGAATAATAAGGTACTTGTACAGTTTAGTAAAGACATTCGAAAATGAAAATATCGGAAAAAGGTTATATTGTAGTATCCGTTTTGGACTGAAGTTCTCCGAAAAAAATTTGTATTTAATTTGATCGAGTATTTTTTTTTAGCGGAAACCCACATTCTTATGAGAGCGTGTTGAAGTCAGCCAAAACTACTTGATGAAATTAAGTGAAATTTTTTTCGGAGAATTTCGTTCCATATCGGAGACGTGCAATATAACATTTCTTCGATATTTCCATTTTTTATGTATTGATTAAACTGTAGAAGTACCAATAATAATAATTAGAAACACTTAGTCCGAATCTTTTTTACAGCTTATATTGCCTTTTACTTTAAATAGGATGTTCCGGTTAAATTCAATTCTTATGGTTTTTATTATTTAGTAAATTTTAGATGAAACTACAGATTATTATTTTATGTTCCCGCTAACCATGTTAAGCATGGGTTTCTCTATAATACGTTACTATTTCAGCACAGCACTGTACTGTCCGTGTTTTGTATACGCAGCAAAAAGTTAAATTGTAATTTAATTTGAAAGAAAAGGGTTTGTTAAATTAATGTTTGTTCAATTCCGGGTCCATTTATAAAAAAAAAAACTTATTTTTATTTAAAAAAAATATATAAGGAAAAGAAAAAGAAATATTTTTGAATAGTAAATTGCTTTCTATAAATTCCTGTACACAATTTTGGAGGAACCGATTTAAAATATTGAACGTTGAAATGACTTCACAGTCGACAGTCATTTAAAGTGGAAAACTATACATTCACTATTTCAATTTCTTTACCGTTTACACTTCTTTTATGAAAATTTCTGCTGTTACTGCACTTACTGATCCGAACTATTTTTTTAAATCGTTTTTCCGAGTTTAATTAAAGTTGTTTTTTTTCATTCAATTGTAAGGTTAAGGTAAAAATATTTTTAAATCGTATTTCCAAGTTTAATTAAAGTTTTATATTTCATTTTATTCAATTGTAAGGTTAAGTTATAGAATATGTAAAAAAAACACCCTCCTCTCCTCGTGTAAGGTATGGCTTTTTAAATAATAACGTCATTATTTCAGCACGGATCAATAAGTGCACTAGTACCAAATTTCTTTAAGCAAAACTGATCCGGTAAAGAGGAAATCAAGATATTCATACGAATAAAACTTTTTAAAAAAACACTGACGTAAAATGCATTGCATTGTTAAAAGTAATAAAATATTGAAAAACAATCTTACCTTTCATTGTAAACAATTGGATACGAAAAAAAGGCAATAAAAAAAATTGGATGATTTCTTTTTTTTGTTTTTTTGTTCAAAACTGAAAATTTGGTCCGTTTGTAGGGATTTCTTTAGTAAGCTGCAACAATTTCAATTTCGTATGTCCAATTCATTAAGAAATCCTAGAATAAATGAGGATTTAAAAAGTTAAAAACTCAAAAACACGATTGAAACGTAGATTTAAAAAAAAAATGGATGAACAAAAAATGAAAGTTAAAAATGAAAATATATGAAGATTAAAAAAGATTAAAAAAGATAAAACGTTATAATGAAACGTTTTCAGTTTTTAAATGTTTGTTAATTACGTGTTAGAAAACGTTTTCTTATCAAGTTTAGAACGTATTGTTTTTCATAAGACTAAAATAATTAAAAATGAGAAAAAAAAATAAAACTAAGGTATATTTGTTCTGCGTTGCTTATATGCTAACGGTCAACAGCAGTTTGAATAAATATTTCAATGCATATATATATATATATATATATATATATATATATATATATATATATATTTTTAAATATATATTATGTAAATATATATGCATTTAAATTAAATTAGTATATATATATGTATACATATATGTATACATATATATATATATATATATATATATATATATATATATATATCTTTCTGTCAAGTTATATTATTGTTTCAGCTACCCGGCCGTTTTTTTAGCCGTCTGTAGCTTCCTCAGACTTTTACAATATCGAATCGAGCACTTCAGTTTTTATTAATTACTATTTCTACTATATATATATATATATATATATATATATATATATATATATATATATATATGTGTGTATGTATGTGTGTATGTATGTATTTATATAAACATAAATTTAAATTTATATTTCTAATAATAATCTTTTTTTTTTTTCTGACATCTTCACTCCAAACAAACCACAGTGCCATTTTGATATAGGGGGCAAATATTTCGGACATAATTTATAAAAAAAACTGTTTAGGGAGCTGAGCAGCAAGATGTATGTTTATATTACATTTTAACTTCTGCATGTCAGTACAGTCAGGGAAACAGAAACTGAAAGAGAATTTCAAATCTAACACTCCTAGGGAGGAAACAATTAAAACAGAAGGAGTTTTACATCTAGGGAGTTCTAATGTGTAGAGGTAGAATTTTGCTGTTTGTAGGGTTTGTCTGTGGTGTTTACGTTAAAGGGATACAAGACGTGTTAATATATATATATATATATATATATATATATATATATATATATATATATATATATATATATATAATGTAAGACTTGTAGTTCTTCGGAGCACCTTCCATTAAAGTACTTGTTAAACAGGCAGGGGATGCAACATTTCGTCAGTGGGACAGCAATTAGAATAGAACCCGCACTATCCATTAGGCTAAAACGCCTAATGGATAGATGGATAATAGGCGTTTTAGCCTAATGGATAGTGCGGGTTCTATTAAGTTTGCGACTCTCTTTTGAGCCTGTCTGAGGAAGGGACAAGTAGCAGATGCACCAGCCGAAATATGGCAACAATACTACATACATGGGCGAATGGTGGACTTGTAACTGAACAGGATACTCTCAGGCGTAACTTCATAACACGATGGAGTAAGCCCATCTTCTTTGCAGCAGGCTTGGCAATGCACTCAATGTACGGGCTCCCACTCATGTTCCTCCTGAACGTTAAGCCGAGGTGTTTGAAATAAGTACGTTCAGGTAATGTATCATTAGCCATGGCTATTAGTGGTTGAAAAGGTTACTCGTAGTTATTAAAGGCAAGGAGTTTAGTCTTGCCAGCATTGAATGTGACCATCCATTTTGTCCCGTTTCACCGCAGATCAGACGTCTTCCTCTAGGATTTCCAACATTACCCTGAATACGTGTACATTCGTTTTCGCCTCGGTGTCGTCAGCAAATATACCCATCTCAGAGACAATTTAATCGGGTGTCATTTATGAATAATAGGAATAATCAAAATTTGTGGATCTACCCATGAGGTACACCCGCATTTATATTATAGTGTTTGTATGTACGACCATCGAGGGCAACCTGGATTCTTCTTTTCATTAAGAAGAATTTAATTATATTAATTATTCGTCCAGTAATACATTGTGATCTGATTTTCATGAGAATACTATTATTCAATATTCCAGTTCGATTGGTTTCACTAAATTGGCTTTGACAGTTATGGTCGTCAAAATCCAAATCTATTTTCTATAACAAAAACTTAAACAAAAGTTTTTTTTCGTCTTTCGTTTTTGACAAAAAACCAACAAGCCAAATTTAAAAATTTTACTAATGCAAAAAGTAACACTTATTTCTATTAATCGCTTTTAACTCATTTTCATATAAAATTCACATAATTACATTACAAGTCATAAACCTATTTATTATCTTCATACACACATTTAAAAAAAAATAAAAAACGTATTGCTTTATTAAATTAGCGATGACAACTTAAAAAAAATATCAGTGTTTTCATCACAAGAAACTTTCCCTTTATATTCCATGTGTTTATTGTCAAGAGAAATTTCCATGAACATGTAAGAGTTCTCGTTTGTGAAACACGTTACCATGGAGATGCTTCCTTGTAGACTAAAACATAGTCTTCTTCAAATCAAATGTCAACAAGTACTCTAACCTTTTAACACGCTGCTTAGAGTGTTCGCTAATGGACTGGGAGCCTGGAATTCACTCCTTGGTCGAATCATACTAAGGACAGAGTAAGTGGAGTGATCCTTGGGAAAAGAGTAGCGCCCCTTCACTATGCTTTGGTGTACTTGCCAGTAAAAGAGGAAAAACTACAGCTAAACGATAAAACCATCATTCGATTATGCTTTGCAGGTAATTCGCTATGAAAAAAGCGAACTTCTTTATCTAAATATTGATCGATAATATTGTTTATGTAACTATTAATTGTAATGGAACACGTACATCAGGTATCTTACCAACGACGCTGGGAAAATAGTGGGATCATTCTACCGCTCCAGAAGATATCTCACTACTGATGTAATTCTATATCTGTATAAAAGCCAAGTACCTCCAAGGATGGAGTACTGCTGCCACATCTGGACAGGAGCTGCTAAAAGCAGCCAATCCTGCCTTGACAGAGTACAAAATGACTTTGTGGCTTAGTTGGGGATGCCATTTTCTCTTCTCTGCAGCCTGCATTCCCACAGAATAGACGTTGGGAGCCTGCCTTTGTTTTATCGTTATCTCCATGGCAAGTGTTAATCTGAGCTCCAATCTCTCGTCCCCCCTCGCCAATCTTTCACGAAAACACGCGTCTAGCTGAAACTACTGTCGTTAATTTTCCCCACCCCTTATCTCTGTCTAAATCCAAACGTAGATTCCATGAGCAGAGCTTCTTTCTTAGAAGTGCACGACTGCGGAACTTTCTTCTGTTTGCTTGTTTCATATCTGGCTACAAATTGGATGTCTTCAAGTCTAACATAAACAAATTTCTGACAAACCGCTCTTTTACGTAAGGCACTCTATCAAATATCCAATACTAATGATTACTACGATACTATCTCTTAAAAATATATATATATTTAAATATATATATATATTTAAATATAAATATATATATGTAAATATATATATATTTAAATATAAATATATATATGTAAATATATATATATTTAAATATAAATATATATATATATATATATATATATATATATATATATATATATATATATATATATATATAAGAATAAAATAAAAAATACCAACGATGGTTGAAGTTATGTTGTTATATATATATATATATATATATATATATATATATATATATATATATATACACTACTTTAATTGAAATACAGAAATATTTACATAATATATATTTGCATAATATATATTCATTTAAACAGTTATATAAACTGTTCTTGGCCGTTAGCATATAAGTAACGCAGAACAAAGATATCTTAGTTTTATTCTTTTTCTCATTTTTAATTATTTTAATCTTATGAATGGACAATACGTTGATAGGAAAACGTTTTCTAACACGTAATTAACGGACATTTAAAAACTGAAAACGTTTCATTATAACGTTTTATCTTTTTTAATCTTTTAATATTTTTTAATCTTCATATATTTTCATTTTAAACTTTCATTTTTTGTTCATCCATTTTTAAAATCCACGTTTCAATCGTGTTTTTGAGTTTTTAATTTTTAACTTTTTCAACATTCATTCATTCTTGGATTTCTTAATGAATTGGACACACGAAATTGTATTAATTTTGTAAAGAAATCCCTACAAACGGACTAATTTTCAATTTTTGACATAAACAAAAAAGAAATCATCCAAATTTTTTATTGCCTTTTTCGTATTCAATTGTTTACAACGAAAGGTAAGATTGTTTTTCGATATTTTATTACTTTTAACAATGCAATGCATTTTACGTTGGTGTTTTTTTTTTTTTTATTTCTATGAACATCTCGATTTTCTCTTTACCGGATCAGTTTTGTTTAAAGAAATTTAAACGGTAAAGAAATTGAAATGGTAAAATGTATAGTTTTCCACTTTAAATGGCTGTCGACTGTGAAGTCATTTCAACGTTCAATATTTTAAATCGGTTCCTCCAAAGTTTTGTACAGGAATTTATAGAAAGCAATTTACTATTTAAAAAATATATATATATATATATATATATATATATATATATTTTTTTTTTTTTTTTGGAAACTAAAATCCATTTGTTTTATAAATTGATCCGGAATTTAACAAACATTATTTTAACAAACCTTTTTTCTTTTTTCAAATTAAATTACAATTTAACTTTTTTGCGCTAATACAAAACACGGACCGTGCTGAAATAGTAAGGTTACAAAAAAACTTTTTTTAAAAAAACAATATATAACAAGTAGACGTATTTTAAAGTTTTATTTGTTTCGAAAATAAAATGTCGAATTGCAGAGTTCAAAAGAAAACAACATGGCCGACACGTATAAATGTTTGTAGTTTGTTTTTATGATTTAAGCGATTATCGATTAAAAAAATAGCTCAGAGATCAGTAAATGCACTAGCACCAGAAATGTAAACGGTAAAGAAATTGAAATGGTAAAATGTATAGTTTTCCACTTTAAATGACTGTCGATTGTGAAGTCATTTCAACGTTCAATATTTTAAATCGGTTCCTCCAAAATTGTGTACAGGAATTTATAGAAAGCAATTTACTATCTAAAAAAATATTTTTATTTTTAACTTTCATTTTCTTTGGAAACTAAAAGTTTGGTACTCATGCAGAGAGTGACCCGTGCTGAAATAATAACGTTATTTAAAGAGCCATTCTTAACATGGGGAGGGTGTTTTGTACCTATTCTGAACTTTAACCTTACAATTGAATTTTAAAAAAAATATCATAAAACTTTAATTGAACGTGGTAGTACAATTAAAAAAAAAAATAGCGCGGATCACTCTCTGCATTAGCACCGAAATATTAAAAATATACGAAAAACTCTAACGAAAATTTAATTAAACGTATGATTTAAAAAATAGCGCGGATCACTCTCTGCATTAGCACAAAAAATGTATTTGTTTTATAAATGGATCCAGAATTGAAGAAACATTAATTTAACAAACCTTTTTCTCCTTTCAGATTAAATTATAATTTAACTTTTTGCTGCTTATACAAAATACGGACCGTGCTGAAATAGTAACGCTATTATTTAGAAACCCATGCTTAACATGGTGAGCGGGAACATAAACTATTCTGTAGTTTCATATAAAATTTAATAAACAACAAAAACCATAAGAATTGAATTCAACCTGAACATCCTATAATAAGTAAAAGCCAATGTAATCTGTAAAAAAAAAATATAAAAATAAAATAAAATTAAAAAAAAAAACTAAAAAAAAAAAGATTCGGAGGTTCTAATTATTATTATTATTAAAAGAAAAGGAAGGAACATTTTTTACTAATATTGTCATTCTCTTTGCGACAAAAATTGTTTATAAGGGAATTCGATGAACTGAACTCCATAGCGTTTTTAGAATTATTTAATCAAGAAATTCAAGTTTTACGATATCGCTTTTATTAAATTGTTAGGTGAAAGTACAGAATATTTACAACACACTCTCCATGTTAAATGATAAGTTTCTAAGCAATAATTTATTATTTAAGCACATAACATAACATGCCAGATAATTTTGTTTTTATATTCATAATTTCATTTTTCTTTTTAAGTTCTGAAAAAAAAAAACGTGCTAATAAGAAAGAGATAAACATTTGAAATAACGCGCGTTCTTTTTTTTTTTGGGGGGGGGGTCTTTGGTCTCAAACATTTCATGACATTTGCTGTATTTTCTTTTAAAGAATTTAATGGCGCCGTCGTATGAAAAACAATGAATTCATGAATAGCTTATGTAAAATACGGCATTACTGAAAAAATGCTATTTATGAAAACATTTTTAAATGATTTTACTGTTATATAACTTGAGAAAAATACTACGAAACAATTTGTTTAATTATAAAGTGTAACAATACCGTTATTATTTAGAAACTTAACCAGAAGAGGTAGGGGACTCCATTTAACTATTTTTTTAAACTTAAACTAACAATAACTACTATAAATTTGAATTTAACCTGAAAATCCTATCTAAAAAAACAAAACAAAAACAAAACAAAAAAAAACACGGTTCGTAAACTGCAGAAGTTCCAACAGAAAAGTTTATTTATTTTATTTTATTTTTTTTATTTTTGCTTAACAATATATTGTAAAAATTGAATTTAACTTGAAAATCCAGCAGTCTTGCAGTTAAGGCCCGGCGAAGTTCGACAACTCTAGAAGGGGCCCATCAGCATTTTACACCGTCAAATCACGAATTATTAGTTTTAAAATAAAAAATATGTAATTAATATAAAAAATATAATTAATAAAATTTCGACGAATTATTAAAAGCATAAGACAACAACATTTTAAGAAATTTTTAATTTTCAAAGTTGTTTTATTTTGTATAAATTTATATTTTGTTACGTGGTTCATTACTTCAGATTTTATTTTGTTCGTTTTTCTGTTAAGAGAATACTACTTTCTAAAAAAAATTGTTTAATTTTTCTGTTAAATAATTATAAATATATAAAAATGTATTTAATCAAGTGACGATGTAAATATTGATATGAACCTTCTAGAGTTGTCGAACTTACTTTCGACTTTGCCGGGTGTAAGTGCAAGCAAGACTGCCTCATTTTGGAAGCATCGACTTTTTTTGGCCAAATGTAACCCTGTATTGGCATTTTTGAAAGCCAAACAGCTTTTTTAGAAAGTCAATATTTGCGAAAATTAGCCGAAAAAAGTCGATGCTTCCGAAAATAGATTATCGATTTACGGGAACTTAATATTAGAAACGAAGCAATTTTTTTTTTTTTAAGTTAAATAATGAAATGTGTTTGTATTTTTTAATTTATTTATTTTTTGATAATCTGGTTGATTAGTGACATTTCATTAATAATCCGATGAAAAAAAGTTCGACGGCTCTAGAAGGGTCACATCAGTATTTTACACCGTCAAATCACGAATTATTAGTTTAAAAATAAAAAAAAATATGTAATTGATATAAAAAAAATATAATTAATATAATTGTTTCATTTTTCTGTTAAATAAATAGTTATAAAGATATAAAAACGTATATTTTGTTCGTTTACTTTATTTAATCAAGTGCTTACTTCCAATATTGAAATATTTTTTTTATAATTACATTTTTGGGTTTGTATTACTGTACACATGGATTCGAAAAAAAGTTGTCAAAAACAAACACATAAATAAATGTTATCAAAGGCAAGATAAGTCACTTTTCTACCTAACTGGATAGTTTTTTTTTTTAGTGTTTTTATTTAATGTAACATGTTTATTAGGCTCGAAAACATACAATGTTTACCGATGTATCCGAAAATTGCAAATGGCGAGGAGGCACTCTCTGGTAAACACTAAGCTTGGGAAAATGAGTTAAAACTCACAAAAATACTGTTAGAAACTCGCTCAATATATGTTACCATGACATAGGCGGGTTTTTAACAGTATTTTGTGTATTTTCTAGTTTTAACTCGTTTTCACAAGCTTACTGTGTTTACCGAGAGTGCTGCTCTGCCCTCTGCTCCGCTCCGCCATTTGCAAGTTTCCAATACATCGGTAAACATTGTATGTTTTTCGAGCTGATAAACATGTTACATTAAATAAAAACCCTAAAAAATTATCCAGTTTGGTAGAAAAGTAACTTATCTTTCCTTTGGTAACATTTATTTGTTATATATTTGTTTTTTGACCACTTTTTCGAATCTGTGTACAGTAATACAAACCCACATTTTTTTAAAACTTTAATAATTTTATTTTAAAGCTAATAATTCGTAATATTCATGATTTGACGGTGTAAAATACTGATGTGACCCTTCAAGAGTTGTCGAACTTTGCCGGGACTTAACCACAAGACTGCCGAAAATCCTAGCGAAAATAGTACGGTCTGTATTTTGCATATACTGAAGAAAAATATAGTATTTTAACAGAAATTAATCGCACTGTAGTATGAAAAACAATGAAATCATAAATATATTATATGGAATGCGGCAGTACTACGAGGTGTACAAAAAAAAAAGTATATTATGAATTTTTAATCCGGAAAAATTCTATTTTGAAAATATAGATTTAATAAGTGTGCGGTTAAAGAAAAACACTAAGGAAAAAAATAACTTTCGATCCCTTTTTCTAGTTTCTTGGCAATTTGCATCGTGCAGACATGTTCGTAATTTTGGAAAAGGAGGAGGTAACAATTGATTGTTAATACAGAACAACTATTTTTAGCATCTATAGTCGACCACAGGGTAATTGATATTAAGTAACAAGGAATTGTTGAAATAAATTATCGTATTTTTAGCAAAATGCGCAGTTATTTATTTTTTTTGTATCGATTGTATTTCATGCTTAATAGTATATTAGCAATATTTGGCCACTAAAAGAAAATGAATTTATTTAAAGTTTTTCGTAAAATTACTGAAAATATTGTTTTGCTAATCTGAAAACATATTTCAAATTATTTACGGTAAATGTTATCTTACGTCATCGACCACTCTACTTTGTTTTATTAGGGATATTCGAGGTCGCTGACAACGAATCTGATAATCAAACCCGCCGCAAATTTACCCTTTGCATGGTATGAACCCCTAGACCTTGGGACTATTTTGTGCCATTTCACCACCTTCTGTAGTGTTTTTCTCACATGATACGTTCGCGTGCGGACGGGCGTAGTGGGGTGTCGTATCACATCGCGTAGATATCTTTCAAATAAGGAAGTTAAAAAAAAAAGTGTTTTTTTAATTTATGAAAAAATAGTTTTCAGCAGCGGTTTGCACAAATAAAAACGTTGTCAGCGACCTCGAATACCCCTAAAAAAAACAAATTAGAGTGGTCGGTATTCTGTTGTGGCGTAAGATAATATTTACCTTATTTACATTAAAAGAAAAAAAAGAATGGGCGTTTGTACAGGGTGATCCCCCCCGACCCAAATAAAAGGGGCCTCAACTCTAATGAGGTCCCGTTTCTTAGTGTTTTGTCCGAATGAAATGAAACTTTGGTCATAACTAGTTTATTATATTCAAAACATCACATCAAAACGCTAGGGTCTTTGTGGCCTTTTTTTTTTCTCCGTTGACTGTAAAATGCTCAGAAAAACAATTGAATGTCCTCTGTTTTTTTTTGTTTTTTTTGAGGGGGGGGAGCACCTTGTATATACTGTATCCTAACACAAAAACATACTGTAAAAATTGGATTTAATTTGATAATCCTCACTAAAATATAGTACGCTCCGTATTTTGCATATACTGAAGAAATAAGTTTTTTTATTATTATTATTGAAATTAATGATGCCGTCGTACGAAAAAAAAACCCAATTCATTCATGAATATATTATGTGAAATACGGCATTACTATGAGGTATAAAAAAGTATATTTATGAATTTTTTTAATTCTGAAAAATGATGTTTATGAAAACATTTAAAAATGATTTTACTGTTATATAAATTAAAAACATTACGAAACAATTTGTTCAATTGTAAATTCAAATAATAGCGTTAAGAAACCCAATCAGAAGAGGAAGGGGGGGGGCATTTCGAACTTCAACTAACAATAAATACTATAAATTTGAATTTAACCTGAAACTCCTATCTAAAAAAAAAAAAAAAAAAAAAAACACGGTCCGTAAACTGCAGAAGTTCCAACAGAAAAGTTAGTTTTTTTTGTTGTTTTTTTTTCTGACAATACACGGTAAACATTGAATATAATTTAAAAATCCTAACTCAAATTATTTCGGTCGGTATTCTGTATATGCTGAAGAAATTTTTACAGACATTAATGGCGGCGTCGTATGAAAAACAAATTCAGAAATATATATGCGGTATTACCATTAGGTGTTTAAAAAAAAGATGTATATATTTTTTTATCCCGAAAAATGCTTGGAGAAAACATAGATTAAATAATAATTGTATCGTTAAAGCAAAAACTACGGTTTGTAAACTGCAGAAGTTCTAAGGGAATAGTTTTTTTTTTTCATCTGCAATATATGAAAGTTGTACGTCCTCTGTAATTTTTTATTTTCGTCTGCTTAATGTTTTTCAACAGATTATTATCGAATGGTCACTAATGTACCAGATTATCCAAAATAGTTTGTTTTTTTTTGAAAGGTGCTTTTTTTAGGGGTGCTCTGTTTCTAATTCAACATTCTAACAAATCGATGCACAATTTAGAGCAGTCTTGCACTTTACGCCCGGCGAAGTCGAAAGTAAGTTCGACAACTCTAGAAGTGTCATATCAGTATTTTACACCGACAAATCATGATATTACGAAAAAATATTTAAATATTTTAAAAAATATTTTATTTATTTCAATTTTTATGCTTTCTTTTATTACGCACGGCAAAGTTTCACAGTTTTAATATTTTTAAATTATTATTTATTAAAAGTGTAGGGCACTTTGTTTTATTTTCAAAGTGGTTTTATTTTCGGAAGTCTTGCAGTTAAGCCCGGCAAATTCGAAAGTAAGCCCGACAACTTTAGAAGTATCACATCTGTATTTACACCGTCAAATCACGATGGTGCCGGGAAAACTCGTCTCCGGAAAAACTCGTCTCGGGAAAACTCGTCCCCTTTCGCTAGGTAGGAAAACTGATCCCTTATTGAATAAATATCGATTCAAAACACATTTTATGATCGTTCTTGAAGGAGATATTGTTTTTTTTAAAATAAACTATAGCCCCCCCCCATACTATTTTTTAAAAAATATTTTTACTTGTTTAATGTTTTTTTTTGTGTTTTTAATAAAAGCGTTTATTATGTTCATAAACGAGACGCATATTCTTTTTTATATTAATATAAAAAGAATTTACTTATATACTGTTGTTTATAAAAGGGTAAAATCGATTGTTCTACCTCGCCGACTATGTTGTTTATTTAATTTATTTGGAATCGTTTATTTGGTAAAGAAAAAAAAACAGAAAACAAACAAAAAACATGTCGAGTGTTACGGGAGAACGAGAAATAATGCCCGGTATATCACATCTTAGGGGGTCTTGATAATCGCTAAAAAATAGAAAATTAAAGAAATTACTGAGGGAGATTTGGTTTTAAAAAGAAAATAATAAATTTTAATATTTTTTTAAAATATAATTTAGAGAGAGGGTGGGGGGATAAAACCTATATCTCCCTTAGAAAAGCAACCAACAAAAAATGAAATTAAAAAGATTCTTGATAAACGATAGCGGAGTTTTCAATAAAATTGATTAATAAATTTATTTAGTGATTACTTTCTCTCTTAATGATTGATTTTAGAATTTTGAAGTAAAAATTAAAAAAATTAAAAATGAGTTAACGAGAGATTGTTAGCACATGGCATCTCTCGCGCCAAAAAAATATTTCGCTTTTAATTTATTAGTTATTTTTTACAAAATTTGACAGGACGACAATAAATGTTGATAATTGATAAAATCATAATTTTAAATAACGCATGAGTGCATTTGGTATGACAGAAAACAAAAACATAACAACAAAAAAACTATCATAATTAAAAAACCAAAACCAAAAGCGTAACGAAGAATCGAATCGCTCCCTGTTTTTTTAATTTTTGGGTTTTGTTTTTTTATTGTTTTTATGACTCCAAAAACCATCGTTAAAATAAGAACAAAACAAATTTGGGGTTTGTATTACTGTACACATAGATTCGAAAAAGTTGTCAAAAACAAATATATAACAAATAAATGTTATCAAAGGCAAGATAAGTTACTTTTCTACCAAACTGGATATATTTTTTGTGTTTTTATTCAATGTAACATGTTTATTCAGCTCGAAAAACATGCAGTGTTTACCGATGTATTGGACAATTCAAAATGGCGGCCGACTCTCTCTTAAACACGGTAAGTTCGAGACAAGGTGTTATAAATAATAAACTAGACAAAATACTGTTATAAATTCGCTCAATATATATTACCGTGACATAGGTTGATATATATTCGGTGTTTTTTAAATAGTATTTTGTCTAGTTTATTATTTATAACACCTTTTCTCGAACTTACCGTGTTTAAGAGAGAGTCGGCCGCCATTTTGAATTTTCCAATACATCGGTAAACACTGCATGTTTTTCGAGCTGAATAAATATGTTACATTGAATAAAAACACAAAAAATACATCCAGTTTTGTAGAAAAGTAACTTATCTTGCATTTGATAACATTTATTTGTTATATATTTGTTTTTGACAACTTTTTCGAATCTATGTGTACAGTAATACAAACCCAAAATTTGTAATTAACTTTGTATGAACATAATAAACGCTTTGAAATAAGTTAAACCACTAAGAACTTAGCCAGTTAGGTAGAAAACGGACACTTAGAAAATCGATTTTATTTAAAAAAATAAAAATAAAAAAAAAACATTAAACAAGTAAAAATATTTGTAAAAAAATATTATGGGGGGGGCTATAGTTTATTTTAAAAAACAATATCTCCTTCAAGAACGATCATAAAATGTGTTTTCAATCGATATTTATTCAATAAGGGACCAGTTTTCTTACCTAGCGAAAGAGGACGAGTTTTTCCGGAGACGAGTTTTTCCGGAGACGAGTTTTTCCGGAGACGAGTTTTTCCGGAGACGAGTTTTTCCGGAGACGAGTTTTTCCGGAGACGAGTTTTTCCGGAGACGAGTTTTTCCGAGACGAGTTTTTCCGAGACGAGTTTTCCCGGGACGAGTTATTTTGTTATTTTCTTTTATTACGCACAACAAAGTTTCACTGTTTTAAAAAAATTATATAAAAAAAATAATTTGAGGATAAAACTCTCAAATACGGATATTACAAGTTATTAAAGTTTTATCACGATATTACGAATTAATGTTTTCAAATATTAAAAAAAATATTTAGATTTTAAAAATATTTTAAATATTTTATTTCACGTTTTACGCTTTACACACGACAAAGTTTCAGTTTTATTTTGTATTATATTTTTTTCTGTTAAAACAATAATGCACTTTCTAAAATTGTTTGTTTTTTCTCTTAACAGATTATTATCGAATGGTGACTGATGTACCAGATTATCCAAAGTATTTTTTTTTAAAGAAATAATTAACATTTTTAAGGGGTGCTCTGTTTCTAATTCAACGTTCTAACAAATCGATGCACAATTTAGAGCAGTCTTGCACTTTACGCCCGGCGAAGTCGAAAGTAAGTTCGACAACTCTAGAAGAGTCATATCAGTATTTTACACCGACAAATCATGATATTACGAAAAAATATTTAAATATTTTTAAAAAATATTTTATTTATTTCAATTTTTACGCTTTCTTTTATTACGCACGGCAAAGTTTCACAGTTTTAATATTTTTAAATTAGAGCACTTTGTTTAATTTTCAAGTTGTTTTATTTTCGGAAGTCTTGCAGTTAAGTAAGCCCGGAAAACTCGTCCCGGGAAAACTCGTCCTCTTTCGCTAGGTAGGAAAATTGGTCCCTTATTGAATAAATATCGATTGAAAACACATTTTATGATCGTTCTTGAAGGGGATATTGTAGACTATAGCCCCCCCCACATAATATTAAAAAAAAAATTTTTACTTGTTTAATTTTTTTAATTTTTTTTTTTAAATAAAATCGATTTTTAAGTGTCCGTTTTCCACCTAACTGGCTAAGTTCTTAGTAGTTTCACTTATTTTAAAGCGTTTATTATGTTCATACAAAGTTAATTACAATTTTTGGTATTTTTTGGAGTCATAAAAACAATAATAAAAAACAAAACAAAAAAATTAAAAAACAGGGAGCGATTCGATTCTTCGTTACTTTTTTGTTTTGATTTTTTAGTTATGATACTTTTTTTTGTTGTTTATGTTTTTGTTTTCTCTCATACCAAATGCACTCATGCGTTATTTAAAATTATAATTTTATGAATTATCTACATTTATTGTCGTCCTGTCAAGTTTTTCAAAAATTAACTAATAAATTAAAAGCGACATATTTTTTTGGCGCGAGAGATGCCATGTGCCATTTTTTAATTTTTTACTTCAAAATTCTAAAATCAATCATATGTTGCACTAGATGTATTTATTAAGAAGAGGAAAATTCACATACTAGTTCAGAATCAACAAAAGCCTTCAAGCAGGAACATCTGCAAAGAAAACATTAATTTATTTCATTTATTGCCAAAAGTGATTTTTGTAATAAAATATTTTTTAATTTTTATCGTTATGGAATTTGTTTGACTCTTTATGAAAATTATTTAGAGATTTCACATTCATGCTGACACAATCATAACTATGATGAATATCTTTTATATTGATACAATCATAACTATGATGAATATCTTTTATATTGATACAATCATAACTATGATGAATATCTTTTATATTGATACAATCATAACTATGATGAATATCTTTTATATTGATACAATCATAACTATGATGAATATCTTTTATATTGATACAATCATAACTATGATGAATATCTTTTATATTGATACAATCATAACTATGATGAATATCTTTTATATTGATACAATCATAACTATGATGAATATCTTTTATATTGATACAATCATAACTATGATGAATATCTTTTATATTGATACAATCATAACTATGATGAATATCTTTTATATTGATACAATCATAACTATGATGAATATCTTTTATATTGATACAATCATAACTATGATGAATATCTTTTATATTGATACAATCATAACTATGATGAATATCTTTTATATTGATACAATCATAACTATGATGAATATCTTTTATATTGATACAATCATAACTATGATGAATATCTTTTATATTGATACAATCATAACTATGATGAATATCTTTTATATTGATACAATCATAACTATGATGAATATCTTTTATATTGATACAATCATAACTATGATTAATATCTTTTAAATTGATACAATCATAACTATGATTAATATCTTTTATATTGATACAATCATAACTATGATGAATATCTTTTATATTGATACAATCATAACTATGATGAATATCTTTTATATTGATACAATCATAACTATGATTAATATCTTTTATATTGATACAATCATAATTATGATTAATATCTTTTATATTGATACAATCATAACTATGATTAATATCTTTTATATTGATACAATCATAACTATTATGAATATCTTTTATATTGATACAATCGTAACTATGATGAATATCTTTTATATTGATACAATCATAACTATGATGAATATCTTTTATATTGATACAATCATGATCTTTAAGAAGAATCACTTAAATTGTTATAATCATAAAATTTTTGATTGTTTTTTTTTTTTGCTTTTCATCATATCTAAGAGCTGTTTGGTCTCTTGGTTGAATGTACCCTCATTAAACAACACTAGCGAATAAATACTGGGAACTCAAAGAAAGCGGACATTCGCCGGTAGTCGAATGGAAAATAATGAGACAAGCTACCACGTGCAGACATTTAGACGACCCCTGTAAATTATGCCTCCATGAAAAATTTGCTATCCTGTACTTTAAAGAACCTCAAAATCTATTAAACTGTAGACGAGAAACAGCAAACAACTGTGTTCACAAAATAAAACTTACTCTAGCATAGCGATACAAAATAGCTTTAAAACTTACATTAACAATAGAAAACAAACATATAAATAAATTAAAAAAACATGAATATACATAAACGGTCACACATATATGTATATATATATATATATATATATAAAATAAAAATAAAAAAGGAGGGAAAAGATCTACCTTAAACCACTAACCTAGTTCTAAAACAGATACTTTGTTCGATAAAATGCATGCCCATTGGCTGATAGGAAGGGGAGCGGTGGATACTAGAAAGCTTATTGGCTAACTAGAAATCCTCAACATATATAAAACAAGAAGCAACCACAGAATTCGCGTATAAGCCTGACGAATCCTATAGTGGATGAAACGCAGAATATTCAGTGTAGCTTAATCGCCATATATATTTTATAAATTACTAACTAGCTCTACCTACGTATTGAGCACTTTTGAAGTAAATACTTAAAGTTTACGTATAAATCTATACTTTCGTATATTAAATTTATGTGAGTAAATGAAGTATATATATATATATATATATATATATATATATATATATATATGAGAGAGAGAAGAGGCTTTGCAAATTCCTTTAACCAAACATAATTAAAATATTAATATGATTTTTTTTATTTATGTTTCATAAAATTCTAAATTTTCTTAACCAAACTAAATTAAAATATATTTATGAATTATTTTTCCGACAGTTTTTGGGGGAAATGAGTTTTCTTTCGTGTTTTTAGTCAAACGTCAATGTTAATCGTAAGTTAAAATTTAAACAAAGTAGAGATCCCGTTAAATATATCTCCTTCCCGCCAAAGCCGCTCGAAATTTTATGAAGTGTATTTTTTATGCACGTAATAGTTTGTAAAATGTTAAGATATAACATTTTTGTTCGTGTGTCTAATAAAGTTTGTAATATAAAGTTTGTAATGTAAACGAAAAAAAGAACACCTCGTTTTTTATTAAAAATAAAATTAACATTGGTGTTTAACTTAAAACATTAAAAACTCTAATTTCAAAAACAGCCGCTCAGAAAACGTCAATTGGATTAATTTCTCCTCAACATCGTAATTTTTACAGACTCGAAGACAAGTTTCAAGAAATCCAAATCAAGTATTACTTATGTTCGTAAAACACAATTAAAAAAGTTTCACGTTTTATTTTATGCCAATTTATTAATTTGTTTTACAATAAAAACGGATGTTCAGACTACTATTTGTTTCACATGATGTTTTCACGAAACGAAAATATGTTCCAAACATCACGTACATTTTTCAAATAGTTTTATTTTTAAATAAGAAAATCACATTTTATAGGTGTTGTAGAAATGATCTATGATCATCTATTAAAAGATATCAGTAAAGAAAGATAACTCAACAATAGTTATTGGCTTCATATTGTGATGCCTGCGAATTCCCATTAATCGCTTAAGATAGTTTTCCCTAAAATAGTTTAACTACCTTATTCATTTACGTGACTTTTAAAATATGATAAATTCGTTTCGTTATGGCTATGTACATCAGAAATATTTTTCGGTGTTTGTTTATATTAATATTTTAAATAAACGCATTTCAAATGAAAACATGACATACCTACTAATCATGTCGAAATTAGAATAAATGTTAAAAATATATCAAATTAACTTATAGAAAATAATTACGAGAAAATATAAAGTGTTTGTGTAGATTTGTAATCGTTTAAACCCAACACATTTCAGGTGAAATCATTATGTTAAAATTAACATATGTTTAAAAAATTTACTCATAATGATCCAGTAAATGCGCTAGATATATTTTTAACAAAAGAACGTCCATAATTACGTTCTGTTTAAAAAGGTTAGGCCTTAATTTAAGTCAATGTAAGTCAAGTGAGATAAACCAGTTTTTCATACTGAACTGGTCTCATAACTCGTCCACATTAAAAACATTAAAAACGCATTAATTCAAGAAATTTTATTTTACTTGAAATTATTTTTTACTCAATCATTTTTTTGTAATTCTTGGAATTTAGACTTATTTTGACATGACAGGTAAGTACGTAATTCTGTTTCATGTGAAATGCGTTAATTTATAAGATCACTAATCTACACAAGAATCAGAAAAGAACAGATAAAAACGGAACGAAAAAAAGAAATGAAAACGGAACGAAATTTTCATTCCATTTTTAAAACAACCAAAATTTTCGACAAATTTTACTTTTTATTCTACTAGTATAATTTTACTGGATATGTTACATGAAAGATGCTTGTCCCCTTTTTCATGTAAATAAAAATAAAGAGAATTAGTAAATGAAATTAAAATCAGAGAAAACGGGAATCGAACCCTGGAGATAAGTTTTAAAGAACAATTGGTGTTAAATGGAATGTCCAGTAAATTGTTGATTCTGATAAAATAAATAATAAATATAATTTTGGCTGGAATCTATTCATTGTAGAAAGAATGTTGGATAATAAAAAATGGGTTAAATGAGTTAGATATGCAGGTTGAATTCATTTGTGAGAACAACAAAGGAAAATGGGAAATGAGAATGTTTCGAAGTGTGCAGGTCGCGCGTGTTCATGGCATGTGAATTGTGGTCACGTTGGCCGGACATGCATGGATTTCTCAATATAGGAAGTGAGAGTTAGTTAGGAAGAGAAGTCAGGAGGGAAGCAGAGAGTCAGACGAGAGTCCGACCAGTTCGAATCTTGGCCCGTCTGGAAGCGAGAGGGTTTTAAACAGAAAAAGAAAATGTAAGAAGAAACTTCGAATTCCTGACCGGTCAAGTGGAAGAATAAATGCTCATCATGTTTTTTTTCATAACTGCCGTCTCCTGTGTCCATTATTACATGAAAAAGGTATTGTCTGTTTATGTGTAAAAACCATTTGAAATTCATCATCTAGATATATATGTGTTAGAAAGTATATATGTTTATTTATGTTATACAACACTCCCGTTCAAACAGAACTGTCAAAAGCATAAATGTCACCCATCGGTATAAATGCCAATCTATCAGTCTGTCTATCTAGATACCAAATCCCCTCTCAAAGTGTAATTATATGCAATCTCTCTCAATTATAAACTCTCATTCTCTCTTTATATACACCTGTTAATGTCTCCATATCTCACAACATGATCACACACATGAACCTCAAAGATCTCTTACTTCCATGAACACTCTTAAGACTCTTATCCTTCTTAACATGGAAAAAAAGAACATACATTCATCATTGTAATAATAACACAACGTAACAGATAATTTTTCGTATTTTTTTTAATTTATAATAATTTTTACACGACAGGTAAGTACGTAATTCTGTTTTTTTTTTAAATGTGTTTGTTTAAAAGATCACTAATCAAGACAAAGATATGTACTCTGAATTATAGAAACTTTCAAGTAAAACCAATGGTATACAATTAATTACCATGTAACACTTATGGACATATCCAAAAATTACGAAAAACGATACAACTAAATATAAATGAAAATACGTTTCGAAAACAAAAAAAAAAAAAACGGAGAATTCGAATCGTAACAAGGGAGTTATTTTCTGAAAGCTTTGAAAATCTTAACACAACTTCATTTTCGCTAATTATCCTCGAAATTTGTTTTCATTAATAATTAATGTTTTTACATTGTTTTTCGGGATTTAAAAAAAATATACTTGGTGCAAGTCTATAAATTGCCCACAAGTAATCTTTTTTACTATAAAAATCTTTAAAAAAATCTTTATAATGTACGTACTTTTCAGTGCATGAAGATGTCATATTCCAAATATCACGTAAATCGATCAAGTAATTTTTTTTTATTTATTTAAGAAAATCAAATATTATGAGACATTTTATCGAAGAAAAACTTCACGCCATTTTGTTTTTGAATGATACACTGCTAGCGACACCTATTAACGTATTAAACCGGTACCCCCACCCTCTGTATTTTTTTGTTTTTTGTTTTTTTTAATTTTTTTCATCGGATTATTAATGAAATGTCACTAATCAACCACATTATCAAAAAATAAATACATGAAATTAAAAAACAAACTAAAACACATTTCATTATTTAACTTTTTTTTTAATTGCTTCGTTTCTAAAATTAATTTCCCGTAAATCAATACTCTATTTTCGGAAGTATCGACTTTTTTTCGGTTAAATTTTGTAAATATTGACTTTCTAAAAAAAGCTGTTTGGCTTTCAAAAAATGCCAATAAAGTCGATGCTCCCAAAATGAGGCAAGTCTTGCAGTCTTGCACTCACACCCGGTAAAGTCGAAATTAAGTTCGACAACTCTAGTAGGGGCATATCAGTATTTTACACCGTCACTTGATTAAATAAAGTAAACGGACAAAATATACATTTTTATATATTTATAACCATTTATTTAAGAGAAAAAAGAAACAATTTTAGAAAGTGTATTATTGTCTTAACAGAAGAAAATATAATACAAAAAACTGAAACTGTCGTGTGTAAAGCATAAAACTTCAAATAAAATATTAAAATAAAGTAAACGGACAAAATATACATTTTTAAATATTTATAATTATTTATTTAAGAGAAAAATGAAACAATTTTTAGAAAGTGTATTATTGCATTAACAGAATAAATAAATAAAATCAAATCTGAAGTAATGAACAAAGTTATGAACAAAAAATAAATTTATATAAGAAAATAAGACAGTCTTGCAGTTAAGCCCAGCAAAGTCGAAAGTTCGACAACTCTAGAACGGTCACATCAGCATTTACACCATCAAATCATGTGTTATTTTGTTAAGAAAATTATATCGAACAAATTGGAAGAAACCAGGTGTATCAGAATTTTTGAGGAATTTTTGACACCTCTAACACGAAACTGCGAATAAAATATTAAAAAAAAAACTCGTGATTTATCTTTTAAAAGTGGGTTGTTTATTTTCTTTATGGATTATACTTCCAAAATAAACTATTAAAGTTGTGTAAACAGTAATAGAAATATTTTTATTAAAAAAAACAAAAAAAAACTAATGAAATTATTTGAATTTTACGAGTTCAGTATTTTTCAATTTTTAAACCTTTAAAATCTATCAAAATTTTTCTATTGATTCAATTTTTACGATATTTTCAGGGTCAATGTGAAATTTTTTTGCCCTTTCAAATAAACCGAATATGATATTTTAGACAAGTTTTTTTTTAATTCACGCACCCCCCCACATTTTGAAATGTTTATTAAAAAGTAAATAATTTACACACCAAAGTTTTATATATCACAAATTGAAGATTAAAAAAATCAATAAATAAATATATTCAAATTTAAAACAAAAAAAGAAGTGTTCAGAAATTTACCTATAAAGTCCGAAGTTTTAAAACACGTTTTTTTTTTTAATGAAACCCTGGTCCTTGCTCCTTTAATTGAGAAAAATAGGGGTTGAATTATATATTTCGAGTAGTTATAAGCTTGAAAAGACGAAGGGGATGGGGTCAAATTAATTCACGCCCACCCCCATTTTGAAATGTCTATTAAAAAGTACATAATTTGCTCACTAAAGTTTTATATATCACAAATTGAAGACAAAAGATCAATAAATAATTCAAATTTAAAAAAAAGTGTCTTTTTCAGAAATTTTCATATAAAGTTCGAAGTTAAAAACCTTTTTTAAATCACGTTATTTTTATTTATTTTTTTTAAATGCAACCTTGGTCCTTGCTTCTTTTGTTGAAAAACCAATTAGGGTTTGAATTACATATTTCGAGTAGTTATAAGCTTGGAAAGACAGGGGGTCGAATTATTCAATATTTTTCACGCCAGTTTCTGACACACCTACGTAAACGAACAAAATACGCATTTTTATATATTAATAACTATTTATTTAACAGAAAAACAACCAATTTTTAGAAAGTGTATTATTGTCTTAACAGAAAAAAATAATACAAAAAAAAAACTGAAACTTTGTCGTGTGTAAAGCAAAAAACCTTGAAATAAAATATTTTAAAAAATATTTTAAAATATCGAAATATTTTTTAAAATATTTGAAAACATTAATAATTCGTAATATCGTGATAAAACCTTAATAATTTATAATATCCGTTTTTTTTAATTAAAAATTAATTCTTTTTAAAAAACCATGAAACTTTGCTGTGCGTAATAAAAGTAAAAAAACAATAAAATATTTAAATAATTTTTTTAGATATTTTTAATTTTATGCTTTAAAACTTTAATAATTCATAATATGATTTGACGGTGTAAATACGAATTTAGGAAAACTCGTCTCCGGGAAAAGTCAACCCCTTTCGCTAGGAAGGAAAACTGGTCCCTTATTGAACAAATATCGATTCAAAACACATTTTATGATCGTTCTTGACGGAGATAGTTTTTTTTTTTTTAAATAGACTATAGCCCCCCCCCATAATATGTTTAAAAAATATTTTTACTTGTTTAATGTTTTTTTTTTGTTTTTTGTTTTAAATGAAATCGATTTTCTAAGTGTCCGTTTTCTACCTAACTGGCTAAGTTCTTAGTGGTTTCACTTATTTTAAAGCGTTTATTATCTTCATAAACGAGACCGCATATTTTTTATATTAATATAAAAAGAATTTACTTATTTACTGTTGTTTATAAAAGGCTAAAATCGATTTTTCTACCTCACCGACTATGTTGTTTGTTGTTTAATTTATTTGGAATCGTTTATTCGGTAAAGAAAAAAAAACACAGAAAACAAACAAAAAACATGTCGAGTGTTACGTGAGAACGAGAAATAATGTCCGGTATATCACATCTTAGGGCTCTTGATAATCGCTAAATAGAAAATTAAAGAAATTACCGAGGGAGATTTGGTTTTAAAAAGAAAATAATAAATTTTAATATTTTTTTAAATATAATTTAGAGAGGGGGGGTAAAAACTATATCTCCCTCCGAAAAACAACCAACAAAAAATGAAATTAAAAAGATTCTTTATAAACGATAGCGGAGTTTTCAATAAAATTGAGAAATAAATGTACTTAGTGATTACTTTTTTCTCTTAATGATTGATTTTAGAATTTTGAAGTAAAAAATTAAAAAATGGCACATGGCATCTCTCGCGCCAAAAAATATTTCGCTTTTAATCTATTAGTTAATTTTTGAAAAACTTGACAGGACGACAATAAATGTAGATAATTCATAAAATTATAATTTTAAATAACGCATGAGTGCATTTGGTATAAGAGAAAACAAAAACATAACAACAAAAAAAGTATCATAACTAAAAAATCAAAACAAAAAAGTAACGAAGAATCGAATCGCTCCCTGTTTTTTAATTTTTTTGTTTTGTTTTTTTATTATTGTTTTTATGACTCCAAAAAATACCAAAAATTGTAATTAACTTTGTATGAACATAATAAACGCTTTAAAATAAGTGAAACTACTAAGAACTTAGCCAGTTAGGTGGAAAACGGACACTTAAAAAATCGATTTTATTTAAAAAAAAAAAAAATTAAAAAAATTAAACAAGTAAAAAAATTTTTTTTAATATTATGGGGGGGGGGCTATAGTCTACAATATCCCCTTCAAGAACGATCATAAAATGTGTTTTCAATCGATATTTATTCAATAAGGGACCAATTTTCCTACCTAGCGAAAGAGGACGAGTTTTCCCGGGACGAGTTTTCCGGGCTTACTTAACTGCAAGACTTCCGAAAATAAAACAACTTGAAAATTAAACAAAGTGCTCTAATTTAAAAATATTAAAACTGTGAAACTTTGCCGTGCGTAATAAAAGAAAGCGTAAAAATTGAAATAAATAAAATATTTGTAAAAATATTTAAATATTTTTTCGTAATATCATGATTTGTCGGTGTAAAATACTAATATGACACTTCTAGAGTTGTCGAACTTACTTTCGACTTCGCCGGGCGTAAAGTGCAAGACTGCTCTAAATTGTGCATCGATTTGTTAGAACGTTGAATTAGAAACAGAGCACCCCTTAAAAATGTTAATTATTTCTTTAAAAAAAAAATACTTTGGATAATCTGGTACATCAGTCACCATTCGATAATAATCTGTTAAGAGAAAAAACAAACAATTTTAGAAAGTGCATTATTGTTTTAACAGAAAAAAATATAATACAAAATAAAACTGAAACTTTGTCGTGTGTAAAGCGTAAAACGTGAAATAAAATATTTAAAATATTTTAAAATATCTAAATATTTTTTTTTAATATTTGAAAACATTAATTCGTAATATCGTGATAAAACTTTAATAACTTGTAATATCCGTATTTGAGAGTTTTATCCTCAAATTATTTTTTTTTTAAATAATTATTTTTAAAACAGTGAAACTTTGTTGTGCGTAATAAAAGAAAATAACAAAATAACTCGTCCCGGGAAAAACTCGTCTCCGGAAAAACTCGTCTCCGGAAAAACTCGTCTCGGAAAAACTCGTCTCGGAAAAACTCGTCTCGGAAAAACTCGTCTCCGGAAAAACTCGTCTCCGGAAAAACTCGTCTCCGGAAAAACTCGTCCTCTTTCGCTAGGTAGGAAAACTGGTCCCTTATTGAATAAATATCGATTGAAAACACATTTTATGATCGTTCTTGAAGGAGATATTGTTTTTTTTTAAAATAAACTATAGCCCCCCCCCCATAATATTTTTTTAAAAATATTTTTACTTGTTTAATGTTTTTTGCTTTTGTTTTTTTTGTTTTTTTTTTTTAAATAAAATCGATTTTCTAAGTGTCCGTTTTCTACCTAACTGGCTAAGTTCTTAGTTGTTTAACTTATTTCAAAGCGTTTATTATGTTCATACAAAGTTAATTACAAATTTTGGGTTTGTATTACTGTACACATAGATTCGAAAAAGTTGTCAAAAAACAAATATATAACAAATAAATGTTATCAAAGGCAAGATAAGTTACTTTTCTACAAAACTGGATGTGTTAAAGAGCATCTCTCCCCCCCCTCTCTGGCTTTCTTACTCTTTCTATTTTCTCTCTGTGTGTCTCTATTAGAGAAGAGAGATGGAGAGGGAGAGAGAGAGAGAGAGAGAGGTGAATAACGTGGACAGTGGACACGTTTGCAAAAGAAGGGTCAGCTGACCAGATGACGTGGTATCATGTGATGAGGTTAGCTGATTCTTTCTTGGCAGTTGGGTTTTCGGGTGTTGAATAAGACAGACGGCTTTTCAGCTGTCCCCCCCCTGGGCTGGGGAGGACGCTGACGTGTATCATCAAACAAGCAAGGTTCACCTCCATTCTGTGTCGACCTTTGGAAGGTGAATAAAAACATAAAAACCTTAATTGTCATCTTGGAGTGAATTCTTCATCCAACAGGCCAGCTCCCCTCCAAGAGACAATGAAAACCAGAGGAACAACCGACGACACATGAATAAAGGTATGTTAAAAAAATACATGTACACAAACACACACCCACGAGACATCAAAAATAAAACCATTAGAAACTAGACGATCACGTACACGAATCTCCTTGACAAAATCTCCTTTATGACTCCCCCGAATATATAACATATTCGTTTTGGTGCTCGTGACTAAGTTCACATCATCGATGTGAAGTCGAACCTGTGTTTAAGAAATACGACGTGGAAACAGGTCCTTAAAAGGGAAAGGAGATTTTAAGACAAAAAAAAAACAAAAAAAACAAAAAAAAAAAAACTATACAACACAATAAAATGTCTGGAAGAAAAAAAAAAGAGAAAGAACATTATTAGAAAAAAAGAAGAAATACAAATCAACACACACACAACGATGGTCCGTTAAAACACTAAGTAATAAGGAAAAATAATAGTAAAGAGAAAAAAAAGAAAAGAAAAGAAAAAAAAATTCTGTGAGAAAAACAGTAGAATAACTTGGAAAAAAAAACAGCTATAACGAAAGACAGACTGATAAAATATTGTTAATTTTGAATTAAACAGCAAGTGTAAAACAGAAGGACAGAAAGAAAGAAAAAGAAAAAGAAAATAGAACATATGAATTGTTAGCTACAACGTGTGTGTCAGAAATGAGCCTGTCACCTTACTAAAAAAAAAAAAAAAAAAAACATGTCAATCACGAAAGATTTGTTGTTAATAATAATTTTTGTTGCAATTTTGGACTGCGAAACTTCATGTGCTTTTAGTGAAAAGACAATGATCATGTCCTGTAAAATGATTTTTTTTCTTTTTCGCTGATTGTGCGATTTTTTTCGTAGGAATTTTTTTGCTGACGTGGACAACATTTTGTTGTTTGGATTTTATTTATTGCTAAGATGGGACTTTCTGAATGCTTATAGGATATTTTTGTATTTTTTTCATTTATTTTCTTTATGTAATTGATGTGTTCTAAAATGGTATTGTGCAGGATTTTCTTACTCTGTGACATGTATTTTTTTTTCGCAGAATGGGGAGGTGGAATCTTGCTTGTGGGGTCTATGGAAAGAAGGATTAATAAAAGAAAAAATGTGTTTTTAATTAATTAAATAGTAATAATAAAATAGGGAGAAATAAATAAGATTTAAACAGTGTAATAAATGATTTAAAAAAAAAAAAGTTTCGGAAGAGTCAAAGGTTCAGTCGGTATTAATTTCAATTTTCGAAAAGTAGAATAAATGTTCTATTCGACATGAGTGACGTTTTGACCACATAAGTAAGGTAAAAAAAAAAAAAAAAAAAAAGGATAAATATAGGGTTAAATAAACTATATGAAGAAATGAAAGAAAAAAGTGGGGCGTGAATGGAATTTAATTTCTGTGGCAAGCATGTTAGAATTTTGGAGAGGTGTTGAATTACATGGGTAGTTATTAATTTCATTATTCTCGGGAAATGATTCGAATTTTATTTTTTTTTATCGTGATTTCTGTTGATTTCGAGTAGAATCAACATGGAGCAAGTTTGAGTACTTCATGTGTGGAAATCCGATGTTTTCCGTGAAGCTATGTGTCTTCAAGGCAGGTTGCGCTTACCGACTTTGGAAAAAAAAAGAAAGTTTTTTCTGACATAGCAGTGAATGGAATGTATTCTGTCCAGCGTGAGCGGATCTAGTTGTAATCAACTTCAGGGAGCAAATGAAATGCCCTCTGACATGGTGTAAGGGGCAGAGGGGGTGCAATGGCTGACGTGGCCATTATGTTACGAATCGCTCAAGAGAAGATGAATGAAATATGTATGCAAGTACTTAGGAAAATAAAATGTAACCATATTGTGAATTAAAGGTACCAAAATTAAAAAAAAACCATGCTGGGTGAATTTAATTGGTATTATTAAATTAAATTATTTTGGAATAGATTTGGTTGGTTTAGTTATATTTTAGGGACGTTTAGCGCGTAGTTGCATTTTTTTTCATGAGAATTACAAGGCGATTAGGCTGTAGAAAGCAGTTTTTTCTGTTGTTTTATTTTTTTTTTATAAGCCACGGTATTGTCACAAATTAGAAAATTTGGCAGGGGAAATACTATTTTAGAGTAATGAGAACCCTGTTAAAACAATACTAGTGGTTCCAGTGAGTTGGAAGATGCCACGTAGGCCCAAGCAACGGCAATAAGTCTTGTCCAACAAAAGTCTGGCGTGCGAGGTCGCGATAATTCCTCAGGGTACGGAGCGACTGGACAGTCGGTACCAAGCCTAATCACGGGGAGATAGAAGAAAGGGAAAGATGCAGATTACGTAAGGGACAAGATAGAGCCTTATTATTTATTTTTTTAGAGGAATGTGTGAGGGATATCTGGGTTGGAATCTTGGGACTTGCTGGGAATGCGGAAAAATCACAAAGGGAAAACTACTTAGTTAGAAATCGATGGCGCATTAGTTAGGGAGTGATGATTCCGTATCTTGTCGGGTTCCAGGAACTCAAACAGGCTCCGAGTGAATCAGTGTGAAGGCGTATCTTGACTTAGACCAACCAAGGGAGTTAGTAGAAGAGCTTTGTGAAGTCCCGAAGTAGTAGATTGAATAGAACAAAGCTCCAGTAATAGGACCACTCAGAGAAAGACGTCAGGGCATTACAGTAAAGGAAAAAAAAACTGGGACTTAGGCCTATGCTGAAAGTCGAGAACGCGAGTGGGATGGTTGGGTCGGTAGAGCATCAGACTTTTAATCTGAGGGTCTGGGGTTCGAGTCCCCATGCGATAAAGCTACCACCAACATGGAGCATCCGACGTTCTGGTCGTAATTGCGATATGCTGGCCCCATTTCGAAAAAGTGATCGAAAATGGAGTCTCCATTTGTTTGGCCAAGTGGTCCAAATAAAGAGCAGAGTCAGTGGAAAATATCCAACAATGCGACCGCCTAGACAAGATGTATATCTGCAAAGCTGTATCTTTGTCTAACTTGGAAGCAAGTTAATGTCTAGGAGGGACTTTCGAGAAGCAGCAGAAGGGTTGATAGTGTTGTAGAAGAGTACTGGTGCCTGATCTTTCTTGGAAAAGGGGTGAGTCCGAAAAGTGAAAAAATAAAGATGTACTTCGGACATAATTATTTTTTTTAGTTAGTTAGTTATTAAAAATGTATGGCTTGCCATACATTTTGATAAAAAAGGGGTGGAGGAATGTTAAAGAGCATCTCTCCCCCCCCCCCCTCTCTGGCTTTCTTACTCTTTCTATTTTCTCTCTGTGTGTCTCTATTAGAGAATAGAGAAAGAGAGAGGGAGAGGGAGAGGGAGAGAGAGAGAGAGAGAGAGGTGAATAACGTGGACAGTGGACACGTTTGCAAAAGAAGGGTCAGCTGACCAGATGACGTGGTATCATGTGATGAGGTTAGCTGATTCTTTCTTGGCAGTTGGGTTTTCGGGTGTTGAATAAGACAGACGGCTTTTTAGCTGTCCCCCCCCCTGGGCTGGGGAGGACGCTGACGTGTATCATCAAACAAGCAAGGTTCACCTCCATTCTGTGTCGACCTTTGGAAGGTGAATAAAAACATAAAAACCTTAATTGTCATCTTGGAGTGAATTCTTCATCCAACAGGCCAGCTCCCCTCCAAGAGACAATGAAAACCAGAGGAACAACCGACGACACATGAATAAAGGTATGTTAAGAAATGCATGCACACAATCACGTACACGAATCTCCTTGACAAAATCTCCTTTATGACAATCCCGAATATATAACAGATGTATTTATTCGATAATAATCTGTTGAAAAACATTAAGCAGACGAAAATAAAAAAAATTACAGAGGACGTACAACTTTCATATATTGCAGATGAAAAAAAAAAAAAAACTATTCCCTTGGAACTTCTGCAGTTTACAAACCGTAGTTTTTGCTTTATTATTTAATCTATGTTTTCTCCAAGCATTTTTCGGGATAAAAAAAATATACATCTTTTTTTTTAAACACCTAATGGTAATACCGCATACCATTTAATATATTTCTGAATTTGTTTTTCATACGACGCCGCCATTAATGTCTGTAAAAATTTCTTCAGCATATACAGAATACCGACCGAAATAATTTGAGTTAGGATTTTTAAATTATATTCAATGTTTACCGTGTATTGTCAGAAAAAAAAAACAACAACAAAAAAAAACTAACTTTTCTGTTGAACTTCTGCAGTTTACGGACCGTGTTTTTTTTTTTCTTTCTTTTTAGATAGGAGTTTCAGGTTAAATTCAAATTTATAGTATTTATTGTTAGTTGAAGTTCGAAATGCCCCCCTTCCTCTTCTGATTGGGTTTCTTAACGCTATTATTTGAATTTACAATTGAACAAATTGTTTCGTAATGTTTTTAATTTATATAACATTAAAATCATTTTTAAATGTTTTCATAAACATCATTTTTCAGAATTAAAACAATTCATAAATATACTTTTTTATACCTCATAGTAATACCGTATTTCACATAATATATTCATGAATGAATTGGTTTTTTTTTTCGTACGACGGCATCATTAATTTCAATAATAATAATTAAAAAAAACAACTTATTTCTTCAGTATATGCAAAATACGGAGCGTACTATATTTTAGTGAGGATTATCAAATTAAATCCAATTTTTACAGTATGTTTTTGTGTTAGGATAAAGTATATACAAGGTGCTCCCCCCCCCCCAAAAAAAAAGGACATTCAATTGTTTTTCTGAGCATTTTACAGTCAACGGAGGAAAAAAAAAGGCCACAAAGACCCTAGCGTTTTGATGTGATGTTTTGAATATAATAAACTAGTTATGACCAAAGTTTCATTTCATTCGGACAAAACACTAAGAAACGGGACCTCATTAGAGTTGAGTCCCCTTTTATTTGGGTCGGGGGGGGGGAATCACCCTGTACAAACGCCCATTCTTTTTTTTCTTTTTCTTTTAATGTAAATAAGGTAAATATTATCTTACGCCACAACAGAATACCGACCACTCTAATTTGTTTTTTAGGGGTATTCGAGGTCGCTGACAACGTTTTTATTTGTGCAAACCGCTGCTGAAAACTATTTTTTCATAAATTAAAAAAACACTTTTTTTTTAACTTCCTTATTTAAAAGATATCTACGCGATGTGATACGACACCCCACTACGCCCGTTTTCATGTGAGAAAAACACTACAGAAGGTGGTGAAATGGCACAAAATAGTCCCAAGGTCTAGGGGTTCATACCATGCAAACGGTAAATTTGCGGCGGGTTTGATTATCAGATTCGTTGTCAGCGACCTCGAATACCTCTAAAAAAACAAATTAGAGTGGTCGGTGACGTAAGATAACATTTACCGTTAATAATTTGAAATATGTTTTCAGATTAGCAAAACAATATTTTCAGTAATTTTACGAAAAACCTTTAAATAAATTCATTTTCTTTTAGTGGCCAAATATTGCTAATATACTATTAAGCATGAAATACAATCGATACAAAAAAAAAATAAATAACTGCGCATTTTGCTAAAAATACGATAATTTATTTCAACAATTCCTTGTTACTTAATATCAATTCAGCTGTGGTCGACTATAGATGCTAAAAATAGTTGTTCTGTATTAACACACATTTGTTACCTCTTTTTCCAAAATTACGAACACGCCTGCACGATGCAAATTGCCAAGAAAAGGGATCGAAAGTTATTTTTTTCCTTAGTGTTTTTATTTAACCGCACACTTATTAAATCTATATTTTCAAAATAGAATTTTTCCGGATTAAAAATTCATAATATACTTTTTTTTTGTACACCTCGTAGTACTGCCGCATTCCATATAATATATTTATGATTTCATTGTTTTTCATACTACAGTGCGATTAATTTGTTAAAATGCTATATTTTTCTTCAGTATATGCAAAATACAGACCGTACTATTTTCGTTAGGATTTTCGGAAGTCTTGCGGTTAAGTCCCGGCAAAGTTCGACAACTCTTGAAGGGTCACATCAGTATTTTACACCGTCAAATCACGAATATTACGAATTATTAGCTTTGAAATAAAATTATTAAACTTTTAAAAATATGTAACTAATAAAAAATATTTTCATATTGGAATTAAGCGCTTGATTAAAGAAAGTAAACGAACAAAATATACATTTTTTAAATATTTATAACTATTTATTTAACAGAAAAATTAAACAATTTTTTAGGAAGTGTATTATTGTCTTAACAGAAAAACGAACAAAATAAAATCTGAAGTAATGAACCACGTAACAAAATATAAATTTATATAAAATAAAAAAAATTTGAAAATTAAACATTTCTTAAAGTGTTGTTGTCTTATGCTTTAATAATTCGTCGAAATTATATTAATTATATATTTTATATTAATTACATATTTTTTTATTTTAAAACTAATAATTCGTGATTTGACGGTGTAAAATACTGATGTGACCCTTCTAGAGTTGTCGAACTTTGCCGGGACTTAACTGCAAGACTGCTGGATTTTTAAGTTAAATTCAATTATCACAGTATATTGTTAAGCAAAAAAATAACACAAATTAAACTTTTCTGTTGGAACTTCTGCAGTTTACGAACCGTTTTCTTCTTTTTTTTTATAGGAGTTTCAGGTTAAATTTAAATTTATAGTATTCATTGTTAGTTTAAGTTCAAAATAGTTAAATGGAGTCCCCTACCTCTTCTGGTTGAGTTTCTAAATAATAACGTTATTATTTCAATTTACAATTGAACAAATTGTTTCGTAGTATTTTTCTCAAGTTATATAACAGTAAAATAATGTTCAAATGTTTACATAAATAGCATTTTTCAGTAATGCCGTATTTTACATAAGATATTCATGAATTCATTGTTTTTCATACGACGCCGCCATTAAATTCTTAAAAAGAAAATACAGCAAAGTGAGGTCATGAAATTTTTGAGACAAAAAAAAAAAATACAAAAAAAAAAACGCGTTATTTCAAATGTTTATCTCTTTCTTATTAGTACGTTTTTTTTTTCAGAACTTATTTAAAAAAGAAAAATGAAATGAGACAAAAAAAATGGAATTATGGATATAAAAAAATATCTTGCATGTTATTTATGTGTTGAAATAATAAATTATTGCTTAGAAACTTATCATTTAACATGGGGAGTGTGTTGTATTCTGTACTTTCACCTAACAATTTAATAAAAGCGATACCGTAAAACTTGAATTTCTTGATGAAATAATTCTAAAAACGCTATGGAGTTCAGTTCATCGAATTCCCTTATAAACATTTTTTGTCGCAAAGAGAACGACAATATTAGTAAAAATGTTCCTTCCTTTTCTTTTTAAATGCAATTTATAAGTAGATAAAGACCGTATATATATATAATCTTTAAAATCCATAATCCAACGAAATGGTCAATTGCTTTTTAACACACAAACAAATCCCCCCCTTTATTAATATTGGAGGATTGTCAATATAACTCATTGTGTTCTTTATTTACTTTTATTAAATTCAACTTTGAAGTTTTCTGTAAAAATTCCTGCTCATTGACAGTCTAAGTGTGTCAACTATCTTGCTTGCTAGAACCTCGACGATGACGTCGTTTTTCAGCTGAAAGGCCATCTCTTACGATGGTCGTGCTTTTTTACCTACCTGGATAGTTTGTTTTTTTTTGTGTGTGTGTGTGTGTGTGTGTGTGTGTGTGTGGTTGAGCATGTTTTAAAGCGTCTATTTAATTAAAAACACGGCGAGTTGGTAAGTTATAACGACAAGTAGCCTACATTCAAACATTCAACTGGGAAGTCTCGATAATCACTTCAATCATGAAAACAAAAACTATACATAGACATTTATACTTGTCGGCCATGTTTTCTTTTTAACTTTGCAATTCGACATCACTTTATTTTCGAAATAAATAAAACTTTAAAATAAAAAAGTCTACTGGTTATATATTTGATTTTTTAAAAATCTTTTTGTCTTCTCAGCTAATATATATTTTTAGAAACTTTCATATTTTAATAATAATAATTAGAAACAATTTATTCCGATTCTTTTTTTTTTTTTTTTTTTTTGTACAGATTTTACTAATAATAATGATAATAATATCATGAACAAAGCTTCTTTCTTAGAACTGCACGCCTGTGGAACTCTATTCCGTCATCCGTCTTCTCTCCGGACTACAACTTGAATGTCGTCAAGTCCAATGTCAAAAAATTCCTAATGAACCGCCCCCTTAAGTAAACACTTCATCAAATCTCCACACTAACGTAATGTACTTGCAATAACCCTCATCCCTGAGTGGCTTCCGGGCCTTGATAAGTGGGGATCGCTGTGTAAAAAAAAAAAATAATAATAAAATATATATATATATTCATATTTTTTTAATCATTAGAAACAATTTATTCCGAATCTTTTTTTTTTTACAGATTACATTACCTTTTACTTATTATAGGATGTTCAGGTTGAATTCAATTCTTATGATTTTTGTTGTTTATTAAATTTTATATGAAACTACAGATTATTATTTCATGTACTTGATCAACATGTTAAGCATGGGTTTCTAAATAAGAGCGTTACTATTTCAGCACGGTCCGTATTTTGTATAAGCTGCAAAAAGTTAAATTATAGTTTAATCTGAAAGGAGAAAAAGGTTTGTGAAATTAATGTTTGTTAAATTCTGGATCCATTTATAAAACAAATAAATTTTTGTTGCTAATGGAGAGAGTGATCCGCGCTATTTTTTAAATCGTATTTCCACGTTTAATTAAAGTTTTATGTTTTTTTTTTATTCAATTGTAAGGTTAAAGTACAGAATAGGTAAGAAACACCCCCCTCCCAATGTTAAGAATGGCTTTTTAAATAATAACGTTATTATTTCAGCACGGATCACTCTCTGCAGGAGTATCAATTTTTTAGTTTCCAAAGAATTAGCCAAAATGTTAAATTGTAATTTAATTTGAAAAAAAAAAAATGTTTGTTAAAATAATGTTTGTTCAATTCCGGATCCATTTTTAAAACAAATGGATTTTAGTTTCCAAAGAAATATTTTTTAGATAGTAAATTGCTTTCTATAAATCCATGTACACAATTTTGGAGGAACCGATTTAAAATATTGAACGTTGAAATGACTTCACAGTCGACAGTCATTTAAAGTGAAAAACTAGACATTTACCATTTCAATTTCTTTACCGTTTAAATTTGTTAAATTAATGTTTGTTCAATTCTGGATCCATTTATAAAACAAATAAAGTTTTGGTGCTAATGCAGAGAGTGATCATAATAGGTACAAAACATCCTCCCCTCCCCATGTTAAGAATGGTTTTTTTAAATAATAATGTTATTATTTCAGCACGGATCACTCTCTGCATGAGTACCAAATTTTAGTTTCCAAAGAAAAAAAGAAATATTTTTTTCGATAGTAAATTGCTTTCTATAAATTCATGTACACAATTTTGGAGGAATAAAAATTTAAAAAAAAATACACTGACGTAAAATGCATTGCATTGTTAAAAGTGATAAAATATCGAAAAACAATCTTACCTTTCATTGTAAACAATTGAATACGAAAACGGCAATAAAAAATTGGATGATTTCTTTTTTGTTTATGTCAAAAATTAAAAATTTGGTCAATTTGTAGGGATTTCTTTACAAAATTAATACAATTTCAAATGTTCAATTCATTAAGAAATCCAAGAATAAATGAATATTGAAAAAATTAAAAATTAAAAACTCAACAACACGATTGAAACGTGGATTTAAAAAAATGGATGAACTAAAAATGGAAGTTTAAAATGAAAATAGATGAAGATTAAAAAAGATTAAAAGATTAAAAAAGATAAAACGTTATAATGAAACGTTTTCAGTTTTTAAATGTTCGTTAATTACGTGTTAGAAAACGTTTTCCTCTCAACGTATTGTCCATTCATAAGACTAAAATAATTAAAAATGAGAAAAAGAATAAAACTAAGATATCTTTGTTCTGCGTTACTTATATGCTAACGGCCAAGAACAGTTTACGTAAATGTTTAAATGAATATATATTATGCAAATATATATGTAAATATATCTGTATGTCAATTAAAGTAGTGTATGTATATATATATATATATATAATTATTTTTTACTATATATATATATATATATATATATATATATATATATATATATATATATATATTTGTAACACCATTGAATACAACAGAAAAAAAATGACTGTTGTTTAGAGTTAAAATTTGTGTGAAAAAGAAACAACAAACAACAAAAAAAAGAAATTTATTTCTTTTGTTTTCATTTAATTTTACTCTATATAAAAAAAATCTCGCATTGTTCTTGGCTTTTAATTTTACCTTATATATATTTAAAAATATAGATATATCTTTTTATATATATATTTAATATATGTGTGTGTATATCTTCAAACATATATCTATATCTTTATATATATATATATATATATATATATATATATGTTAAAATATATAGTTATTATATATTCAGATATATTGCATATATACATATATATATATATTCAGATACACACACATGTATATATATATATATATATATATATATACATACTTTTTTTAAATATATATTTCTAATAATAAATCTGTTTTTTATTGCAATTTCACTCCAAAACAGGCAGAGTGCCACTTTGATAAAGGGAGCAACTATTTGGTACATAATTTCTAGGTGTACTATGTAGGGAGCTGAGCAGCAAGATGTATGTTTGTATTACATTTGAACTTCTGCATGTCAGTAAAGTCAGGGAAACAGAAATCCGGAAGGCAATTCCAAAGTCTTTTTATATTTTTTACAGCTACGGATTTCTAATGCATAGGGGTGGAATTTTGCTGCGTGTATGGTTTGTTTAATGGGTTTACGTCGAAGGGGTACAAGGGCTTGTAGTTCATCGGAGCACCTTCCATTAAAAGTACTTGTGAAACAGGCAGGGGATGCAACATTTCGTCAGTGGGACAGCAGTTTAAACCTAACGGATAGTGCGGAATATATTAAGTTGGCGACTCTCTTTTGGACCCTGGTTGAAATGGAGACAAGTAGCAGATGCACCCGCCGAAATATGGCAACAATACTATATACATGGCAACAATACTATATACATGGCAGCAATACTATATACATAGCAGCAATACTTTATACATGGCAGCAATACTATATACATGGCAACAATACTATATACATGGCAACAATACTATATACATGGCAACAATACCATATACATGGCAACAATACCATATACATGGCAACAATACTATATACATGGGCGAATGGTGGCGTTGTAAAGGTACAGGATACTCTCAGGCGTAAGTAACTTTATAGCACGGTGGTTAAGCCCATCTTCTTTGCAGCAGCCTTGACAATGCACTCAATGTATCTGTTCCAACTCATGTTCCTCCTGAACGTTAAGAAGTATTTTCAGGTAATGTATCATTAGTCATGTCTATTAGTGGTTGAGAATGTTTCTTGTAATTATTAAAGGAGCTTAGTCTTGGCTGCATTGAATGTGACCATCCATTTTGGCCCCATTTTACCTTTGAGAGGTGTTCATTCGTTTCCCCCTCGTGTCTGTTAAAGAGTGTGGTGTCGTCAGCAAATATACCCATCTCAGAGACAATTTCATCAGGGGTCATTTTTTAATATTAGGAATAATAAAGATCCGATAATCGATCCCTGAGGTACACCCACATTTATATCAGATTGTGTTGATGTGCGACCATCGAGGGCAACATGGATTCTTCTTTTACTAAAGAAGAATTTAATTATGTTAAGTATTCGTCCATTATTCAATATCTCCAGTTCGATTGGTTTCAGTAAATTGTAACACTTTGCCAGTAATGGTCGTCAAAATCCAAATCTTTTTTCTATCACAAAAGTTTAAACAAAAGTCTTTTCATCTTCTTTTTACATAATCCTCAATACAAACCGAATTTAAAAATTACTTCTATGCAAAAATTAACAATGATTTATATTAATCGCTTTCAAATAATTTTCATATAAAATTTACATAAATATATTAGTGTTAAACCTATTCAATATCTTCATACACACATTTTAACATAAGTTATGCTTTACTAAAACAGAGATGACTAACTTAAAAAAACAAAAACTCCCGGTGTTTTCAAGACCGAAACGTTGTGAAAATCACACTCAAGATGAGAACAGTAGTCCGACGAATAATAATAAAAACAATCAACCCTCATCTAAAAAATTCAGAAACGTCAAGGAGACTTTCCTTTGTCTTTCATGTGCCCAGTCTCAGGAGAAATTTCTCTGAACATGTAAGGGCTCCTCGTCCGTGGAACACGTTGCCATTGGACTGCTTCCTTGTAGACTACAACAAGGATTGAGTCTAGGAATGTTGCGTTGTTCTTAGAAAACGCAGCGGATGATTTTCCAAGGTTATCAATCAATAGTTACATAAAGAAGGTCGCTATGTTAATAGCGAGTGACTTGCAAAACAGAATCGAATGATGGTTTTATCGTTTAGCTGTAGTTTCCCCCCTTTTACTATCGACTATACCAAGGCATAGTGAAGGGGCGCTACTCTTTTTTCCAGGATCACTCCACGTACTCTTTCTTTAGTATGATTCGACCGAGGAGTGAATTCCAGGCTCTCAGTCCATTAGCGAACACTGTGACCAGCGTGTTAAATAGGTTAGAGTACTTGTTGACATTTGATTTGAAGAAGACTATGTTTTAGTCTACAAGGAAGCAATCCCATGGTAACGTGTTTCACAAATGTTCATGGAAATTTCTCTTGACAATGAACACATGGAAGAAGAAAGGAAAGTTTCTTGTGATGAAAACACCGATATTTTTTTAAGTTGTCATCGCTAATTTAATAAAGCAATACGTTTTTTTAATTTTTTTTAAATGTGTGTATAAAGATAATGAATAGGTTTATGACTTGTAATGTAATTATGTGAATTTTATATGAAAATGAGTTAAAAGCGATTAATAGAAATAAGCGTTACTTTTTGCATTAGTAAAATTTTTAAATTTGGTTTGTTGGTTTTTTGTCAAAACCAAAGACAAAAAGACTTTTGTTTAAGTTTTTGTTATAAAAAATTGATTTGGATTTTGACGACCATAACTGTCAAAGTGTTACAGCCAATTTAGTGAAACCAATCGAACTGAAGATATTGAATAATAGTATTCTCATGAAAATCAGATCCCAATGTATTACTGGACGAATATTTAACATAATTAAATTCTTCTTAATGAAAAGAAGAATCCAGGTTGCCCTCGATGGTCGTACATACAAACACTATAATATAAATGCGGGTTTATTTCAGGGGTCGATCCACGAATCTTGAATATTCCTAATATTCATAAATGACACCTGATAAAATTGTCTCTGAGATGGGTATATTCGCTGACGACACCACGCTCTATAACAGACACGAGGGGAAAACGAATATACACGTATCCAGTGTAATGGTGGAAATCCTAGAGGAAGACGTCTGATCTGCGGTGAAACGGGGAAAAATTGATGGTCACATTCAATGCTGCCAATACTAAGCTCCTTGCCTTTAATAACTACAAGAAACCTTTTCAACCACTAATAGCAATGGCTAATGATACATTACCTGAAAGTTGGTGCATTCTCTGCCAAGACTGCTGCAAAGAAGATGGGCTTCCTCCATCGTGCTATGAAGTTACTTACGCCTGAGTGGGAGCACGTACATTGATAACTAACTTCAACCACTATTAGCCATGGCTAATGATACATTACCTGAACGTACTTATTTCAAACACATCGGCTTAACGTTCAGGAAGAACATGAGTGGGGGCACATACATTGAGTGCATTTCCAAGCCTGCTGCAAAGAAGATGGGCTTACTCCATCGTGTTATGAAGTTACGCCTGAGAGTATCCTGTTCATTTAAAAGTCCACCATTCGCCCATGTATATAGTTTTGTTGCCATATTTCGTCTGGTGCATCTGCTACTTGTCCCTCCTCAGACAGGCTCAAAAGAGAGTCGCCAACTTAATAGAACCCGCACTATCCATTAGGCGTTTAAGCCTAAGGCATAGTGCGGGTTCTATTCTAATTGCTGTCCCACTGACGAAATGTTGCATCCCCTGCCTGTTTTACAAGTACTTTAATGGAAGGTGCTCCGACGAACTACAAGTCTTATATATATATATATATATATATATATATATATATATATATATATATATGTATATTAACACGTCTTGTATCCCTTTGACGTAAACACCACAGACAAACCCTACAAAAAACAAAATTCTACCTCTACACATTAGAACTCCCTAGATGTAAAAATCCTTCTGCTTTAATTGTTTCTACCCTAGGAGTGTTAGACTTTGAAATTCTCTTTCGGTTTCTGTTTCCCTGACTGTACTGACATGCAGAAGTTCAAGTGTAATAAAACATGCATCTTGCTGCTCAGCTCCCTACGTATTTCCCCTAAAAATTATGTCCGAAATATATGCCCCCTATATCAAAGTGGCACTGTGCCTTGTTTGGAGTGAAAATGTCAAAAAAAACCCAGATTATTATTAGAAATATACATTTCAATATATGTTTATGGATGAGAGTACATATATATATATATATATATATATATATATATATGTATTAACATATATATATATATATTGACATATATATAAGTACATATATATATATAAATACATATATATATAAATACATACATATATATATATGCTAATTTAATTGAAATACATATATATTTACATAATATATATTTAAATATATATATTCATTTAAATATTTATTCAAACTGCTGTTGGCCGTTAGCATATAAGTAACGCAGAACAAAGATATCTTAGTTTTATTTTCTTCTTCTCATTTTTAATTATTTTAGTCTTATGAAAAGCAATACGTTCTAAACTTGATAGGAAAACGTTTTCTACCACGTAATTAACAGACATTTAAAAACTGAAAACGTTTCATTATAACGTTTTATCTTTTTTAATCTTTTTTAATCTTCATATATTTTCATTTTAAACTTTCATTATTTGTTCATCCATTTGTTTAAATCCACGTTTCAATCATGTTTTTGAATTTTTAACTTTTTCAATCCTCATTTATTCTTGGATTCCTTAATGAATTGGACATACGAAATTGAAATTGTATCAGTTTACTAGAGAAATCCCTACAAACGGACCAAATTTTTAGTGTTGAACATAAACAAAAAAGAAACCATCCAAATTTTTTATTGCCGTTTTTTTCGTATTTTCAATGAAAGGTAAGATTGCTTTTGGCAAAGTTGCGTTTTGTATTCCTGGCATGGGTATTTCTTTCTGTGTTATCACTGTGGTAAATGGCTTGAAATCACTCGGTAATCCCTTAAGGACCATGGAAATTAACAGACTGTCACTTATAACTTCACCAGATATTTTTAAAGAATTTGCAGTTGCCTCGGCTCTTATAATATAATCAGTAACAGTTTCGGCTTCCATTCGTTTTAGAGAGGTCAGTTCAGTGTATAAAGAAATAATTTTGGGTTTTCCTTTCGATAAATAATGCTCTCTCAATATGTTTAATTCTTTGCAGCCGTCGTCCAGGGCTTCTCTCATTACCAGTGATAGACTTCAGTCATCGAAACACTGTATTAATTCCGCAAAGACAGTTGCGTTCTTTTCAATGAAGTCGGAGTCGTTTCTGTTTCAGGTTGTGTTTCTAGTACTTTGTGTAGCTTTTGGATTCGTAGATATCCCAGAAATTTAACTTGCCACAATTCGAATTTCGATTCGGATCCATCGAAATAAAGACGCACGCTGGTCGCATAACCTCTAGAAGTGTAAGCCATTTTGAGTTTCAGAACAGTTTCAGATAGTTCGCCGTTACACACAAGTCCTGGTAGGTGACTTGTTTGTAGTAGACAGTTCCATAGAACAAAATATTATTACCGTGTCGAAACCCAGGAAGGAACATGTGAAATTGCTCCAGAAAAGTGTTAATATTTATGAACCAATTCTGTTTTTTTGTGTTTTTTTTTACCGCAGAAAGATTCATATGGAGTTTTAGATAGTGTTTTGTTAAAACATCTGTTGCGTATATAGGCTGCCGCCATAAGTGCATACGTCCAGAGGTTTTTAGGGAGTTTTGATTCAATGAGTAGGCATCTTGCCATTTCAAAAAGTGTCCGCACGAACGTTCAGCAGTCCCGTTTTGGTGTGGCGGTCTTGGAGCTGATGTTTCATGCCTGATATGATGGTTAATTAGTAAATATTCAAAGTCTTTATTGGTGAATTCCGTACCGTTGTCAGAGCGAATACACTTGATTTCACCGTAAGGGGCCATGTCGGCTAGATATTTCTTAGTTGCTAGCAGGGTATCAGATTTATTCTTTAAAAAATAAACCATTATTAAACCTGAATGGTCATCTACGAAATTCAACACATATCTATAATGTTCTCTGGCCATCGGTTCTACGGGACCGTTCAAGTCACAATGCACCATTGATAGGATTTTTTTCCTGGTATCTTGCTTTGATAGTTTGTCATTTTCCCTTGCGTACAGACGTCGCAGTTGAAGGTCGTTGATGTTTGTATTTGCATTCCATCAACTACAGTCGGCAACTTTTTGATATCAGGAATATTGCAGTGTCCAAGAATTTTATGCCATGTCTGTAGATCATGGCAGGCGGTTTTTGATGGGACACATCTATTCAAATTATACAGTCTTCCATCCCCTCCCCAATGTCGAATACAGTTCCAACACAGAGCACTCTGCTTTAGACCATATAATGACTTGTTAAGTCGCCACACGCTATTTTTATTTTTCATTATAAATCCCTCTGGAGTGGTAATATAAATTTCACAGTCTATTGGGGCATTCAAATAAGCATTTTTTACGTCCATTTGATGGATGTTTAGGTCATATTGTGATGCGAATTGTAGTAAAACTCTGATTGTCGTTAGGTATGTGGTCGGCGAAAACGTAGAAAAGTATTCTTTACCGTAAATCTGAGAGCACCCCTTAGCAATAAATCTTGCTCTGTACTGTTCTACGCCTAATGCTGTACTCTTTTTTGTAAAGACCCACCTGGTAGAAATAACATGTTTATCTCTTGGGAGAGGCACTACCGTATAGGTATCATCATCATCATCATGGACACTCTCGTCTCCGTCATTTTTATTGTTTTCGTTTGTTCTAATTATTTGAGGTAATATAATGTAATCCTCTTCATATGACGGGTTTTCGTCTTTACAATTAAACGTGTCTGTGTATTTACACACCGGATTCTTTTTATTTTATTTTTACCATCTATCAACCTCACGACAGCAATAATCGATATTTAGCAAGTATCGATTACTTACTACACCGATCATCACGCAAGTGAATCACACACTAGTAGATCCTTAGGTGTATCAGAATTTTGGATGAATTTTTGACACCACTAACACAAAACTGCGAATAAAATATTTTTAAAAAACTCGTAATTTCTCTTTATAAAGTGGGCTGTTTATTTCCTTTATGGAATATACTTCCAAAATAAACTATTAAAGTTGTTTAAAAAATAATAGAAATATTATTTTCTATTTAAAAAAACAAAACAGTGTTTACAAAGTGCCGGCATGCGTTCATGCAGCCATTTTTACGTATGAAATCAATTGAATTTTACGAGTTAATTCTTTTTCAATTTTTAAAATTTAAAAATCTATCAAATTTTTTCTATTGGATCAATTTTTACGATATTTGCAGGGTCAATGTGAAATTCTATGCTCTGTCCAAAAAACCTAATATAATATTTTAGACATACGTTTTGTTTTTTAACCCCCCCCAATTTTGAATGTCTATTAAAATTTAAATAATTAATTTACTCACCAAAGTTTTATATATCACAAATTGAAGGTAAAAATCAATAAATAAAATATTCTAATTTAAAACAAAAAATAAGTGTTTTTCATCTGTAAAGTCCAAAGTGTAAATTATTTTTTAACCACGTTGATTTTTTTTTAATTTTGTAAATGAAAGCTCATGTTATGCTTAAATATCGGATGCTGACGACAATGTTCTCTATTTCATTCAATGTTTTCTTTTTTTTTTAGATATTTATAAAAAAAATTCACTCGATAAAGAAGAAATATATTATCTAAAAACTCATGTATTTCATTAAGAGAATAAAAAAATCGGTAGAATGGGTTTTTGTTTAACGGAAAAAACTTATAAGTGAATGTGTTCATTTTTCATATAAGGGAGCCCCAAAATACTAATTTTGGTTTAAAGCACGCAATAGAAAGAGATATTAATTGTGGCGCTTCAAAGCCAGGAAGATAAACGCGAAGAAAATTAGAAATTTTTCTCCCTTTATTTGAACTATGAAAAACATCTGAGTTCACGTTTTTTTTTCAAAAATCCTTGTTTAATAAATTATTTTATTTTAAAATGACATGGAATATAAGTATAAATATGGATAAATTCTTAACAATGAACAATGGAATACCCATTGAATAGTACTTTTTATAGATAAGTGATTTTTTTTGGAATATATATATATATTTTATAATCGAAGTAAGTAAAATTTCGTTGATTTTCTTTAAACCTTTTTTCAAAGAAAACCGATTGAAAAACACAAATATTGCATAATTTGCTATTAAACCTGTTATTTTTTAAAAATTTGGTCTTTGCTCCTTTAATTGAAAAAAAGATAGGGGTTTAATTACATTTTTCAAGTAGTTATAAGCTTTGAAAGATAGTAAGTTGAATTATTCAAGTTCTTATCACGAATTTTTAATGGTAGTTTTTGATACACCAAGTGGATCCTGCAAATATATCTGCAAGCATTATCGAAAAAACAAAACAAATAAAAAAATTATAAGAAATTATGAAATAAATAAAAAATAAAATAAAATTTTGTTAAGTGATTACATGAGTTAAATCTCATTTGAATATGGCAGATTTTGTAGTTATATTCCTTCTATAACTCGGATGTAGAGAAGTTTTTTTTGTTGATTTTCTAGTAATAGAGTTTCAAAAAACTATCATATGCTTCACATAGCCATAACCGAATTGTGTTTGATAAGAATAAGTTGCACGTTTCATAATATAGTCACGTGATTATAGTGTATATTCTTGGTCCAAATCAATTTTTCAGTTGTCTGCAGTTTCGCAATTATTTATACGATTTGGATTATTCGGACGACTGTTCTCATCATTAGTTCAACAAACCCAAATATTAATGAAATGTTTAGTCTTACAAAACATGATAAACGTTATTCGTATATTTTCATATATTTTCTTTTTAATGAATAAGCAACAGAACAGATGAATTGACTAAGAAATACTAATAAGCTTTAATCATTGACAAATATAACCGAAACTTTATATGGAAACAAATTCGACACACTTAACTAATGAACGGACACTTTTACACGAGGAACGAAATAATAATTACACTGTTTTACGACGACCTGAATAAGCCGCAGAACAGATGAATTTTTAATGAATAAAGCACAGAATAGATAAATTTACTAAGAAATACTAATAAGCTTTAATCATTGACAAATGTAACCCAAATTTGATATGGAAACAAATTCGACACACTTTACTAATTAACGGACACTTTTACATGAGGAACGAAATAATGATTACACCGTTGACAAATATAATCAAACTTTATATTGAAAAGACGAGGAACGAAATAATAATTACACCGTTTTATGATGATCTAAATTCACTGTTCTTTAGCAGTTGATTTTCTATTTAAATAATTTCACGATTTTTTATGTGAAGATTTTTTTTTTGGATTATTTGGATTACTGTTCTTGTCTTGGATGTTCCTATTTACAATGCCTCCCCATGGGACAGAGTTTTTTAACGTGGAGAAATGGAACAAAACTAAAAATTGTCTCAGTCGTGAAGGATTTCTCCTCCACTGACAGAGAACAAGAAATTGAAGAGCAGCATCTGAAGAACAGATACTACACTTTGATCTTGTCCCGAAATTGGATGTTGAATAATAATTCAGTCCTAAAAAATAAATCTATTTTAATACAATAAAGATAGAAATAATAGGTTTACTAAAGAAATAAAAAAAAATAATCTATTTTAATAAAATAAAGATACAAAGAATAGGTTTACTAAAGAAATAAAAAATAAGGTAAATCTATTTTAATAAAATAAAGATATAAATAATAGGTTTACTAAAGAAATAAAAAAAACTAGAAAAGAAAAATTTAATAAAGAAATCACAACAAGCTGAAGTATTGACAATTTTTAATCTAAACTTGATTGTAAAACATTTTTATAGGAAAACATTTCGAACATTTAACTAATTAACAGACATTTTTACACGAGGAACGAAATAATGATGACACCGTGTTATTACGATGACCTTAAGTTCTTTGTACTTTAGAAGTTGATTTGTTTCTTTTAATAATTTCACGTTTAAATAGTGTTTTTCATCTTTTAATTTTGATTCTTTTATATTTTCATATATTTTATTTCTTAATGAATTGAGCACATAAACAAAAAGTTGTATCCATTTACTAAAGAAATCTTAACAAACAAAACAAATTTTCTGTTTTGAATACAAAAGAAAAAAAACGAATTCACTTTTTTTTTTTCGTATTGAATTTCTGGAATGAAAGGTAAGTTATTTTCTTCTTGAATGTGAAGAATTATCAAAAAAAGAACGCGTGATTCCGTGACGTCAAACTTGTGTTAATTATACGAACTATGGAAAAGCAGAAGCGACTTAATAATTTTAAAAAAACCTTTGTTTATCTTCTTCAAACTGCAATTAATAATTAATCTTTGTTATAATTTTGTTAGGTTTTTAAGGTTTACAGAGTGTAATGATTAATATTATAAACATTTGTATATTAAATATGAAATACGGTTTTACGCGTGTTCATTTGGTTAAACGCCAGCTTCTATTTATTTGGCGATAAAATAGCTGGCAAGAGTCATGTTTATATTAAAAAAAAATTAAACACAACTCAAAATCTAGTTTGTAACGGAACATTTTGAAATAATGGAGTTTTAATCGTTTTAATCTTTTAACAACTAATTAATTTTAGGAAGTTTCTTTTTCTTTGCAAGTCAACTGATTAAAGTATATATTAATTAGAGAAAAGACTATTTAAAAAAAAACATAATAATATTAGATTTATATCAGCTTGTTAATTGCAACTTCAAGATAAGTTTTTATTCAATACGTGTATTTAATTTTTTTATTAAATAACTATTTTTTAGGTATTTGAACTCTTATGCTTCATAATAAATAAAAAAGATTTGAACGATATAAAAAATATATTTGTTCGAATTTCGAAAAAAATAAATAGGGAGGGACACGCACTAGAAAAAAATATTTCCCCTCGAATATTTTATGGAAACTGCATTGTATATGTAATGTCATTCTAAAATTGATAAGTATAAAGAATTTTATGAAAATCTGACCATTGGTTGATTTTTGCTAGATTTATTAAACAGGTATGTTTTCATGTTTGGAATGCCTATTACATTGGAAAGTTAATTTAAAGCGCCATTTTGTAAACACGATTTTCGTCTCACAAATTAATTATTTTCGTACGATGAAAAAAAAAAGTTCAAAAACTAGTTTATTTACCCCTTTGTCTTTTAAATGGTACAAAAGTTATATTGATAATATTAATTTATAATAAGGTTACATCGTTTTACATATAGGGGGTTAATTCTGTGATGAATTTTGGAGGTGCCAAATATTCTTTTAAAAATGTTTACATAAAATGATCACCCAGTTATTAGCCATAAATACTATAAAATATTATTCTGTATTTTCATGTAACAATTTAATAAACAAAACATACCATAAAATATCGTTCTATATTTTCATGTAACAATTTAATAAACAAAACATACCATAAAATATCATTCTGTATTTTCATGTAACAATTTAATAAACATAATATACCATAAAATATCATTCTGTATTTTCATGTAACAATTTAATAAACATAATATACCATAAAATGTCATTCTGTATTTTTATGTAAGAATTTCATAAATAAAACATACTATAAAATATCATTCTGTATTTTCATGTAACAATTTAATAAACAGAACATACCATAAAATATTCTATATTTTTATCTAAGAATTTCATAAATAAAGCATACTATAAGATATAATTCTCTATTTTCATGTAACAATTTAATAAACAAAACATACCATACAATATCATTCTTTATTTTAATGTAACAATTTAATAACAAAACATAACATAAAATATCATTCTTTATTTTAATGTAACAATTTATTAGACAAAACATACCATACAATATCAATCTGTATTTTCATGTAACAATTTAATAAACAAAACATAATAACATATCATTGAGTATAACAAACCTTTGCCTAAAGTGACACCGTGATAGTTAATAGCTGGCTTTCTATAGTATAATGTTGGATTTTCAATTTTTAGCTATTATCGGGACGCCAAAAGTGACCGTCTCATGTCAGCTTTATGTTTCGGCAGTAATTATATTCAAATTTAATAATTTTATATATTTGGTTTTTGACCAGTTTTTCGTTTTTTTTCTTTAATAAATAAATAAACGCTTAAAACTATGTTAAAAACACAGAAATGATTTTAACTACAATAATGAAATTTGTATTAAATGTAAAAAAAGAAAAGATTTTTATCTCTTTATAATTTTAACCATGCCTTAATCCGCCTTTAAAATAGAAAAAAAGACTTAATTTATTTTATTGTATTATTTTATTCCGTTTCTATATTCTTGAAACTCTACTGTCCTGGATTGGTCCCGCATATCATCTTGTTTGTAACATATTAATGGTTAACATTATCTGTATAGATACAATATTAATTATATGTATAGATACAATATTAATTATATGTATAGATACAATATTAATTATATGTATAGATACAATATTAATTATATGTATAGATACAATGTTAATTATATGTATAGATACAATATTAATTATATGTATAGATACAATGTTAATTATATGTATTGATACAATATTAATTATATGTATAGATACAATATTAATTATATGTATAGATACAATATTAATTATATGTATAGATACAATGTTAATTATATGTATAAATACAGTATTAATTATATGTATAGATACAATATCAATTATATGTATAAATACAATATTAAATATATGTATAGATATAATATTAAATATATGTATAGATATAATATTAATTATATGTATAGATACAATATTAATTATATGTATAGATACAATATTAATTATATGTATAGATACAATATTAATTATCTGTATAGATACGATATTAATTATATGTATAGATAAAATATTAATTGTATGTATAGATAAAATATTAATTGTATGTATAGATAAAATATTAATTATATGTATGGATGCAATATTAATTATATGTATATATACAATATTAATTATATGTGTAGATACAATATTAATTATATGTATAGATACAATATTAATTATATGTATAGATACGATATTAATTATATGTATAGATACAATATTAATTATATGTATAGATACAATATTAATTATATGTATAGATACAATAGAAAATTAAAAATACACATCTCTTTTTCTAGCACTCAGCACCTTTAGAAGGGAGTTTGTATGTTGTAAATTATTAATACGTAAATAAAAAATTATACTGTTTCAATTAATAAAAGAAGGAAGTAATAAAATCAAAGACAACATTTTGCTTTTAAGGCAGATCATCCATCTCTCCCTCTTACTGCTCTCAAATAAACGCTAATTTTTGCACCCCAACTTATTCCACGTTGAGATACTAATCGTTTAGCTGACCAACATGGGCTACTTGAAGAACACCAAGTAAACATATTTATATATACGTGTTGTATGTAGCCTTTCTATGTAGATCTAGTTTCACCGTTTCTTTTCTTTATATTCTCTTACAAGTAATTAATATCACATCCTTCATTTTTATATGAATTAGTTGCCAGAGCAGATAGGTTTTGAAAGAGACAGTTTCTTGTAAATGTAAGAGGGGAATCCTCTGCTTATTCCAGTAGTATAGAGAAAAACATTAAAGTAAGATACTCAATACCTTTATCCATGTGGGGGCGCAGAAACCAGGTGCATAATTACCCTTCTCAGTGTGATGGACCTGTAGAGCTTGTCAGATCATCCATCTGAGAGAATAAAAATCTGATAATAAAACCTTCCTAGAGCTGGTGACTCGAACGAATTCCCGGTTTGCAAACCTAACTTGCTTAAGGAGTAGATAGGCTCTGCATATCGTCGGCTTTCACATTCCTTCTTTGTCTATTAGCCAGGGGTAGAGGTACAATATAAGGGACTCGTCTGAGCCATACCGTGCTTAGTTTTGTTTCTGGACTAGGACAGTGAACAGTGTTCCCTTATTCTTTGTTTTAAATTTCGTGGACCATTATTTTTCCTGATATTCATAAACGACCTCTCTGATTATGTTGTGTTCGAGAAGGGTATATTTGCTGAAGATACAATGCTCTATGATATGCATGAGGAAGAAAAGATGTACATAATTCTAATGACAGGAATGTTAGAAAATGACTTCTAGACTATTGTGGGATGGGGCTGAAAATGGATGGTAACAGTTAATGCTAGGAAAACTAAGCTGCTCTCCTTAAACAATTATAAGACTCCTCTCCAACCCACTATATCCATGACAAACAACACCCTACCTCAGAATTCTACCTTCAAACTGCTCGGCCTTACATTTGCGGGCAATATGAACCGGAACAAATACATAGAGGACATTGCAAAGGCTGCTGCAAAGAAGGTGGGTTCCCTCTATTGAACTAGAAGACTACTTATGCTTCAGAGTATCTTGTACCTTTACAAGGCCACCATACGCCCATGTATTGTTGCCACATCTGGGCTGGTGTATCTACCACTTGTCTTTTCCTCTTAGATAAAGTCCAAAAAGGAGTTGTCAGTTTAATTGGTCCCACTTTATCAAAAGCTCCAGCCCCTGTTGCATCGCCGCAAGCTTGCATCACTGTGCTTGATTTACAAATATTTTAAGTATATGAACTCATTTTACTTGTACCATACATATCCCCAACCAGCTTAGCAATAAGATCCCACTACTACACTATTGATGCCCCTATATGTCAGTAAGTTTTCTATTCTAATAGTTTCTTCCCTCGAACAGCTAGAATTTGGAATCCCCTTTCTGCTGCTTCCCTGGCTGTACTGATATGCAGAAGTGTAAATGCAACAAACACAAATACCAAGTGGAGATATGTTTGTAAATGTGTGAACATTAGTAAAAAAATGATAATCATATGAAATCAATTCAATAAGACAAACATATTAAAACATTGTGAATTCCATCCAATAAGCTAAATAACATAAAACAAATAGCATACTAATATGTGAATGACGATTATAAAAATATTGACTTTCGTGTCTTTTTTTATTTACAGATGTTCCTGCTTGAACAACTTTAGTGGATTTGAAGACATGAAACGTAATAAAATAGAATGTCTTTGAAATATATATGTAATGTTCTCAAATCTGCGTCAACATCTGTGAATTTAGACAAACTCCTGACGACAAAATATCATATTATTTAAACTCTGCAGATAATCTTGTTCTAAAATATTTTAGTGAAACATGCAGGTTGTCAATGAAAAAAAGCCACATTCTTGTGATGTGTGTGGTTATTCTTGTTCCTTAAAATCAGACCTAGTGAAACATATGAGAACACACACTGGGGAAAAGCCACATACTTGTTATGTGTGTGGATATTCTTTTTCTCAAAACTCACATTTAGTGAGACATATGAGAACTCACATTGGGGAAAAGCCACATTGTTGTGAAGTGTGTGGTTGTTCTTTTTCTCATAAATCAACATTAGTGATACATCTGAGAACTCACACAGGGGAAAAGCCACATTCTTGTAAAGTGTGTGGATGTTCTTTTTCTCATAAATCAACATTAGAGATACATGTAAGAACTCACACTGAGGAAAAACCATATTCTTGTCAAGTTTGCGAATATTCTTCTACTGCGAAAACAAGCTTACTGGCACATATACGAACTCACAGTGGAGAAAAGCCATATTCTTGTGAAGTTTGTGGATATTCCTGTTCTCAAAAATCAAGTTTAGTGAGACACATGAGAAAACACACTGGGGAAAAACCATATTCTTGTGAACTTTGTGGATATTCTTGTTCTCATAAAACAAATTTAATGACACATATTAGAACTCACACCGGGGAAAAACCATATTCTTGTGAAGTGTGTGGATATTCTTGCTCTCATAAGTCAACTTTATTGATCCATATGAGAACTCACACTGGGGAAAAGCCACATTCTTGTGAAGTGTGTGGATATTCAACTGCTATAAAATCAAGCTTAGTGAGACACATGAGAATACACAATAACATCAAACAGAAAAGACATATGGCAAGCAGATACATAAAAGTCAAGGCAGATACATAAAAGACAAGGCAATCAAACCAGATATTGTAACATGGAACATAATCTCTAAAAGAAATGAACATTATACCGGTTGTGACGGCAGCAACTGGCCTAATAAAAAAGAACTTACAGAAATACTTAGAAACAATCCCTGGAAGACAAAGCTGTAGGGAAATACAGATAGTAGCCATAAAGAATCAAGTAACATTTTTAAAAAAGGGAAAAGCCACATTCCTGTGGAGTTTGTGAATATGTTTTTTGGAAAATCAAACTAGTTATACATACGAGAACATTCTTTAGTCAAACATGAGAATTCACTGCTGAAATCTATATTAATGAAAATATGTAAATATTCTTATTTTATAAATCTAATTTTAGTGATACATGAGAAAAACACAATGAAAAACAATTTTCTTGCAAACCATGTGCACAGTTTGTAATAATATTGAAATACCACATTATTAATAAAACTATTTTCTGTAAAACTATGTGCATAGTCTTGTGCTAGAAATTAGCATTCGTCCGTATGAGAAATTGTGCCAGAGTGTGGATATGCTTGTCTTCAAAAATCAATTATACTGACAAAATATGAAAATACACAATGGGAAAAACAATATTCTTGTGAAGTTTGTGGATTTACTTGTTCTATCAAAACACTTTTTAAGACACATAGAGGAATTCACACCGGAAAAGACCACATTCTTGTGAAGTGTGTGGATATGTTTTTTCACAAAAATCACAGCAAACTATGCATATGAGAATTCATACTGGGGAGAACTTGAATGCCTACTGAGGAGAACTTGAATGCCTACTGGGGGAGAATTTGAATGCCTACTAGACACTGTCATTGAGTGTCTGAGGTCTCTCTGACGGGGGTTTGTCAGAACAATCTGGCATGAGGATACTTTTTTCCATAAAAGTAAATCCTGATCAAATATTCAAAATCACGTAGTATTCGCTGCCCAAATAAGCTCTCCTCACTATGGCTAACCCATATTAGGTTTTTCCGAGGAATGGAGCACCTTCTCCAAGTGATGTTACCTCAAGTAACACCACGAAACGTGATACTCCACCAGACTAGATAAATTCTTGTCCTGGAATTCGGTAAGAGCAAAAGACCAAAATAAAAGATATACTACAACATACAAAAATGGTTAATTGGGGAGAGGAGAATTATGTCTTAAACTTCTTTATAAACTCAGTGTTTGAGAAAAAAAGAACTTAAATGGAACATTCGAACATCTATGTATCTCATATAGACGTCAAGTGTTAGCCCCAGGTTGTGGGCCCCTTGATTTCTGAGAACTTCGAATGAAGTAAAATAAAACAAAAAGTGAAAGGCCACATTCTGGTGAAGTGTGTGGATATTCCTGTTGTCAAAAATCAACGATAGTGACACATATGAGAACTCACACTTAGAAAAAGCCACATTCTTGTAAAGTTTGTGGATATTCTTTTTCTCACAAATCAAATTTTGTTAGACATATAAAAATTCACCGGTGAATTATTAATGTAACTAATGTGGATATTCTTATTTTAAAAATCGAACTTTAGTGATTCATGAGAAAAAAAACACACTAGTAATAAAACTATTTTCTTGCAAACCGTGTGCATAGGAACTAGCATTCTTATGTATGAGAAATTTAATCCAGTTAACATAAAAAACAAGATTGATGAAACTATCGTAAAAGACTTGCTATACTCCAACAAATAAACGACTATTGCTATTCTGAAACAATTTGGTTAAAAGGAAAATATCACTAAAATATATAAACGTTATACAATTTTATATACCACTTTTGGAGGAGAAAATATACCAGTAAAATCTTGAGAAATACTTAGCCAAAATCCATGGACGAGGAATCTGTCGAGCTTATTATAAGCAGTTATACACGCGTTTCTGTTAGATAATAATATTGTGAAAAGTTAAATTAGTTATTATTGATCTATTTATCTATCTAGTTATATTGTTAAAATAGTTTACATTGGGAGTTATTGTTTGTATAATAAAGTGTAGCAATGGGTTTTAGCTGAGGATGTTTACATACATTCGCTAGGTTAAATAAACAAAATGGCTTTGGGCAAGCATGCGTTGAAAGGTCACACATTAATATTCATGTGATTTTTACTGATGCTATAACGGAACTGAGGTGAAGGTCGGAAAGGTTAGAGAAAGAGTTTGAGCTTAGTCATTGACGTAAACGGTCGTGCTTCAAGCCAATAAGCTAGATTTTGAAGAACAAGCATGTAGACATTAAATTTAAATGTACAACGTATACTTTTTCAAAAACAACTTATCAACATGGAATTTAAATGTCAAATGTATATTTTCCAAAAGGATATTATTATAAACAACTTTTTAACATGAAATTTAAATGTCAAATTATATTTTTCACAATGATATTATTCAGAAAAAAATTATGAACATGAAATTAAAATTTCAAAAGTGTAATTTATCAGAAACAACTTATCTACAGGTAATTTAAATATTAAAAGTGTAAATTTAAAAAAAAACAAAAAAACTTATCAACATGGAATTTAAATCTAAAAGTATATTTTTTAAAAATTACCCCCTTATTATAGCTAAATTTTTTTATCATAATTGCATATCAATTGGATGTTTTTTTATTCAAGCAGCAACATTCCTACTGTGCCAAATTTCAGTGAAGCCCCAATCCATTTCCATTATGTCGAAACCACGCGAATCAGTTACCTGCCACGATGGACAAGTATAATATTCATACTATAGGATGTATGCTCAAAGGGACACCGCAAAAAATCATGCAACATCCCGCAAACAATTTATTTTAAACTCTGGATCAACTGATAAAAAGTGAATAAAAAATTATGAAACTCATACAAATATTTAATTATTTAATATTGGCATCATTGCCTTTTACATTACAATTTGTTTAGATTTGAAAATATGTTTTCAACTTGTAAATTTAGGTATTACAATTCTTTATGTATGATAGTATTTTCAACCTGAAATTTTGGTATGTTTTAAAACTTATCAAAATCTTTGGTATCTAATAAGTAATTTCTGTTTTTACAATAATTTCTTTACAATCATATAGTCTTAGTTTAGTTAATTTAACCCTGAATAAATATTTTATTAAAATATACTTTAGAAATTATTTATTCTCATAATAAAATGTTAAAGCATTTTATTAAAATGTAGTTAGGATTTTTTTCAGCAAATACTACACATATTTTAAAGTACTTTTTAGATTGTAAATTTTTAAGATTATTAAAACGATTCTTTTTTTTTGTATTTTTCAACCTGAAAAGTTTTGTGTATTTTAAAGATTATTAAAAACTTTTATATTCAATAAATAATTTCTGTTTTCTACAATCATTAGATAATTCAACTTTGAATAAAGATTTTGCACATATTTTATAAATTAAATAAATCACTGTTTGATACAATGTTAAAGCACTGTAATACCATGTGATTTAGATTTTATTTCAACAATTTTAAAGTTTCTGATTCATTGATATGCTGACGATATTTTCTTCAATCATTTAATGTTATTCAGTTGTGATTATTTCAACAAATAACATTAAAGATTCTTGTGAATACCATTGCTATTCTTTCAATACTTTTCTGCAATGGCACAGATAGTTGCATATAACGTTATCTGTTATAGGAGGAAATACAGCGAGTTAGTCGCAAAATGAAGAATTAGCTTGGCAAATAGTTTGGCTTTGTCTGTTGCTGATGAGATGATCTTAGATCCATTGCTGCTCAGGATATTTTTTGCTATTTGCAAAAACTGGTGGGAATCAAGCCGCTGCTCCGCTACTTTGGATTTAACGGACAGCATATAACCCTCTTGCATTTTTTATTACTCTTTTACAGTGGTTCCTGGCTGTCCTGAAAGCAGCTTTAGTCTCAGTACATCTATTACGTTGTTAGCTATGGGAAAAGTGATTATTGTAATGTCCACATGTTTTCCGAAGTTCATTTTCACAAACACCACATACGCAGATGTGACAGAAAAGAATATAGACCAACAGAAGCAGTTTATTTCAATAAACATAATTTATAGAACGAAATAAAAATAAATTGTCATAAATTTAATAATACTTCCTGGACGTTCCCTTTGCTGTTTTTAATGCGAGGAACCATCTAGGCATAGCATTGATCAGTTGACGAATATTATCTTGAAAATTTTCTTACCATGACATGCAATAATGCTAGAAGTTAATGCTTAAAACATGGTTTCCTTTTTATGAAGATCTCCGTCTAAAGTCTAAAGGTTATCAATTGGGTTCATATCCGGGTACTAACGTTGCTATGGAAGTTTAATGATCCCATTTTGGCTCAACCCATGTTTTATACAGTAAAGTGGCAAGGAGATCCGTCTCATAAATATGGAGTTAACTTCGTTCATTTTATCACTTTACCATTTCATATGCAGATTGGTGTGTGTCTGTAGAGGTAATGCACGTGTTGGTGTGTGTTTGTGTGTGTGTGTGTGTGTGTGTTGGAAACTTTTGGATGATGTATGTGTGGAATATGAGGTTGTGTGAGCGGGTGTGTATTTTGCAGAAAGTGACTGTGAAGCACCTGTCCTGTTGAGGCTTCCACAATGTAGAATAGCGGCTTAGTGTAGACTAGTTTGACGACTTTTTAGTGTCTTTGTCTTGTACTCGCACCCGTTGTTCTGTGCTAATATCAGGGAGGTCCTTAGTGGCAACTGTCTCAGGAGTAGGCGCTCCTGAATCTCTTCTTCCTGGACATTTTGGTTGATGCATTTAACGAGTAGTTTACTGGCCAATTTCCGATTGAATAGCAGCTTCCTCAACGATGGGATTGCATGGTCTAACAGTGTCGATCATAGACACAACAGACTCACGCTTATGTTTCAACCGCTTAGTATAGCTTTCTCATGGTCTCTATGGAGCGTTCGACCATGTCATTCGATTGTGGGCACCTTGGAGAAGAGTTGATGTGTTCAAAACCCCATGCTTTGGCAAAGTCTTTGAAATGCTGTGAGCTAAATTGTGGGCAATTGTCATTGATAAGTCTTTCTGGCACTCCTTGTTCACCAAAGGTTTGTTTGATACAATCGATGAGTTCCTTGCTAGAGAGTCCCCATAGTTTGTGGATGAAATGTTACTTTGAATAGTAATCAATGATAGGGAGGTAATTCATACCGTCAAGTCGAAAATGTCGGTAGCTACAATTTGCCATGTTTGTCACACGGGCATCTCATGTGTCATGAGGATCTCAACAGTTTGAGACTTCTGAAATTCTTGGCAAATTGCGTATTGCTGTGTCATTATGTTGATGTATTTATTAATGCGTTTCCATAAAACACAGATCTTGGATCCTAGTTTATATTTGTCATTTCCTTGGTGCCCATAATGTATTTTTCATAGAATCTTTGGTTGCAAAGATTTAGGAATCAGTATCCTGTTGTTTTTTAACAATACCCCATTCACAATCGAGAGATCGTCCCGATAAGACCAGTATCGATAAAGGTCTTTCTGCAGTTCTCTGCGAAATTCTGGCCAACCCTTAATAAGCATCACTCTCAACTCGCATAAAGTTGGATTGGCGCTCGTTGCCTAGCGGATTTGTGCTACTTTCTCATCCGATAATTGCACAAAGTCTGACTTGATATCTAGGTCAATGGCTTCTTTATTCTTTCTGGGAAGCCTAGATTATCCATCAGCCCGTAGAATCTTATAGTCTGATCTATAATTGATGATCATGTCATATTCTTGGAGTCTCAATAGCATTCGTTAGAGCCGAGGTAGTGCTGCTGTTCAGTTCTTAAGGCTTATCATTCCCACTTTCAATTTCAAATGAACACTCGTAAATACACGTTCTAAAGCATATACAGCTAAGTGGTTCCGTTCGATATTAGCATAGCGCTGCTTTGGTTCTGTCAACGATTTCGAAGCGAGAGCTATGCGCTTGCCTTCTTGTAATAGGGCTGCCCCCAATCCTCTAGAAGATGGACCAACTTGAATCTTGGAAGGGTCATAATAGCAGAGAAACAATAAACATCCTCTTGAATATAACGTCCTTTACCTCTTGTAGAGATTTCTAGTGTTACATTCATAGTCAACATCTTTTTTAATAGTTCTCTGAGGTTTGCCGTGAGGTCTGAAAGCCTGCGAATGAATGATATAATAATAATGTAGGTAATAATTCCTATGACCTTTTGTAATTCTGCTACGTTAGTTGGGCTTGGGAGTGATTTTATTTCGTCCACTTTTTGGAGAATCTGGGTGTGTCTTGTTCTCAGTGAAAATTGCACTAAAGAATTTTACCGGTTTCTGGTTGATCGCACATTTGCTACTGTTGAATGTGAGGTCAGGAGTCTTTGCCGTCATCATCAATTGTCGACAGTTGTGATCAGGCTCCTCGTTGGTCTTCCCTCATCTTCCTCAGTTAGAGTTAATGTTAGGCACTTCTTGATTATCATGTCCATCTTCTGTTGAAAAACATCTTGAGATATGTCTAGGTCAAAGGGCATTCTTTTGAAACAATATCACCCGAAGGGTTAATCGAAAGTCGTCAGTAATTGTGACTCCTATCGAGTTTGACTTACCAGTAGCCATTGTTAGCATTTAGCTAGGAGGAAGATTTTGCACCAGAGAGTTTGTGCGAGAGATTTTGTGCAAGAGTTCCTCCATGGTTGGTGATTTGTGCAGATAACGCATGACGTCTCTGTCTAGATCTTTAAGATCTAGACATCGGCGAAGTTTTTCAATTCCTCTTGCGCACATACACGATGCTGTTCACCCAATCCGTTGGCTCATCAATCTTTCGTGCTATTTGTTGGTTTATTAGTTTATCCAGTTCTGTTTTTATCTCGCCTTTTATGTGGAAGGAACATTTCCTAGGTGCATGAATCATGGGACGGCTGTTCGGACGAAGCACAATGTGGTATTCCCCTAAGAAGTTGCGAATCCGGTCAAATTAGTCCGGGTATGCTTCCATAAGATCTCTTGTATAGTTTTTTGTGGTGTGGTTTTTATAAGTAACTTGGTCATATGTTACAAACTTGGCTCTCGAGAGAGAACAGTGCAACTTTAGTCTTTGAAGAGAGAGAGAGCAGTACTAATATGGCAGCCCCATTGGTGGTTACCACATAGAATCTCATAAATCTCCATGTACCTTTGTAGACACATTGATTTTCTATAGATTTGTGCAGTGGAATGCGGATTGCTGTTTCCTTCTGTGTTGTGCCTGAGCGTAAATATCTATTCTGGTCCACATGTTCCAGAAACATTTGTTGGAATGTACGTAATGGGAGTGTATTTCCCTCAGCACCTTTGTCCACCTTAATCTTCAGTTCGTGAACATCTTTGCTATTATATAGTATGATATTTAGGGTGGCAATGCTTCTGACCAAGAGCTCCTTCTCCTGTGGTCCTGCATTGAATAAAATGACATATTCTCAAATTCATCAACCATTTGGTTCTGAATATATATATATACAGCTTTGACGATTTTAGACGTAGGCTGTTCTGGTACAAATTTCTTGTGTTTGGTACGTCTATTTGTTTGTGTTTGTCTGTCTATTTTTTTCTTGAATCTTTTGGTCTGGAACATCTTAGCCTAGAGGTTCCTGCGTCCGCACGCTGAACAAGTGCTGCTTCGAGTGGGACAATTTCCATGCTCATGGAGAATCACACATTTGCCACATTTTCTTTTATCGCGTCAAAACAATATGGGGGTGGAAGACAAAAATTAGGCAACTTACAGTTCACAGCTTAAAATCCAATATTGCATCTTTGTGGACACACCTGGCTACGTCCTTTTCTCTGCCAGTTAGACGATTGAGCTATTGTTGGATTCTGTAAGGATTCTCTTCTCTTTTTCGTTACAGTAATATTCCATACTTTCCCGCTGCCACCATGTTGCACCTTTTTGTAATATTATTATTACGAATGTGTTAGATTAAGAAGATGACACGAGACGTGTTATCTCAAGGAAGACATCTTTATTTGCATAAGGGGCGTAACTCCTACTGCAAGAATTACAACAAGGAAAAATTATCCCCAGTGTCAACATATGGATAATTTTTCCTTGTTGGTTGTAATTCGCCCCGATCGTGTGTGTGTGTGTGTGTGTGTGTGTGTGTGTGTGTGTGTGTGTGCGTGTGTGTGTGTGTGTGTGTGTGCGTGTGTGTGTGCGTGTGTGTGTGTGTGTGATCGTGTGTACGTGTGCGTGTGTGTGATCGTGTGTGTGCGTGTGTGTGTGTGGGCGTGTGCCATTCTCTCTCTCTCTCTCTCTCTCTCTCTCTCTCTCTCTCTCTCTCTCTTTCTCTGCTTTTTTTGTCATTTAAATCCTCGCGGACATTTCTCTCTCGCCCTCCCTCTCTCTCCCCCTTTCGCTCGCAGGATAGTTCCCGTGTGCTGATGTCTAAAACGTGGAAGAAACTTGTTAGTGATTGGCTGTTCAGGAAACAGTCACAGCAATCCCCTTTTTGCGCGTCTTTCGAATCAATTAAAGATAGGGTTTCTTGAGAGCAAGACTCTTTTTTTCGGGACTCCATTGTATCGGTGACGATGCGAGGTAAACTTATTCAATTCCTTTATTAAAGGTAGAGACCCTTATGGGAACGGTTTGAAATTGAGATGTTGTGAAATACATCATTCATTGAAAAGGAGAAAGCATTGACATTGTCTGTCAATATTTTTATTTCTCCCTCTTCCAAGCCGTTGGCAGAGAAACTCGTCAACATTAATTTATTTCTTCATTTCCCTTTCGAGGAAAAGTTTATTGAAGAAGAAGAAGAAGAAGAAGAAGAAGAAGAAGAAGAAGAAGCTTGCAACGTTTTCAGGGCGAGAGAGAGAGAGAGAGAGAGAGAGAGAGAGAGAGAGAGAGCCCAACTCTTGAATCTTTTGAAGGTTTCGTTTGTTTTGAAGAAAAGGACAGAGAAAAAAAATTAACTTTTTTTGTGTGTTTTACCCCCCTCCCCCTTCGGAATCCCTTTTTTTCAAGTAAGCCTTTCTTATTTATTTTAAGAGAAACAAGAATGCCCCTTTTTGGGAAATCTAATTTCGAGTCTCCATTACAAATTATATTTCTTCCTTTTTTTACTTCAATTGAATTTGAACTTTGTTCATTATATTATTTTTCTGTAACCTTGTTAATGTGGTAATTGATATATTTGCTTTTTGGGAAGCAAAACAACAACCACCTTTTCCCATATGAACTTTGAACTTTTTAAACTTCAATCCAAGGTCATACATTTGTTCTCCCTCCCCCCCTTTCTCTGCGTTGTTGCATTGCAATTTTTTTCTTTCTTTTTCTTTTTAGGACATGTTTCCCAACAAAGTCGAATTTTTTCAAAAATAAACAAAATGAAATCAACTTTTTTATAAGAATAAATACTTGTTATTTATTTTTAAAATATATACAGAACTTTTTTTTTAATTTTTAACTATTTTGGAAAAAATAAACACTTTTTATTTGTTTAAAACAATATAAACAGAATTTATTTATTTATTTTAAAATTTAAAGAATACAGAGTTTTTTTTAATAATTTTAAACGGATAACTATTTTTATAAATTTAAACGGTAAATTTTCACTTGGTTGCCACCTTACTATTTTGCGTAGACATTTTGTAAACATTGTTTTTAAAAAATAAAAAAAAATAATACTTCTATTATGTTTTAAACGACTGTAATAGTTTATTTTGGAAGTATATTTCATAAAGAAAATTGACAACCCACTTTAAAAACAGAAATTACGAGTTTTATATATTTTATTCGCAGTTTTTGTGGGGGGTGTCAAAAATTCCGCCTAAAATTCTGATACACCTACCGGATCACGTGACTCTTCTGGCGGCCATGTTGTAAGCCCTAACGGTATTTTTGGAGATTACCATATATATATATATATATATATATATATATATATATATATATATATATATATATATATATATATATATATATATATATATATATATATATATTTGTATTAAGAATGAACAAAGATAACATAAACTTTATAGGAAAACAATTCGACACGCTTCAATAATGAACGAACATTTTTACACAAAGAACGAAATAATGATTACACCGTGTTAAGATGACCTACATTCATTGTTCGTTAGAAGTTGATTTTCTTTTTAAATAATTTCACGTTTAAATCGTGTTTTTCATGGTTTAATGTTGATTCTTTTATATTTTTATATATTTTATTTCTTAATGAATTTAACACACACAACAAACGTTCGGTAAATTTACTAAAGAAATCTTAACAAACAAAACAAATTTTCTGTTTTGAACACCAAAGAAAAAAACGAATTCATCCCGTTTTTTTTTTTTGTTATTGTTTTTTTCGTATTGAACTCCTGGAATGAAAGGTTAGTTTTTTCATCTTTTTCACACTTATAAAACTATTCAATCACTAACTTTTAAATTAATCTTTAAAATTTTAATAAGTTTATTGATTGCACCATTCTTTATAACAGACGTGAATAAAAAAATATGAATTCCAAATTAAAAAAAGAAAATCACCTTAAATATATTATTCAATCTGACATTTAGATTTTTATAAATATGCTTATTTAGTTAAAAAAATAAATAAATAAATAAATAAATAATAAATAATAATAATAATAATAATAATAATAATAATAATAATAATAATAATGCTTATTTTAGTAAAACTTATTTGACTTCTGACAAAATAATAATTTTTCCATAATGACAATAATTTATTTCGAAGTTTATCAAATTGTTAAACAAATGAACAGAAAAACTGATTTTTTTTAATACTTAATTGTTTTAACATTTTTATTTTTTTTTATCTGTTTATTGTGTGTCTTTTACTTATTTTGTCGCTAAATAATTTTGTTTGCTATTTTAATGTTGATCCGTTTTCTTTTATAAAGTTTACATGAAATGAGCACCCATTTATTGACCATCATCAATTAGAAGAAACTTAGTGTAGAAAAAATATTAAATTAAACTAGAAATTAAAATATACTGTTTTTGATTTTTTTTTCATAAAAAAATCCGCAAATAAGAAACTAAAAAATAAATACAAAACAAAAAAAAATATTTAAAGATTTTAGATTGGGAGATTTACTTTCCTACATAAATTTAATGAACATTCAATTCTTCAACGATCAACGAGACATGTTGTTAATGTTCGCAGTTTCAGATTTTTGTGGCGATGGTATGAGGGGGAATATTTTGATTTTTCTTTATTAAGCTTTTTTGTGTGTGTGGGGGGGTTTGATGTGATGTTAACTATTCTGTACTTTCACCTAACAATTTAATAAACGAAAAATATCATAAAAATATAATTAGGCATAACAAAACTTTGCAAAAAATGTCACCATGACATATATTAGATTTATTTCTGCAAGTATTTTTTTATTTAATTTTCGATTCATATCGGAACTCCCAAAAGACCCTTTCATATCAGCCAATTCTTCTTTTTCTAACGGAATATTCACCAGTGTTTTTCAAAATAAATAAACACATCACTTTAAGTTATAACATAAAAAAAAACTTATCCATGTTGGAAGAAATTAATTTATATTGCATTTGGTAACATTTATTTGTAATATATATTATTTAGGTCGATTTCAATAATGCACCAACGCACAACTTACCATTAAAATGTCTATTTTAAAGTTTTTCAGGTCTGTTATGAACGAATTCAAAATTGAGGCCAGCAAGTAGTTTTGAAGATATCGACATCTTCATCATCTAATGTTTTCTTTAGTAGTTTTCAGTAGTAGTTTTCATAATCTAATGTTTTCTTTAGTAGTTTTCAGTAGTAGTTTTCATAATCTAATGTTTTCTTTAGTAGTTTTCAGTAGTAGTTTTCATAATCTAATGTTTTCTTTAGTAGTTTTCAGTAGTAGTTTTCATAATCTAATGTTTTCTTTAGTAGTTTTCAGTAGTAATTTTCATAATCTAATGTTTTCTTTAGTAGTTTTCAGTAGTAGTTTTCATAATCTAATGTTTTCTTTAGTAGTTTTCAGTAGTAGTTTTCATAATCTAATGTTTTCTTTAGTAGTTTTCAGTAGTAATTTTCATAATCTAATGTTTTCTTTAGTAGTTTTCAGTAGTAATTTTCATAATCTAATGTTTTCTTTAGTAGTTTTCAGTAGTAGTTTTCATAATCTAATGTTTTCTTTAGTAGTTTTCAGTAGTAGTTTTCATAATCTAATGTTTTCTTTAGTAGTTTTCAGTAGTAGTTTGCATAATCTAATGTTTTCTTTAGTAGTTTTCAGTAGTAATTTTCATAATCTAATCTTTTCTTTAGTAGTTTTCAGTAGTAATTTTCATAATCTAATGTTTTCTTTAGTAGTTTTCAGTAGTAGTTTTCATAATCTAATGTTTTCTTTAGTAGTTTTCAGTAGTAGTTTTCATAATCTAGTGTTTTCTTTAGTAGTTTTCAGTAGTAATTTTCATAATCTAATGTTTTCTTTAGTAGTTTTCAGTAGTAATTTTCATAATCTAATGTTTTCTTTAGTAGTTTTCAGTAGTAATTTTCATAATCTAATGTTTTCTTTAGTAGTTTTCAGTAGTAGTTTTCATAATCTAATGTTTTCTTTAGTAGTTTTCAGTAGTAGTTTTCATAATCTAATGTTTTCTTTAGTAGTTTTCAGTAGTAGTTTTCATAATCTAATCTTTTCTTTAGTAGTTTTCAGTAGTAATTTTCATAATCTAATGTTTTCTTTAGTAGTTTTCAGTAGTAATTTTCATAATCTGATGTTTTCTTTAGTAGTTTTCAGTAGTAGTTTTCATAATCTAATGTTTTCCTTAGTAGTTTTCAGTAGTAATTTTCATAATCTAATGTTTTCTTTAGTAGTTTTCAGTAGTAGTTTTCATAATCTAATGTTTTCTTTAGTAGTTTTCAGTAGTAGTTTTCATAATCTAATCTTTTCTTTAGTAGTTTTCAGTAGTAATTTTCATAATCTAATGTTTTCTTTAGTAGTTTTCAGTAGTAATTTTCATAATCTAATGTTTACTTTAGTAATTTTCAGTAGTAGTTTTCATAATCTAATGTTTTCTTTAGTAGTTTTCAGTAGTAGTTTTCATAATCTAATGTTTTCTTTAGTAGTTTTCAGTAGTAGTTTTCATAATCTAATGTTTTCTTTAGTAGTTTTCAGTAGTAGTTTTAATAATCTAATGTTTTCTTTAGTAGTTTTCAGTAGTAGTTTTCATAATCTAATGTTTTCTTTAGTAGTTTTCAGTAGTAGTTTTCATAATCTAATGTTTTCTTTAGTAGTTTTCAGTAGTAATTTTCATAATCTAATGTTTTCTTTAGTAGTTTTCAGTAGTAGTTTTCATAATCTAATGTTTTCTTTAGTAGTTTTCAGTAGTAATTTTCATAATCTAATGTTTTCTTTAGTAGTTTTCAGTAGTAACTTTCATAATCTAATGTTTTCTTTAGTAGTTTTCAGTAGTAGTTTTCATAATCTAATGTTTTCTTTAGTAGTTTTCAGTAGTAGTTTTCATAATCTAATGTTTTCTTTAGTAGTTTTCAGTAGTAGTTTTCATAATCTAATGTTTTCTTTAGTAGTTTTCAGTAGTAATTTTCATAATCTAATGTTTTCTTTAGTAGTTTTCAGTAGTAGTTTTCATAATCTAATGTTTTCTTTAGTAGTTTTCAGTAGTAATTTTCATAATCTAATGTTTTCTTTAGTAGTTTTCAGTAGTAATTTTCATAATCTAATGTTTACTTTAGTAGTTTTCAGTAGTAGTTTTCATAATCTAATGTTTTCTTTAGTAGTTTTCAGTAGTAGTTTTCATAATCTAATGTTTTCTTTAGTAGTTTTCAGTAGTAGTTTTAATAATCTAATGTTTTCTTTAGTAGTTTTCAGTAGTAGTTTTCATAATCTAATGTTTTCTTTAGTAGTTTTCAGTAGTAGTTTTCATAATCTAATGTTTTCTTTAGTAGTTTTCAGTAGTAATTTTCATAATCTAATGTTTTCTTTAGTAGTTTTCAGTAGTAGTTTTCATAATCTAATGTTTTCTTTAGTAGTTTTCAGTAGTAATTTTCATAATCTAATGTTTTCTTTAGTAGTTTTCAGTAGTAACTTTCATAATCTAATGTTTTCTTTAGTAGTTTTCAGTAGTAGTTTTCATAATCTAATGTTTTCTTTAGTAGTTTTCAGTAGTAATTTTCATAATCTAATGTTTTCTTTAGTAGTTTTCAGTAGTAGTTTTCATAATCTAATGTTTTCTTTAGTAGTTTTTGGTAGTAATTTTCATAATCTAATGTTTTCTTTAGTAGTTTTCAGTAGTAATTTTCATAATCTAATGTTTTCTTTAGTAGTTTTCAGTAGTAGTTTTCATAATCTAATGTTTTCTTTAGTAGTTTTCAGTAGTAGTTTTCATAATCTAATGTTTTCTTTAGTAGTTTTCAGTAGTAATTTTCATAATCTAATCTTTTCTTTAGTAGTTTTCAGTAGTAATTTTCATAATCTAATGCTTTCTTTAGTAGTTTTCAGTAGTAGTTTTCATAATCTAATGTTTTCTTTAGTAGTTTTCAGTAGTAATTTTCATAATCTAATGTTTTCTTTAGTAGTTTTCAGTAGTAGTTTTCATAATCTAATGTTTTCTTTAGTAGTTATCAGTAGTAGTTTTCATAATCTAATCTTTTCTTTAGTAGTTTTCAGTAGTAGTATTCATAATCTAATGTTTTCTTTAGTAGTTTTCAGTAGTAATTTTCATAATCTAATCTTTTCTTTAGTAGTTTTCAGTAGTAATTTTCGTAATCTAATCTTTTCTTTAGTAGTTTTCAGTAGTAGTTTTCATAATCTAATGTTTTCTTTAGTAGTTTTCAGTAGTAGTTTTCATAATCTAATGTTTTCTTTAGTAGTTTTCAGTAGTAGTTTTCATAATCTAATCTTTTCTTTAGTAGTTTTCAGTAGTAGTTTTCATAATCTAATCTTTTCTTTAGTAGTTTTCAGTAGTAATTTTCATAATCTAATGTTTTCTTTAGTAGTTTTCAGTAGTAGTTTTCATAATCTAATGTTTTCTTTAGTAGTTTTCAGTAGTAGTTTTCATAATCTAATGTTTTCTTTAGTAGTTTTCAGTAGTAGTTTTCATAATCTAATGTTTTCTTTAGTAGTTTTCAGTAGTAATTTTCATAATCTAATGTTTTCTTTAGTAGTTTTCAGTAGTAACTTTCATAATCTAATGTTTTCTTTAGTAGTTTTCAGTAGTAGTTTTCATAATCTAATGTTTTCTTTAGTAGTTTTCAGTAGTAATTTTCATAATCTAATGTTTTCTTTAGTAGTTTTCAGTAGTAGTTTTCATAATCTAATGTTTTCTTTAGTAGTTTTCAGTAGTAGTTTTCATAATCTAATCTTTTCTTTAGTAGTTTTCAGTAGTAATTTTCATAATCTAATGTTTTCTTTAGTAGTTTTCAGTAGTAGTTTTCATAATCTAATGTTTTCTTTAGTAGTTTTCAGTAGTAGTTTTCATAATCTAATGTTTTCTTTAGTAGTTTTCAGTAGTAGTTTTCATAATCTAATGTTTTCTTTAGTAGTTTTCAGTAGTAATTTTCATAATCTAATGTTTTCTTTAGTAGTTTTCAGTAGTAACTTTCATAATCTAATGTTTTCTTTAGTAGTTTTCAGTAGTAGTTTTCATAATCTAATGTTTTCTTTAGTAGTTTTCAGTAGTAATTTTCATAATCTAATGTTTTCTTTAGTAGTTTTCAGTAGTATTTTTCATAATCTAATGTTTTCTTTAGTAGTTTTATGTAGTAATTTTCATAATCTAATGTTTTCTTTAGTAGTTTTCAGTAGTAATTTTCATAATCTAATGTTTTCTTTAGTAGTTTTCAGTAGTAGTTTTCATAATCTAATGTTTTCTTTAGTAGTTTTCAGTAGTAGTTTTCATAATCTAATGTTTTCTTTAGTAGTTTTCAGTAGTAATTTTCATAATCTAATCTTTTCTTTAGTAGTTTTCAGTAGTAATTTTCATAATCTAATGCTTTCTTTAGTAGTTTTCAGTAGTAGTTTTCATAATCTAATGTTTTCTTTAGTAGTTTTCAGTAGTAATTTTCATAATCTAATGTTTTCTTTAGTAGTTTTCAGTAGTAGTTTTCATAATCTAATGTTTTCTTTAGTAGTTATCAGTAGTAGTTTTCATAATCTAATGTTTTCTTTAGTAGTTTTCAGTAGTAGTATTCATAATCTAATGTTTTCTTTAGTAGTTTTCTAGTAGTAATTTTCATAATCTAATCTTTTCTTTAGTAGTTTTCAGTAGTAATTTTCGTAATCTAATCTTTTCTTTAGTAGTTTTCAGTAGTAGTTTTCATAATCTAATGTTTTCTTTAGTAGTTTTCAGTAGTAGTTTTCATAATCTAATGTTTTCTTTAGTAGTTTTCAGTAGTAGTTTTCATAATCTAATGTTTTCTTTAGTAGTTTTCAGTAGTAGTTTTCATAATCTAATCTTTTCTTTAGTAGTTTTTAGTAGTAATTTTCATAATCTAATGTTTTCTTTAGTAGTTTTCAGTAGTAGTTTTCATAATCTAATGTTTTCTTTAGTAGTTTTCAGTAGTAGTTTTCATAATCTAATGTTTTCTTTAGTAGTTTTCAGTAGTAGTTTTCATAATCTAATGTTTTCTTTAGTAGTTTTCAGTAGTAATTTTCATAATCTAATGTTTTCTTTAGTAGTTTTCAGTAGTAGTTTTCATAATCTAATGTTTTCTTTAGTAGTTTTCAGTAGTAATTTTCATAATCTAATGTTTTCTTTAGTAGTTTTCAGTAGTAGTTTTCATAATCGAATGTTTTCTTTAGTAGTTTTCAGTAGTAGTTTTCATAATCTAATGTTTTCTTTAGTAGTTTTCAGTAGTAATTTTCATAATCTAATGTTTTCTTTAGTAGTTATCAGTAGTAGTTTTCATAATCTAATGTTTTCTTTAGTAGTTTTCAGTAGTAGTTTTCATAATCTAATGTTTTCTTTAGTAGTTTTCAGTAGTAGTTTTCATAATCTAATGTTTTCTTTAGTAGTTTTTAGTAGTAATTTTCATAATCTAATGTTTTCTTTAGTAGTTTTCAGTAGTAATTTTCATAATCTAATGTTTTCTTTAGTAGTTTTCAGTAGTAGTTTTCATAATCTAATGTTTTCTTTAGTAGTTTTCAGTAGTAGTTTTCATAATCTAATGTTTTCTTTAGTAGTTTTCAGTAGTAATTTTCATTATCTAATGTTTTCTTTAGTAGTTTTCAGTAGTAATTTTCATAATCTAATGTTTTTTCTTTAGTAGTTTTCAGTAGTAGTTTTCATAATCTAATGTTTTCTTTAGTAGTTTTCAGTAGTAGTTTTCATAATCTAATCTTTTCTTTAGTAGTTTTCAGTAGTAGTTTTCATAATCTAATGTTTTCTTTAGTAGTTTTCAGTAGTAGTTTTCATAATCTAATGTTTTCTTTAGTAGTTTTCAGTAGTAGTTTTCATAATCTAATGTTTCTTTAGTAGTTTTCAGTAACGGCCATTTTGTCCAGCTTAAGTATTTTTTGTGTTGTTTTTCGCTTTTTTGTTTTTTTAGAAGGTATTCAATTATAGAACTTGTACAGTTTTATACAGTTGCTTCTGCAGTCTAACGAACTGTTTTTTCTTAAGTGACACGTTGATATTAACCGAGCAGGATCCATTTAATAATTTCACAAAAAATTCTGTATTACTTTGTGTAGGGATTGAGTTATAACTCCATAACATTCATTAAATTTTTTATTAAAAAAGTTTAAGCTTTCATTTAACTCACCAAGTGCCTCATATCTCACAATGTCGCTCTCGAAATTATCACTTATTATAAAAGAATTACGTATACCATACATTCCCTTTAAAGCGCAAGATGTAACTGCTTTTATGCTCTACTAAGAAAGGCAAGTTCTATAAGCTCGAACGTTTCAAAATGATTCTTATTCCCACCAGAGGGTAAGTTAAACTTTGAATTAATAAATGGTTGCTCTAAATAATTTCTTCAAAATATGAAACTTTGTCAAACAGAAAGGTTGAAAATATTATTGGAATAATTTTTATATTTCATAGGAAAGGCTGTTCGTAAGTTTTTTTTTTTTACAAAAAGGTCACCACTTATCAAGGCCTGGAAGCCACTCGATGATAAGGGTTATTGAATGTACAGTAATCAATGGGATAATTTCTTAGTAATCGTTAGTAGTAAAAATTTGGTAAATTGGATTATTTATTGGGACGGTTCATCAAGAATTTGTTTACATGTGACTTGAAGACAACCAAATTGTAGTCAGGTGGAAAACAGACTAACGGGTATGCAGAGTTCCACAGGTATGCAGAGTTCTGAGAAAGATTCTTTGCTCAGGAAATCTACGTTTCGGTTTCGGCACAGATAAAGAGTGGGGAAAATTACTGACAGTAGTTTCAGCGAGACGTTTTTCATGAAAAATTGGTGAGGGGGCACCATAAATTGGAGCTCAGATCATCACTTACCATCGAAATAACGCAGAGACAGGCTCCCAATGCCTCTTCTGTGGGAAAATGGTTGCAGAGAAGAGAAAAGGGATTCCCCTACTAAGCTACAAACTCTATTTTGAAGTCTGTCAAGGCATCATAAGCTGCTTCTAGCAGTTCCTGCCCAGACATAGCAAGAGTACCTCCTCATTGGATGTACCTGGCTCTTATATAGATAGCGAATTGCATCAGGAGTGAGATATCTACTGGAGTGGTATAAGGATCCCACCATTTTTCCAGCGACCTTGGCAACAGATTTGATGTACATGTTCGATTTCAGGTGAGGAATAAAGGTCAAGCCCATAAGATTTTGTCAATTTCCTTAGCATAAGACAAAGCCAAACTCTTTGCCAAAAACTTTGCAGCTAATTTTACCTTTCAGGAGAAACACATGTCTTACTGTAAACACTAACTTTGCAGCTAATTTTAACAAGGTCATCAAACCTCCTGTATTTCCTCCTGTAACCGAAAACACAAATATGTGTGCATGATGTTGCATATTTGCCACACTACACTTATCTGTGCCTAAACCAAAACGCAGATTCCATGAACAAAGTTTCTTTCTTAGAATGCACACCTGTGGAACTCTCATCCATTTTTCTGTTTTCTAGCTGACTATAATATGGGAAAGAAGTTCTTCATGAGCTGTTCCCCTGAAGTAATCCAATTTACCAAATTTCCACTCACAGTTACTATGACATTGTCCCATTGATCACTGTATGCTCACTAAACCTTATCCCAGATTTGCCTCTGGGCCTTCATAAATGGTGACTCTTTTGTAAAAAAAACTGAAGTCAAACGTAGGTACATAAAATTTCAAACGTAAAATTTTCACTAACTCTAAAAAATATAATAATTTAAAACTTTTGTTAAACTTGAAAAAATATATTAATTATTGTGTAGAAACAACTTTTTAAAAAATAGCAATTGTTACAAAGTATTAAAAACTGGGTCGCAAATTTAAATCCAACAACTTTGTAAGAACATATTCTGTGGAGCTCATAAAATTCTCTTAAGTCTCTCGCGTGAACAACTTGTGCTCTAGTTCTAATTAAATAACTTTATACCTCTTGAGTCTGCACTTTATAAACCACACACAAAATGGATAGTGCCAGCTCAGAAATGTTAGGTAAGCCTCGCCAATCTGCACAATAGCTAATTTTATTGCAAGTGACGTATACTATGTAACAATGTATCAGTTTATAATTTCTTTTAATTTGAAAATATTTTTATTAATTCTGTACAACTTTTGAAAACTCTTAAAATTGTGATTCAAGTTTAAATACAAGCAGTTCTTATTTACATAACCTCAATTTAATAGCTGGGTAAAATTTGCTATACAAACAGTAAATAGTATAAGAAAGTACATTGAATTTGCATATCCTCCAATATGGCACTTATCCTCTGCTAATTTTATTACTTAATATCATCTCAGCATTATATAAACGACATTCAAAAGGGAGAAACACTTTAAATATCAGCAAGATACAGAAACAAAGATTAATTTGTTTGACTTGTTTATCTTATGTTACTCTTCATCAATTCCATGTTCAGGTACCTCGTTATATAGCCTATAAGAATTCACTAAAAAATCTCCAAAAACTATATTTCTTAAAAATCGAAAAAAAAACAGAATAAATTTTCTAAATATAATACCATTTTTAAAGATTTATTATTAAATGTGCTGATCTTACATCTGATTAAGTTTTAAAAATATGTTAAGCTGAATTAGAGATGAACAGATATTTTTCTTCGTTGCTTTGGAATAATAGGATTGAGAAATGCACGAAAAGAAATAGAAAATGTAATTGTCCCAAGCAAAGAAAATATCAATCTATGTGTGGTAGTTTATTGTTATAAAATGCTTAGGTAAATATCAAAATAATATAATTAGAATAAATGTTTGTTATATGTTAATAATAATTTAAATATTTTGCCTTACTAATATTTTAATATAAAACATTAAACTCGCTTAAAAGTTAAACGTCTATGATTACAAATAATTTTAACGTTCAGATGAATTAATAATGAACAAATATTTTTAGATAAAACATTCCAACGCCAATTTTAAACTTTTTTCGTCTGAAGCAATAGAAACCTTACCAGCATCAACAAAGGAGAATGGTTGGATTTTGATGTTTGTCCGATTGGTCGGGAGTAAGTATGTTTGTGCAGAGCATATACTTGAGACTTTTTTAGAAGTCTAAGACAAATATGGTCTTGTTAGTTGCACGAGGCTATATTTGGCAACAATACATATGGTAATCTTAGCTTTGTAAACGGGTAGGATACTCTTATGTGATTTTCTAGCAAGGTTTAAGCAGGCTGTAATATGCTTCCTATGTTAATTGTGTATTAAATAATTATTAAATAACAATTTTGTTTTAACCAATAAAGTGATGTTGAGATTAACTTGCTCTTGACATATCGAAGGCCTTCGATAAGGTATGGCATAAGGGCCTACTTCACAAGATTTCCAGCTACGGTAATACTGGAAATGTTTTCTCAGTCATTAAATCATTTCTCTCTGATAGGTTCATAAAAGTAGTAGTTGATGGGTAGAAATCAGAGGCCCACAGTATTAATGCTGGAGTCCCCCAGGGGTCAATCCTGGGCCCAACTCTCTTCCCGATCTACATCAATGATCTCCCAAAACACATACTTAAATCATTCGTTGACATCTATGCTGATGACACGACCATCTATGGCAACACATCAAAGGCCGTAAATGACAAAGTTCTCTCTCCTCTGATCTTGAGTGCGTGGTACAATGGGGGAAGGGGTGGCTGGTTACTTTTAATGCATCCAAAACCAAGCTCGTATCCTTACATCATCAACGCTCTGATCCCCATCTGGGATCAATTGAAATGGATGGTTTTCGTCTTGGGGAGGCTCCATGTTTTGACAAGCTTCTGGGATTGACCTTTACTCCTGATCTGAAATGGAACATGTACATCAAATCTGTTGCCAGGGACGTTGGGAAAATGGTGGGATCTTTCTACCGCTCCAGTAGATATCTCACTACTGATGCAATTCTCTATCTGTATAAAAGCCAAGTAAGTCCAATGATGGAGTACTGCTGCCACATCTGGGAAGGAGCTGCTAAAAACAGCCTATCCTGCCTTGACAGATTACAAAATTGACTTCGTGGTTTGGTGGAGAATGCCCTTTTCTCTTCCCTGCAGCCTCTCTCCCAAGAATAGACGTTGCGAGCCTGTCTTTGTTTTATTGTTATTTCCATGGCAAGTGCTCGTTTGAGCTCCAATCTCTCGCCCCCCTCGCCAATCTTTCATGAGAAACACCCGTCTGGCTTAAACTACTGTCAATAATTTTCCCCACTTCTTATCTGTGCCTAAATCTAAACGTAGATCCCATGAGCAGAGCTTCTTTCTCAGAAGTGCATGATTGTGGAACTCTCTTCCGTTCGCCTATTTCCCACCTAACTACAACTTGGATGTCTCGAAATCCAACATAAACAAATTTCTGACAAACCGCCCCTTTAGTAAGACACTCTATCAAATCTCCAATACTAATGATTACTACAATACTATCATTGATTTCTGTACACGCAATAACTCTTATCCCTGAGTGGCTTCCAGGCCTTGATAAGTGGTGATCCCCAGGTAAAAAAAAGTTTTCAGATAAAACATTCCAACCCCAATTTGCACTATTTTCGAAGCCTTACAAGCATCAGCAAAGGAGAATTATTAAATAACAATTTTGTTCTAACCAATAGTTAAAGTGACATTAAATGGGCTGGTACACAGCAAAACAAACCAAATACAGTATGCAATAGTTCAGCTAGAATTCATCACTAACAACTTTCTCTCTCAACTCCCAGCACGTTTCTCCCAACTACCTCTGCCAACAGACATTTTATCAGAAAACTGACCCCATTCCATTTGCATACATGTGCAGTGGAAGATGAAATCTCTTAAGATTCCACGATACTACACCTTATAAATCCATGGCTGCCATATTTAATTTCTCTTTCTCTCAGATCCACTCCGAAGGTAAGTTGTATGACCGCACGACACACACACACGGGGGCGCTTTCCTCTTTGATTATTACATTCAACTTAACATAAAGATTAAATATTAACACTGATGAGTCAAACACATTTAGTAACAACAATTTCTATGTTCTATGAATTAGCGATAAACGGATATCATAAAACAATCTATAAATTTTAATATGCTTTAAATTTTATAAATATATACGGAAAACAAGAAATAACTAATAAAAAATAAACGTATAGATTTTACTGTAGTTTTCCCAACCGAATTAATTACGTTTTTGGTATTACGTAAGTCCCTTTTAAGAAATTGTCGATAGTTTTGATGAATTTACAGTACATGCATGGTATATAGGAAGGCAAGAAACGTTTTTTGATGAACCTAGATATATTTATCTCGTTATAACACTGATAAATATTGCATCAAGATTGTCACACACACACATGCACACCCACGCATGTGCACATTTTCCTTAAAACAGAATACGTTCATAATATATATATATATATATATATATATATATATATATTCAATTATTGTATCTTAAAATTACAAAGGTTTATAAAACTCAATGAAAATGATTTACATTTTCACGTGTTTCATTGCATAAACCAATCAAATCATCAGACTTTTCATCAGTTCGTCAAAAAAAAAATGTTCACTTTTTTCTTGGTTAAAAAAGGAAATTTAATTTTAAAGCCCATTAAAAAGGTTTAAAAGGAATAAAAATCCAAAGTTAAAAAAATAAAGGAAACGTAATTTTAAAGCGAATTAAAAATGTTTTACAGACAAAGTATGTACTGGTTATAGATACAGCATTAATATGCAAAAGAAAGAAAGAAGATTAGTTCCTAGACCATGAGTTGAATAGACTCATTTTACAGGTCATGTTTAAATTCATACTAACCTTTCAGCATTAATATTTTTAATAATTTATACTATTAGAAGGTGAAAATAATTAGGATGAAAAATGATAAAGATACTAAAAATATATATGAATAATAAAAATACGCTAAAAAATGTGGATGAAATAATTTGTTGAATTTCAAAAATTAAAAAATATATTTTAATAAAAATTAAAATAATTACTAAGAACATCAATTCGGTAAGGTTAGGTAAGGTAACCAATTATTATATTTCAATTAGTAGCTTTATATATTAGTCTATTATTAAGAATAGTATTCTTATTGATATATAGAAACGTGAACATCCATTTTGCCTTTCATATAATAAACTATTGCATTTTTAATCTTTGCAGTAGCAACTATTGTTATTGTCCCTAAAAACTCCTACTATATTATTGTTTATTTTAAAATAATAAGTACAAACATCAGAATGTCAATTTTGTAAAGTTGGGTAAGATCCCCAATTCATAGTTGTCGAGAGCGTTTTAGATATACAAATATATATTTATTTTGTTTTGTATACGAATATGTATTATCGGACGTTTATTTAAAAAATAAATGTTTTGGTATACAAATATGTATTATCAGACGTTAATTTAAAAACAATTAAAATAGCAATGCATTCAAAAGCATTGGATGAAATAATTCGTTGAATGTAAAAAATGTGTAATTCTAAAAATAAGAAGTAAAAAATGAGAACTCTGTTCTATAAAATTCAATATTATGAGTTTTAACAAATGTGTTATGTTAGGAAAATACACATTTTAATACAGATATAAATAAATGACAATATATTTTCACACATGTGACTTGAAATGAAAGCTACATTAAAAGACCATATTATTATCCATTGCTAAGTAACAAGATTATATACTGATTTGGATTATGAATTTAAATAGTATGTAAATTCACTTTCCTGTATTATAAAATTGTTATATTTCTATTAGTAGCAATATATTTTTATTATTATCAGTAGATACCATGGTAGTTGTATGCTTATTGCTCCTACAAATTATTACTATATTGTTGTTTATGTTACTTTATTAATTGAATTAATTCCTTTATCTATTACAAAATACTATGAATAGTATTTTACATCTAAACAATATAAATGTGAATTAAGTGTTTATTTGTGTGATTTTTAAATGTTTTATAATGTTATGTTGCTTGTTTTGTTGACAGGATTAAAATAAACAATGATATTAAAATAATTAATTTCATTTATTTTTTATTTGCAGATGTTCCTGCTTGAATGTTTTTAATGAATATTAAGGGACCACCCTTCTCCTTAAACAGTATACTATACATAATTATTATTATTATTCTATACACAATTATTTCCTTACGTGGCAGAAAACAAAAACGTCTGCACACGACTTTATTAAACACATATGTGTGGAGAGTTATTTTATCTGGATTGTTTAGCAAATAGCGATAAGAACATCACACATACTTAAATTTGTGAAATTTGTGTTTAATGTGTTTATAAATCATAAGATATCGAATTTAACATTTCAGAAAAATCTGCTAATTTAGAAAAGAGGATATTTTAACTTTTACACTACGAAATATCTCATATCACAAAAATGAAAAGTGATACACAATTAAAATTTATTTAGTATTAAATTGAGCTTGCATCAACAACTCCAGATCAAAACTGAAAAAGCAGGATAAAATGTCATTGTTAATCACTTGGTAGTGATAATCTTGTTAATTTAAATATGAATATGCAAGACAGGGGAAAGCCATATTCTTGTACAGTATGTGGATATTCTTATTCTCAAAAATCAAAATTAGTGATTCATATGAGAACTCACACTGGGGAAAAGCCACATTTTTGTGATGTATGTGGATATTCCTGTTCTGATAAATCAAAATTAGTGAGACATATGAGAACCCACACTGGGGAAAAGCCACATTCTTGTGAAGTGTGTGGATATTCTTGTTCTGATAAATCAACATTAGTGACACATACGAGAACTCACACTGGGGAAAAGCCACATTCTTGTGAAGTATGTGGATATTCTTTTTCTGTGAAATCATCGTTAGTGGTACATATGAGAACACACACTGGGGAAAAGCCACATTCGTGTAAAGTATGTGGATATTCTTATCCTCAAAAATCAAAATTAGTGAGACATATGAGAACGCACACTGGGGAAAAGCCACATTCCTGTGATGTATGTGGGTATTCTTGTTCTCTTAAATCAAATTTAGTGATACATATGAGAACTCACACTGGAGAAAAGCCACATTCTTGTGAAGTATGTGGATATTCTTGCTCACGAAAATCAAACTTAGTTGTACATATGAGAACTCACACCGGGGAAAAGCCACAATTTTGTGATGTATGTGGATATTCTTGTTCTGATAAATCAAATTTCGTGAGACATATGAGAACTCACACTGGGAAAAAACTGGGAGAGAACTTGAATGCCTACTAGACACTGTCTTCGAGTGTTAAGGTCTCTCTGTACAGGAGTTTGTCAGAACAATCTGACATGAGGATACTTTTTAAATAGAAGTAAACTCTTATCAAATATTCAAAATCACATAGTATTCGCTGCCCAAATAAGATCTTCTCACTATGGCTACCCCACAGCTTTTTCCGAGGAATGGTGCACCTTCTCCAGGTGATATTACCTCATGCAATAGCACGAAGGTGGATACTGCACCAGACTAGATAAATTCTTGTCCTGGAATCCAGTAAGACCAAGAGACCAAAATAAAGGTATACTACAATGTATAAAAATGGTTAATTGGGGAGGGGAAAATTATGTTCTCAACTTCTTTATTAACTCAGCGTTTGAGAGATAAAGAACTTAAATGGAATATTTGAATATCTATGTATCTCATATAGACTTCAAGTGTTAGCCCCAGGTTGTGGGTCCCTTGATTTCTGAGAACTTCGACTGAAGTAAAATAAAACAAAAAAGAAAAAAGCCACATTCTTGTGAAGTGTGTGGATATTGTTTTTCTGAAAAAGCAAAGTTAGTTATACATGTGAGAACTCACACTGCGGAAAAGCCATATTCTTGTGAAGTGTGTAAGTATTCTTGTTCTGAAAAAGCATCTTTAATGAGATATATGAGAACTCACACTTGGGAAAAGCCATATTCTTGTGAAGCTATCAAAAATCAGGGTTAGTCACACATATGAGGACTCACTTGGAGGAAAAGCCACATATTTGTAAAATGTGTAGATATTCTTGTTCTCATAAATCAAACTTACTAATACATATGAGAACTCACAAAAACCATATACTATGGAGAAAAGCAATATGCTTGTGAAGTGTGTGAATATTCTTGTTCTCAAAAATCAATGTTAGTATTACATATGAGAACTCACACTGGTGAAAACCCACATTGTTGTGAAATGTGTAATTATTCTAGTTCTGACAAATCAAATTTAATGAGACACATGAGAACTCACTAAGCAATAACAACAATTGCTGGTTTTGCCACACTTAAGTAGACATCAAATTGTTAAGTGGAGAATGGCTTCTAAACAATGTGACACGAAGGAGTGTGTAAATATTTCCATGGGAAAATCTGTAAAAACTGAATATCCAATGTAGTAACAGTTGGACATAAGTTATACATCGTCCATTGTGACTACGAAATTCCTACAGCTACACACCCAGATAATATTGTATAAGAGGGAGAAAGTAGCGAAAGTGTAAATAAGCGTCCCTAATGATGCTGGCCTTAACAGAGCTGAAAGAAAGAAAATAACAAAATATCAAGGATTTATGTATGACATGAAAATAAACTGGAATATTAAGACGATCTTAATCATTCTGTCATTATACGAGTAACCGGGCTACGGACCAAGAATTTAAAAAACTATCTTGCAAATATATCTGGTGAACCAAGTGCAAGAGAAATACAAATAATTGCACTTAAATGGACGGTTAGCATCTTAAAAAGACCTATCAGTTAGAGTAACAAAACTAATGATAGAATGTTTGGCATCTGGTGGAAGGCTCCAGTCCCAACAAAAACAAAGTGATGAGAAAATTAGGAGACAAAAAACTACATTCTTGCAAAATTTTAGAACAATTTGTGAGTATTCTCTTTTTTTTAATAATGAAAAGTTATGAAAACATATGAGAACTCAACACTGGAAAATTCATATTTTAGAACAATTTGTGAATATTCTTGTTTTTTTTATAATCAAGTTCATTGATGCATATGAAAATAACACAAATAGTAAAAGACATTTTTACAAAATATGTTTCTAGTCTTATTTGAAGAATTTGCATTTATTTATATGAGAACTTCAAACTAGACAAGATTACATATAACACACTTGAAATGACTCATGATTGATGCAACAATTCTAAATGAATATTGTCATAATAAAGAGAAAAAGAGAATAATATAATATTAGTAAATAAATAATAACAAAGAATATAATTGGGTGCAACTGAGAAAAAAAATCACAGACATGGAATAAAGCTATATAAGAATATATATTTGTGTTATAGTGTTTTGTTCAGGAGATGTATTTCTTGTAAGGTAAAAACCACCAAGAGAGCGAAGGTCAATGGAATAAGGTATGTTTCCCTTTTGTGTGATGTGCAATGCAAAGATGTCTATTCGTCATGTTAAAAAAACTGCCTCGCATACAATATCTGTTCTGGTTGTAAACAGTGTTGATATGTGTATCCACCTGCACACGGAAAACAACAGATGCTGTATACTAACAAAACAGAAAAGAAAACAATATACATAAATTAATAGATAAATTTACATGAACACGGTTACATAGACGCAATACAACGTGACACGTACGCATGCACGTTATGTATATGTATATACACACACCAGTATACTACAACGCATGCTCTTACCTGCCCCGATGGACAGATGAACATATCACATTGCACCTTTCTTAGATGAAAATTGAAAATGAGAACAAGAGAAGTTAATGTCAAGATGTTTAAAGTAAAATGTTTTCTTTAATTAATATTAATAGGTGGTGGTTAAATATATTTTCCCTTTTATTTTGAATTGTCTTCCTCGGTCTTTTGCATGATCAAATTACAAATATGAAAAAAAATATTTGAATAGACAATAACAGGTTATGTTATTAAATATTTTATTAGAATATCTTTTATTGAGAAATAGTAAAGTATTTTTACACGGGAATCACCAGTTATCAAGACCTGGAGGCCACTCAAGGATAAGGATTAATGATTATAGTAAAGATAAGTAGTTAGAATTTCTAAATTGGATTACTTAGGAGGACGGTTCATCACGAACTTGTTTACATTGGACTTGAAGACAATCAGATTTTAGTCAGCTGGAAAGCAGGCAGTCGGAAGAGAGTTCCACAGGCGTGCAATTTTTTGAAAGAAGCTTTGTTCATGGATTAGATTTAGATAAAGAGAGTGGGAAATTATTGATAGTGGTTTTGGCTACATAAGTGTTTTTGTGAAAGTTTGATGAGAGGGTTCAAATGAGCAGTTGCCATGAAAATAACGATAAAGCAGAGACAGGTTCGTAAAGTCACTTCTGTGGGAAGAGAAAAGGGCACACCCACTAAGCTACAAAGTCTAGTTTGAACTCTGTCAAGGCAGGATAAGCTGCTTTCATCAGCTCCTGCCGAGATGTGACAACAGCACTCCATCATTGGATGTACCTGGCTTTTATATAGGTAGAGAATTGCATCAGGAGTTAGAGCAGTAAAAGGATCCCACCATTTTTCCAGTGACGTGACCTTGGCAATAGATTTGATATACGTGTTCCATTTTAGATCGGGAGTAAAGGTCTAACCCAGAATCTTGTCAAAACATGAAGCCTCCCCAAGACGAGAGCGGTTCATGTCAATTGATGCCAGATGGGTATCAGATGGGCATCAGATCGTTGGTGATTTACAAAAAGAACATGAATATAAAGATTGAAAGTAAAATAAATTCCTTTTCTCTCTGCTGCATAATCATTCAGTGTCATTTTTTCTCTTCAAAAACTTTTTTATCCATCAACACATAAGAAAATCAGTAAAAATTGTAAAAATATGATTAATATTCAACACTTGGTTTTAATTTTATTTCCACCGCTACCGCTTTTTTAAATATTTAATGAATCTTTTCTCATTTCATCTGAAGACATTTTTTGCTTGTTATAAAATATATTTATAACAATTTTTGTTGCAAATTTATGCTTTTTCAATGAAAAGTAAGTTTTCAACCTTTTTCTGCCTGATGACTATATTTTGCGCGTGTGTGCTACCGTGCATGGCTTGCTTTGTGTCTGAAGAAATTTTTTGCTTGTTATAAAATATATTTATAACAATTTTTGTTGCAAATTTATATATTTTTTCAGTGGAGAATAAGTTTTCAAATGTTTTCTGCCTGATGACCTTATTTTGCGTGTGTGTGCTACCGTGCATAGCTTTGTGTCTGATTGTCCGAGCTAGACACAAAACACGTTGAGAGTTTGAAGCATTCACTATAATACTCCCCGCAACTAAAACTAAAAAGAAAGAAAAATGGAAAAAAGCATGAGCGGCACGTGTTTGCTCCAGCGATACAGTTTGATTTGAGTTGTTAATGCAGCTGTGAGTCGATGATGAAAGCTCTTTACCATCCCGTTAGCAGAAGGATGATAGGCGATTGTTGCTATGTGAAAAATTTTGAAGGATTGGCAAAGGTCTCGGAAGGTTTGTGATGTAAATTGGGAACCTCTGTCAGTGGTAACAGTAGTGGGTACACCATAGTAAGAGATCCAGTTCTCTACAAATGTGTTGGCTACGACGTCTGTTGAAATGTTATACAAAGAAATTTCTACTGGCGAATGCATAAAACAGTCCACCATGGTGACTATTTAGCGATGACCATCAAAAGGTCGCAGTGGTCCAACAATGTCCAGGTGATCATGAGAGAAACTTGCATCAGGTACAGAGAAGCTTCCTTGGGTAGAGTGTATATGACGATGAACTTTTGTAGTTTTGCATGAAATACGTGCCTCACTTCATCTACATATACTACCATCCAGACTGTTGCCTGCTTGCTGGGTTGTGTCAAGTCGTGGAAGTGCTGAAATACTTTCTTACAACAAGAAGGAGGTAAGTAGGTCTCTTGGTGTGATTAGCTACATTATTCATTTTTCCTGGTAAATATTGAACGTCGGCAGAATATTGAGGTGGAAGATGTAAGGTTACGAATATAGACCACAATCCCATGCATATGTCTGTCTGAGTCCTTATGGCAGAGAGGAATGTTAAAATCGTTAGCAGACGGTTTTTTATGGTCTGGCCAAATAGGATTAAGGCTGGGAAAACGCCTGTGCTAGAGTGTGGTTTTGTCTGGTAGTCTAATAGAAATTTAAATAACTCTTGCCTCCAACTTTGACCTTTGATTAGGGAAGCTTTGATAGATTGTTTGAGCATTAGATCTAGAGGTATTATCTTCCTATGGCTGAACCCAATGATGGAGGCCTATGCTTTGAAACTATAGCCATTGAAGAGTGGGCCGTTGTCTATCTTGAGAGATACGGGTACCTTAAATTCGGCAAATATCTTATCAGGACGGGGTATGACTGTGCTTGTTGAGATAGAGTCCAGGATGTTTACAACAATGTAGCGCGAGTAGTCATATGTGAGAACAAGAAGATACTTTGCATTCTGGACGTGTCCAACGTCAGCACTGACTTCTGTCCATCGGGCTGCTTTTTGGGGGTGCTGATCTGGCAGATGTAGCTGTTCGTGATATTTTCTCCTGCCAAAAGGTGCATGTTTTTGAACTAGACCTTTTCCCGGAGGACGGCCATGGATTTCACGATGCCCTGATGGCCGGTATGTGCTATTTTAGCAGCTCCGTCTTGTAGGCGCCCCTTCAGAATGATGCTGTCCTTGTATGTTAGTATTAGTTCATCACGGTTGGCGTGTAAAATATGAAATGTGGCGTTGTTTATGCCATCAATGTTACCATGCCATTTGTTGGTGTGAATAGCTTGAATGACGGTTGAGAGTCTTATCTTTTGCAGTTTCCATTGCAACTTCATCGGTTTTCATTGCTTTGGGGGTTGAAATTGAGAGAATGTAGTTTATATATTACTCCGCTATTTTCTGTTCCCTGTTGCTTGGTGGCAGATGCATTTGATGGCCGCTGAAATATTCAGTTGCCATATTGTATGGTTGTGTTCTCAAGACCCAGCGTTCATAGTTCATGCTGATAGTTGGGAGGTCGTGTTGTTGAAGATTGATGTTAAGGGCTTATGATCCGTATGGACTGTAAAGGGTGCCCCCCAAAATATATATGAAAATGTGTTCACATGCCCATGTGATTGTAAGTGCCTCACGTTCTCTTTGGGAGTACCTTTGTTCGACTTTGGGTAGTGCTTGCAAATTGTACTACCCGTCCATCTTGTGATAATACAGCAGATATACCTACGGGACTGGCATCGGTATGTATTTCGGTGTGTTTATTGAGGTTTTGTAAACATTCAGTTAGTCATCCCCAACAAACTTCTGACACGTTTTGGCAGTTTGGTAGTCCAAATATTGTTTTTATTTTAAAGTTGCTTGGGCTTATGCCTTCATTACCCAAGGTGTGTCCGCGAAAATCCAGTGACCTCTTGTTGTACTAACATTTGCTGCCATTCAGGGTGAGGTCTTTTTCACATAGCCATTGGAGTGTTTTGCGGAGATTTCAATCGTGGTCTTGTTGGTCTAAGCAAAGCAAAGGATGCCGTTACTGATGTTGATGACTCCCTCAATTCCAGCAAGTGCTTGGTTAATGAAATATCTGGCAGATTTAACACTGAAGTATAGCCTTTTTACCTATATAGCCCTAGGTGTGTTCCAAACGTGGTTATGTGTCGGGACTCTTCAGCTAGTTTCAACTGGTTGTAGCCCTGACCGAGGTCGAACTTGCAAAAGCCGTTTGATCCTGATAGAATAGCTTTCAGCTCATCAAGTGAGGGGTTCGGGTGGCGTTCCCTTTTGACAAATTTATTTGCCGCTCTCATAATAATGCAGACCCTATTTTTGTAATGTGCATCCAGGAGACAAGCTTCCGCATGTTTGTGTGTTGTGTGGGTGCGTAAGAGAGACGGAGGAAAAGGAAAAACTTACCTCGGGGCCGGCTTGGCGTCGCCGACCGAAAATAGAGAAAGAAAGATCAAGATGGCGGCCGCCGTCTTTTGTAAAGGATGATATATCGCAAAGTCACATGAATTCTCGCAATATGCAAATTTAGCCGGACTGCAAAGGCCATAAAAGCGGGTGATTGAAAGACGTTGGGAGGGCGATGATTGACTTGGTTGGGAATCGTGTTGCTGTTGCTTCTCGTGCCGTGTGGGTGTGAGCATATCTTACCGTTATTGGGACCGTTCTGAGTAACCGATTGTTGGGTCCGTTCTGAGTAACCGTTCGAGTCCATCTAGGTACCTTGCTAGTTGGATTCCGTGCAGGACCGGTGTTTACTTGTTATTGAATTGCTTTACGTTACTGCAACATTATACATCTACAGAGGGCGCAGTACTTTTAAAGGATTTTCCTTATACATCTAAAGAGGGTGCAGTAATTTTAAAGGACTTTCCTTACACATTTTCTACAAGCTATGTCGGCTATTTGCCCCCTAGGACTATGACCGAGTCGAAATTCGACTTAAAGCTCATACCCGAGTTTGACGGGTCCACGTCCATTGTGGACTGGATTGAAAGGGTCGAGCTGACGTGCGACCTTTGTGAGGTAAAAAGGGTACACACTGTGATTCCCCTGAGATTGGCTCGGGGTGCCTTGAGTGGGTAGCAGCAACTCAGTGCTGCCGAAAAGGGAGATGTCACCGCAATTAAAGCTGCACTGTACAAGGCATCCACCATGGATCCTTGTACGACCTATGAAAAATTTGCTTCCCGAAAACTTCTACCGGAGGAAAGCATGGACGTTTTCTTCACGGAGTTAAAGAAACTCGCAGTCCTATTTGGTGGAGGGGTGTCGGAGTGGACGCTCGCATTTGTGGCGGGCCTTCCCACTCGGGTGAAGCAGCTATTGAGAGCCTCAACCATCGTTTCAACAACGCCCATGGAACACTTGATGGAACGTGCTCGAGCCATCATCAAAGATGAGGAGGACCTGGGGGAACCAGTTTTGATGGCGACACAGACAGGCCAGATTGGCGCTAAGGAGATTCCGAATCAGAACCCTGCAAGCAATGGGAAATGTTTTCGCTGTGGCCGACGCATACATTTTGCAAGGAATTGCACCAACAGGCGGCGTGTGCGCTGTTTTAATTGTGGCGGTTTGGGGTATCTAGCCCAAAACTGTACGGGAAATGTATCAGAGGAGAGGATGTCAGCGCCGCCCTGCTCCCCGAGCAAAATTTGAACAAGGCGCAACCAGTGATGACCGTCTACGTAAACAGGATACCCTGCTCAGCACTTCTCGACTCAGGCTGTTCGCATACTATAGTGAGCACCAGGCTGTGTCCAAGTTGGACTAAGAGAAAGATCAATGTCACCACAATAGGAGGCGAGACCCAGACATGCTGTGGAGCTGGAACTGTCGAGATCTACATGGACACCGGTGCAGCCACTAAGATCAATGTGCTCGTGACTCAAGGAAATCTCCTGGGGTTTGACCTGTTGCTTAGATACGATGCCATCAAGGCGCTGGGGGAAGTCGCAATTCATCGGAATGGAAAAATGCGAATCTTGGAGGGTCAAGTGTGTGCAGCGCTCCACATCGATCGGCCGGATTTTACAGTGGACTACGACTATCGCAAGAGAGCCTGGATTGCATCTTGGAAGTGGACCGAGGGAAGGACACCGACTAAACTCAAGAATGGGGTTGCAGATTACCCTATACCCAGTGCGGCCCGAGCAGAATACGAAAGGGAACTAAAGGCCTGGAGCAGAGATGGCTGGTTAATCCCCTACCTTGAGGACAAGCTTGGGCCTCCCAAGGGTCTAATACCCTTGATGACAGTAGTCCAGCATAACAAGTCGAAAGTACGGCCGGTGCTGGACTATAGGGAGCTTAACAAGCACATTGAAGCCTACACTGCCGATGCTGACGTATGCACCAGCAAGTTGAGGGAATGGCGTCAGAAAGGCACTAATGTCTCGATATTGGATTTGCAAAAAGCCTATTCACAGGTATGAGTTGATGAAACGTTGTGACCGTTCCAGACAGTTTGGTTCCAGGGGCAGAGGTACTGCCTTACACGCCTCGGCTTTGGCCTAAATGTGGCACCACAGATCATGAAAACTATTGTCAACACAGTATTGTCCCAAGAAAAACCCATGAGGGACTCAACGTCAGCTTACATTGATGACGTATACGTCAATGAAGATGTACAGTCTGCGTCGTGTGTCAAAGAAAAGTTGGCTCAGTTTGGTCTGGAATGCAAGAATCCCGAACGTTTAAGGGAAAGAGCACGTGTATTGGGATTGGATGTTTATGAAGAAGATGGCACCCTACAATGGAGGCGTAGCAGTGAAATTCCAAGCATCCCCAACGTCGTTACAAGGCAGACCGTTTTTTCTTGGTGTGGAAAACTTGTTGGTCACTTACCGGTCTGTGGCTGGCTCCGCGCAACTGTTGGTGTGATTAAACGCAGAGCAAATTTAACAACCACGGGTTGGGATGACATATCCGATGATGTCCTACTAACTCTGATGATTAAAGAGACACTGGAGAGAGTGAACAAGAAGGACCCTGCCTGTGGCCGGTGGTGTGTTAACGAAGACAACGTAGGTGTGTGGGTTGATGCCAGTTTTTTGGCGTTGAGAGTATCGTTGGATCAAGGAGGAAACGTGTTCGAAAATGCATATTGGCTGCGGCCGCTAAGAGATTCTCAGCATATCAACCTGGCAGAGCTGGACGCCGTTTTAAAGGGGATAAATCTGGCCCTGCAGTGGCAGTCTAAGAAGTTGACCTCGTACACAGATTCTCTCTGTGTCTACCACTGGGTGTCTGACACACTTTCAGGATGGACACGAATTCGTACCAAGGCAGCAAGCGAAATGTTAATACGGAGAAGGCTAGACACGCTAAAAAACCTGGTATCTGAGTATGGGCTATCACTGAGCGTCACTCTGGTGCCATCACATTGTAATCATGCTGACCAACTGACCCGAATACCTCACAAATGGTATGAAGCCGCGAAGATGGGAATGGAGATTACTGCTCGATCTTGTGCAGTTGCAATCGACCCATGTCAAATACAAAAAATTCATGCACAGAGCGGACATCCGGGTATCAAGAGGGCCCTTTATTTTGTGAGGCGCGTATACCCAGCAGTGACCAAGATGGATGTCAGACAGATCATCAGAAATTGTGAGGCTTGCCAGTCTATTGATCCTTCACCAGAGCGATGGCAGAAGGGTCGATTGGAAGTTGACGGTGTGTGGCAGCGACTGGCCATGGATATTACCCATTACAATGGCAAGCCCTTTCTTACTCTCATTGATTGCAGGCCTACGAGATTTGCAGTGTGGCGGCAGATGACCAGACAGGATTCGGCAAATGTTGTTCGCCACCTATCATCCATTTGTTCTGAGCGAGGTGCGCCGGAGGAGCTCCTGACTGACAATGATGCAGCGTTTTATAGCCAGCAAGTCCGGCAGTTGTTAGATGAGTAGGGCGTCCAACTACGGTTGCGATGTGTACATGTGCCGTCAGGAAATGGCATTGCTGAAAGAAGCCATCGCAGCATCAAGAGAATTGCTGCCAGGAAGCGATGTACTATTACGGAAGCCACATATTGGTATAACATTATGGCAAAGGACGGGACGCCTCATTTAGCCACACCTGCGAATGCTATTTACACATACCGAGCTGGAGTGAAGGAAATCAACACTATGCAGCCAGCCGACAAGGGAACATGTAACAGATATGAAGTGGGAGATCCAGTGTGGATGCGGCCCCCAGAAAATCGGTGCACCGACAAGTTTAAGCGAGGACAAATATCTGGAGTGATTAGCCAGCAGTCTGTTTTGGTCGATCGAACCCCACGACATGTGCGAGATCTTCGGCCAGCTACAGAGGCGCGTCACACAACTACAGAAGAAAGCATTAAAGCATCCAGTGATGAGCTGCCGATACACAAATTCAGTGAGCCCCCTCCAGAGACTGATAGTGATACTTCGTCTGATGAGGCAGAACCAGATCCAGAGCCTGAATCTGAAACAGTGAATGTACCTCTTCGCAGAAGCACACGCACTAAAAGGCCACCCCCACAATGCTCCCTATGTGATCATCAGATCAGGGGGGAGTGTAATGTGCATCCAGGAGACAAGCGCCCATGTGTTTGTGTGTTGTGTGGGTGCGTAAGAGAGACGGACGAAAAGGAAAATCTTTCCTCGGGGCCGGCTCGGCGTCGCCAACCGAAAATAGAGAAAGAAAGATCAAGATGGCGGCCGCCGTCTTTTGTAAAGGATGATATCTCACAAAGTCACATGAATTCTCGCAATATGCAAATTTAGCCGGCCTGCAACAGCCATAAAAGCGGGCGATTGAAAGACGTTGGGAGGGCGATGATTGACTTGGTTCGGAATCGTGTTGCTGTTGCTTCTCGTGCCGTGTGGGTGTGAGCATATTTTACCGTTGTTGGGACCGTTCTGAGTAACCGATTGTTGGGTCCGTTCTGAGTAACCATTCGCGTCTGTTTAGGTACCTTGGTAGTTGGATTCCGTGCAGAACCGGTGTTTACTGGTTATTGAATTCCTTTACATTGCTGCAACATTATACATCTACAGAGGGCGCAGTACTTTTAAAGGATTTTCCTTATACATCTACAGAGGGCGCAGTAATTCTATGGACTTTCCTTACACATTTTCTACAAAAACAATCAAACCTCCCGAAAGAAATCTCAATCTTCAGTGCTGAAATACATGCTCTAATCCTAACTCTCAAACTCGCCTCCAATAAAAAATAAATAAAAATAAAAATTTCTAATCCTTTTAGACTCCCAATCTACTCTAAAAGCGATTAAAAAAAAAAAAAAAAAATGGACAACCCCCTAATCGCAAATTTACTCCAAAAATTAACTGAACTAAACAGTAAAAAAGAAATCATTTTCTGCTGGATACCGAGCCATTCCGGTATTAAAGGTAATGAATTAGCAGATTATGCAGCAAAAAACGTCTTAAATCTCCCAATCGATGTAAATTTTAAAATTCCATGCATAGATCTAAAAAGACGTATCAACGCATATACAACAGAAATGGCAAACGTACTGGAATGAACCCCCTAACAAGAAACTTCACGAAAAAAAACAAACAAAATAAAACAAGAACAAAATATGAAACTAAACAGAAAAGAAGTCAAACTAACAAGAATAAAAATAGGCCATACTCACTTAACCCACTCATATCTCCTAAAAAAAGAAAGCCAACCCATCTGTATACCTTGTTAAACACCACTCACAATCAAACACATATTAATTGAATGTACTGATTTTGTAACAGTAAGAAATCGATTCTACAAAGAAAACAATATTAAAGAGTTTTTTGATAAAAACAATCCCCACACCATACTCTCATATCTTAAACAAAATTGGCCTATATAAAATATTTTTTAAAAAGAACCCTTTATACAACGGTCCTGGATATGACCTAAAACTATATCCGATAGTGAGACCCCACCTTGCGGGCCTTGGGGAGTGTGGAGCCACCCTTTAATTGCCATTGCTCCCAGGTCCACTTTGACCCGGAGTGGTAATACCTGTTAGGGCCCCAACTATGGGTTAAATAGAATCCGTCTTAATATATATATATATATATATATATATATATATATATATATATATATATATATATATATATATATATATATATATATATATATATATATATATATAGATATATATTTTCCATTAAAAATCGTTCCTCAAAATAACTAGATTCGGCATTAAATAACCTGAAAAAGGGTTGATATGCTGTAAAAAAAAAGACAACCAAAATGGGGTGAAAAAGTAGTAAAACATCATTTGACTGACTTCGCTTATTTGAATTATTCGGCTGCTGTTCTCATGTTGAATGTCAATTTAAATAATTATGTTAACAATTGTTCGACTAATAATAATGATTTGTTTTGTCTTAATAGAAACAAAAAACTGCTTTTTATATTTTCACGTATTTTTTTTTAACAAAATGACTAGATTCAGCATTAAATAACCTGAAAAGGGTTGATATGCCGTGAAACAAAAACAACCAACCAAAATGGGATGAAAAAGTAATAAAACATCATTTGACTGACTTTGCCGTTTGTGCAATTCCTTCTTTTTATTTGAGTTGTTTATGTGAAATATTCCGTTTTGTAATTTTTATTTGAATTATTCGGGCTGAGTGCTAGTGCTGTCTGTACGGCTGCTGCTGTTCTCATGTTGAATTTAAATTTAAATAATAATGTTAACAATTGTTCGACGAATAATAATGATTTGTTTAGACTTAAAAAAAGAATAATTAACCTGCTTTTTATATGTTCACGTATTTTTATTTATTTTTTTAACAAATTGTACACACAAAAGTAAAATTTACATAAGAAATCGTAACAAGTCTTAAACATTGACAAATATATTCTACCTTTGATAGAAAAACAATTCGACAGACTTAACTAATGAACGGACATTTTTACACGAGGAACGAAATAATGATTGCACCGTGTTACGGTGATCTAAATTCCTTCCTTAGCAGTTGATTTTCACGTTTAAATCGTGTATTTCAACTTTTAATTTTGATTATATTCATATATTTTATTTCTTAAAAAATTGAGCTCAGAAAACAAAATCGTATCAATTTAATAGAGAAATCCTAACAAACAAATGAAAATTTCTGTTTTGAACACAAAAGAAAAACGAATTCATTTCGATTTATTTTTCGTATTGAATTCTTGGAATTAAGGTAAGTTTTTTTCTTTTTTTTACACTTTCGAAAACCTTTCATTCAGTAATGTTTAAAATAAATTCTTGGAATTAAGGTAAGTTTTTTTTTTCTTTTTTTACACTTTCGAAAACCTTTCATTCAGTAATGTTATAAAAAAAAATTCTTGGAATTAAGGTAAGTTTTTTTTTTCTTTATTATTTTTTTACACTTTCCAAAAACTTCCCTTCAATATGTTAAAAATAATCTTAAACATTAAAATAAGTTTATTTTTATTGCAATCCAATAAAAATATTGATTCCGCCATGCTTTATATACGTAAATAAAATAGACGCCATGCTTTAGACGTAAATAAAATAAAAGTATAAATCGCTGATTAAAAAAAAATTAAATACATATTATTCGATCTGATATATATATATATATATATATATATATATATATATATATATATATATATATATATATTTGCTTATTTTCGTAGAAGTTATGTAGTTTCTGTAAAAATATTAATGTTTACCATAAAGACAATAATTTAATTCGAAATTGCTCGAATTGTTAGACAACTGAGAATAAAAACTGCTTTTTCGGTATTTAATTGTTTTAATTTTTTTTTTTTTCGATATTTTCATTTTTTTAATGTCTTGACTAAACTGTACAAGTGCCATAGTTTCTTGGGAAAATATGAATGTTTACTATAAATAAATGTTTACTATAAATAAATGTTTACTATAAATAAATGTTTACTATAAACACAAAAATTTAATTTAAAGTTGCTCCGAGTTGTTAGACAACTGAGCATAAAAACTGCTTTTTCGGTATTTAATTGTTTTAATATATTTTTTTCGATATTTTCATTTTTTAATGTCTTGACTAAACTGTACAAGTACCATAGTTTCTTGGGAAAATATGAATGTTTACTATAAATAAATGTTTACTATAAATAAATGTTTACTATAAATAAATGTTTACTATAAACACAATAATTTAATTTAAAGTTGCTCCGAGTTGTTAGACAACTGAGCATAAAAACTGCTTTTTCGGTATTTAATTGTTTTAATATTTTTTACAGATATTTTTCTGTCTACACTTACTTATTATGTCGCTAGAGGATTCCGTTGATTTTTACTGTTTTACTTAATATTTTATATTTCTGAATAGGGATCAATTTCTTTTATAAAGTTTACATGAACTGAGCACCCATTTATTGTCCGTCACTGATTAGCAGAAAGTAAATGTAGAGAAAATATTAGTAAATGTTTACAATATAACGAGTGTTTTTTTAATTTGCTTCTTCACGAAAGCAAATTAGACACAAGATCGTTTTTTATGTGGGTGTGGGGGACGAGCTCCCCTAAAAGGGAACACTCTGGCAGTTTCCAAGCAAATAGTAATTGTCTCAGAATGAAGGGTTTCCCCTACATTGACCAAGGACGAATTTAGCCAGCATGTTTTGTTTTTTTTTATCGGGAAGGGAGATTAATGCTCATGTGTTGTTTACTATTCTGTACTTTCACCTAAAAATTTAATAAACAAAAAAAGACTGTAAAAATATTTTTCGGCATTAGAGAACTTATCGCTCTGTGCTATTTTAAATTAAATTCGAGTTTTACGATATTTTTTTATTAAATTCTTAGATGATAATACAGAATAGTTACAAAACTCTCCTTCTCCATGTTAAGAATGGTTTTCTAAATAATAACGTTAATATTTTAGCACGGTAACATAATTGCATAAGTATCCAAAACTGTGTCAAAATATTAACATAATATTTATTAATTAGGTTTTTACAAATATTTAGTTTCATTTTCGATTTTAAGTGATTAGAATCTCATGATGGCATCAAAAATTGAAAGTTGCAAAAATGTTCCGCCTTTCAATCTCATTATCAGAGTCAGTTCCCTCCCCCTCAGTCAGTCACAGTTTTGTTGGCCTCATCGACTGCCTCTCCTGCTGGAGCCTCCTCCTCATCCTCTGGTGCTTCTAGAGCCTCCTTTTCATTCTCTGGTGCTTCAATGCTTTTCCCAGGAATGACGTCTACCGGTCTTTGCTTTGCCTTCATGACACGCCCTCCTCACCATGGCGCAGAAGTCTCAGGTGGTTTAGAAATACCTCTGAGACTGAAGTGTTGACTCTGTTAATCTCCTTAGATCTTTCCTCTGCAGTCTTGGGCAGGCGATTGAGGACTGGCTGTGGATCTATGGGGTGAAAGCCATATTTGCAAAAGCCTGCCATTAGGTTTTCCCTTTGATAAGGGAGCTGAATCATGAATTTACAGAGCAGTTTTGGAAACGTGTCTTTAGGAACAGTGACTGCATTTTTGCTCCCCGATTGTTTCCATGCAGTGAGGATAGACCTTCACTTCCTTTTCATCAGCAAGGGGTTGGCACAGATGTGTGATTGTCAGTACATTCATGTAAAATCTGATTACTGAAGTGGGACGATAGGTTGTCGCTAATGAAGACTTTCTTTCCTGGCAATTTGCTGCAGTATGGCAGAGCAACACCATGAAACCAGTCCTGACTTTGGTTGTACCTTGTGTTAGGGGGATCACCTTGACGCCCTGTATCCCACAAGTTTTCACTTTTATACACGACATACAGAGGCAGCAAATACCCTGCAGCACTGCCAGCTAGCATGAAGCTGGTGGATGACTTTGTGTCATTCATGATACGTTCAGAGTGTTTTCCACTACCTTTGAAAATCGTATGCCTGCGGCCAGGATCATCACTTAAGTTCGTCTTGTCATAATTGATGATATTCTCTGGAGGAACTCCTCCTAGTGTCCTGGCCAACTCTGCAAAATATTTGTTGGTCAAGCCTGCACTTTGCTATGCTATGTTATTGTCAGTACATTCATGTAAAATCTGATTACTGAAGTGGGACGATAGGATGTCGCCAATAAGGACTTTCTTTCCTGGCAATTCGCTGCAGTATGGCAGAGCAACACCATGAAACCAGTCATAAAACATGAGTGGTTGTACCAGCCTGACTTTGACCGGTTGTACCTTAGGAGGACCACCTTGACGCCATGTATCCCACAAGTTTTCAGTTTTATAGACGACATATCGAGGCAGCAAATCCCCTGCAGTACTGCCAGCTAACATGAGGTTGGTAGATGATACATTCATAGTATTTTGCACCATGTGTTAAAATCATACATTAGCAGCAAGGATCATCACTTAAGGTTGTCACATTGTAATTGGTGACATTCTCTGGAAGGACTCCTAATGTTACACGAATGCCCCTGTCTAAGCCGGGTTGACATGCTAGTATGTGTATAGGTGTATATACATATATGTACGTTCATGAATTAAAATGTGGCATGCATCTGCGGATGAAATGTCAGAAATTGACAAGCTAAACGGGAATTGTTTCAATATTTCTCACAAATATAAACAAACCTTGTTATTGTTATGAAAAATGTAACAGAAAGGAATCTGGTTACGTGGATGTTTTGAAAAGATTGACAGGAAAAAGTCGCAGAAGGAAAAAGATTGCAGTTGGAGATTTGATTGTCAACCGATTGGACGCCATGATAATTCTCTCTGTCGCTCCCCCACTCTCTCTCTATCTACCATAAGCAAGAACAACAGGAAAAATAAAAAACAGACTGTTGCTTACACAAATGGTTGTTGTGTTTTGAATTCTTAAAAAGGGTTTATAATATTACAACTCTGACATCAATAGCTCTAGTCTAGAAGCCCCGTGTTTTGACAAGCTTCTGAGTTTGTCCTTTACTCCTGATCTGTAATGGAACCCGTACATCAAGTCTGTTGCCAAGGTCGCTCGTAAGATGGTGGGATCCTTCTACCGCTCCAGAAGATATCTCACTACTGATGCAATTCTCTATCTATATAAAAGCCAAGTACGTCTAAGGATGGAATACTGTTGCCATATCTGGGCAGAAGCTGCTAAAAACAGCCTATTCTGCCTTGACAGAGTACAAAATAGACTTCGTGGCTTAGTGGGGGAATGTCGTTTTCTCTACCCTGCAACCTCTCTCCCACAGAAGAGACGTTGCGAGCCTATCCTTGTTTTATCGTTATTTCCATGGCAGGTGCTCGTCTGAACTCCAATCTCTGGTGCCCCCTCGCCAATCTTTCACGAAAAACACCCATCTAACTGAATCCACTGTGAAAAATTTCCCCCACTCTTTATCTGTGCCTAAATCAAAATGTTGATTCCATGAACAAAGCTTCTTTCTTAGAACTGCACGCCTGTGGAACTGTTCAGTCTGCATGCTTCCCACCTGCCTACAACTTGGATGTCTTCAAGTCCAACGTTTACAAATTCCTAAGGAACCGCCCCTTAAGTAAACACTTCATCAAATCTCCACACTAACGTACTGTACTTGCAATAACCCTTATCTCTGAATGGCTTCCGGGCCTTGATAAGTGGTGACCACTGTGTAAAAAAAAAATCAATTTTGGTGTCCTGGCCAACTCTGCAAAATATTCTTTGATCGAGCAAATACTGACATCAGCTCTTTTCTTTGAAATGTTTTGACATTTGATGCGGTTCTTTATATGATCTTTGTGCCACTTCATAAATGTCGTTCTTATATGATCTTTGTGCCACTTCATAAATGCGGTTCTTTATATGATCTTTGTGCCACTTCATAAACGACTGTGCCTAGTTCTTACTAGGGACATTATCCTTGAACTTATTCACAGTCATCCGTAGATCGATGATGTCTAATGGGAATCCTCACTCTGACACAGCCAGCAGGTGCTTGACAATGGCGTTCTCCATTATGGATGAAATGATGGTCTGTCCACTTGGTGACCACAATGGTCTTTCACCCTCAGTCACCCGAAGGTAGTATTGCAGCTTTGCACGACTCAAGCTATAGTCCATCCAGGCTTCATGCTGAGACTTTCCTCTTTTGACGTCTGCTGCAGCCTTGATGAGGTTTTTGGAGTCGGAAGCTTTGTTGTAAGCCCTTGCGCCAGGTTTTGGCATGTAATCTCTCGGCATAGTGGAGAAAGGTTGTGCGGTAGGTTCTTCACTTCTTCTGGTTTTAATTGGAAGGACAATCTTGAGAATATAGAAGAATAGAATATCTGGTATATTAGATTCCAAAAATGAACACATCGTAATAACAACATTCGTATAATATGAAGATTGAAATTACTAGGCCTTGGTAGGGATAGGACTAGGGTTAATTTTAGGCTTAGAGTTACGTCTAAACTTTGGGCTAGGATCAAAGTAAGGTTTAGGGTACCATAAGGGTCAGAGTTACCTAGGGTGGGATTTTTCAAAAAAGTAGTTCCTAAAAGGAATAGGTAATATATTTACATATACCTGTTCTGAAAATAAAGGAAATCTGGAAATAATATAATTAAGCCTTTCAAACAGTAGAAGCCTTTATATTTGTAATGCCCATACTATGTATTTAAAGATAAAACATTCAACTCCAATTTCTAACGTTCAAACAGTAGAAGCCTTAAAAACATCATTGGATTTTGATGCTTGTCATGTTGATCGGGAACGAATACAGAGAAGATTTCATTAAAAAAGGAGACTGACTGATCAGCAATAGGTACGAATACAGCAAAGATTCCATTAAATAACTTAATTTTTAACATTGTGAGAAGCTTATATGTAAGACTCTTTGAAGTTTGTCGTAGTTGCATGAAGCCATATTTGGCAACAATACACAATATATATGGTAATAGTATATTTCATATTTAGTAAATTACAATTTTGGTTTAACCGATAAGGATCAAACATTAACTCGCTTATAATTTCTACGTTCAGATGAATTAGGAATAAACAATATAAAAATTTGAATAACATACTTGGAATTTGAGAAATATATAAGAAAAACAAAAAAATTATTAATAAAAAATAAATGTATAGAGAGAAAATCTTATCGTTATAACAATAGTAAATATTGCATTAAAATTTACACACACATGCCACAAAACGTGTATATATATATATATATATATATATATATATATATATATATATATATATATATATTATATATGTGCATTTTCCTTAAAACTGATACACGTTTATAATTCAATAAGGCTATAAAAAAAGTGCAACAGCTTATTAAGTTTAATGAAAATAGATTTAAACTTTCAGACCATACTTAATTTTAAACATTTTAAAATAATGGAATATACACTGAATTCATATTCTTACATTTACTGCGTCTTACATATGTTTCATTGACTGGCATAAACCAAACAAATCATCAGAGACTTTTCATGAGTTTATTGGCAGAGAAAATGTACGTTTTTTTTCTTCGTTTAAAAAGGAAAGGTACTTTTAAAGCGAATTAGAAAGGTTAAAAAGACATAAAGATCCGAAATCTAGTAAAAACAACCAACTTGTTATAGATAAAATATTGAAGACATATTAGTATATATTTAGAAATAAAGACATTCAGTTCATACACCACGAATGGTGCAGGCCCATTCTAGACAAAATATTTCAATTCATACTGAGCTTTCAACATTACTAGATTTTATGTAATTTTACTATTGAGAAGAGAAAAAAAAAGAAATAAGGATAAAAATAAACAAGATAGTATAAAAAATTTAAAAATAACAATATGTAATTATACTTTTAGGAAGAGAAAAAAGATTAAAAAATTAAAAAGAAACCATAAAAATATAAGAATAATAAAAAATATGTACAAAAAGTTGAATATTAGTAATAATTTTTTTAATTCCAATAATAAAAAAAAATTACTTAAAATTAAAAAAACTGCTAAGAAAATTCTGTAATGATAGAAAAGATACCCATTACGCGGCATTTGAGAGCTTTTACGGATACAAATATGTATTATAGGCAGTCAATTAAAAAATATATATGGAGATAATCGATTATTAAAACCGCTTGTATTATTTGGATAAAATATGGGAATGATAATGCATTCAAAAGCATTGGATGAAATTGTTGAATGAAAAAATCAGTTGAATTCTAAAAATAAAAATAAAAAAAAGAAGAAAGAAACTAATCCTGTTGTATTAGATAGCTATTACTAGAATTAACATATGTGTAAAGTTATGAAAATGACCAGTTTAATACAGTTATCAAGAACAATAAGTAAACAAGAATATATTTCCACACAATTAAAATTAAAAAAAAACATTATTATCCATTACAAAGTAATTGGATTCTATATTAGTTTATTAACTTTAGATACTTAATATTTCTATTCACCTTTTCTTGTTATTATAAAATTATGCATTTTTATGAGTAGAAACTATGGTAGTAATTTGATTATTGTTCCTAAAATTCCTACTATATTATTGTTTATTTTTTAATTAATTGCATTTATTAACTTTAAATGGTATACTTAATATTTCTATTCTTTTTACTATAAAACTAACTGCCAGGTTATTTGGAGGTGTGTGTTGAGCAAAAAAAAAGCTATCCTGCAAAAGAGGAAAAGAACATAAAAAAGAGGATAGTTAATAAAAATAAAAAAAAGATAGGGAGAGAGTAATCAGTTTTCCACGCCAAAAAGAAGTGTGAATTATTCAATGAGTTGGTAATTAAGTCAAGGAGCTTAGGAGTCGCCACGGATGCACAGGAATGAACAGTGCTTTTTAACTTGGCCAGAAGCCAGTTAATTTTCCCGCTTTCTGTCATTTTATTTTTTTATTTCTCCACAAAAGCAAACTAGACACAAGGTTGTTTTTAATGTCGGGACCTCCCCCTAAACTAGACACAAGGTTGTTTTTAACGGGGGCACTCTGGCAGTATCCAAATAAATAGTAATTGTCTCAGTATGAAGGTCAAGGTCATATGACAGAAATCCCTTGACCTTGAGATGTGTAACAGGTGCCATTCAATTCCTTTCATGGAGATCTATAAGTGTAGCAAATTTGAAAAAAATCCGTGTCGGACATGGTTTGTCCCCCCCCCCAAATTTATCGATTTGACATGGAATATGAATTAAATGTTTATTTCTGTGATTTTTAAATGTTTTTAAAAGTTAGGTTTCTTGTTTTGTTGGCACGATTAAAATAAAGAATGATATTTAAATATATAATTTTATTTTATTTCTTTATTTTTTTTACAGATGTTCCTGCCTGGACGTTTTTACAGAATTTAATGATCATCATTTTCCTTAAACATTATTCTATAGACAATTGTTGCCTTACACGGAAGACAACAAAAACGTATGCATAAAAATTTAAGAAAAGTCAATATTTTAACTTTTACACTATAAAATATCTTTCATCAATTAAACGATAAATGATACAAATTCGGGTTTCTTTAAAATAAAATCAAACTCGCATCAACAACTGAATTACAATAGAATAGGTGAGGAAAGAATTCAGTATTGCTTATAACTAAGTAGTGATAATCTTGTTCCAGGATCAATTCTATTTAAACATGTATGCACACAGTGAAGGAAAGCTACATCATTGTAAAGTGTGTGGATATTTTTGTTCTAAACAATCGTATTTAATGAAACATATGAGATCTCATGCTGAGGGAAAGCCACATTTTTGTGAAGTGTGTGGCTATTCTTTTTCAAGCAAATCGAATTTAGTGAGACATATGAAAACTCACCCTGATGGAAAGCCACATTCATGTAAAGTATGTGGCTATTCTTCTTCTACAAAATCGAATTTAGTGAGACATATGAGAAGTCACGCCTGGGGAAAGCCACACTTTTGTGAAGTGTGTGGATATTCTTCTTCTATCAAATGGAATTTAATCATACATATGAGAACTCACACTGGGGAAAAGCCACATTCTTGTGAAGTATGTGGATCTTCTTTTTCTGTAAAATCATCGTTAAATATACATATGAGAACTCACACTGAGGAAAAGCCACATTTTTGTGAAGTGTGTGGATATTCTTGTTCTAAAAAATCAAAGTTAGTGACACATATGAGAACTCACACTGGGGAAAAGCCATATTTCTGTGAAGTGTGTGGATATTCTTGCTCTGGAAAATCAAATTTAGTAAGACATATGAGAACTCACACTGGGGAAAAGCCACATTCTTGTGAATTGTGTGAATATTCTTCATCTGAAAAATCAAAATTAGTAAGACATATGAGAACTCACTCTGGGGAAAAGCCACATTCTTGTAAAATGTGTGGACAATCTTTTTCTGAAAAAACGAATTTAGCTAGACATATAAGAACGCACACTGGAGAAAAGCCTTAATCGTGTGGAGTCTGTGGATATTATTTTCGTCAACAATCTATTTTAATGAGTCATATGAGAACTCACGCTGCCACACAGTTGTAAAGTCCTGTTAGGGGGGGGGCTATTATACAATGCAATACAATGGTGTGTGTAAATATGTACACTGGAAAATCTGTAAAAACTTGAATAATGTTGTAGTAAGTCTTGGTAATATGTTTACCAGAAAGAACAGTTGGAAATAAGTCATACACCATCTGCTATGACTATTAAACACCTACAGTTACATACCTAGAAATGGGGTTATTAATCGTGACATAGTGATATGGGACAAGAGAGGAAAGTGGCAACCCTAGTCGAAGTAAGCGTCCCTAATGGATCTGAGTTTAGATGGAGTAAAAACAAAATACCAAGAACTTATATACGACATGCAAAGAAACTAAAATCTTAAAAAGATATCCATCATACTAGTCATTATAGGAGCAAGTGGACTAATGGAAAAGAATTTCAAAAACTATCTGGCGAATATATCCGGTGAACCAAGTGCAAGAGATGTGCAAGTGTATGGATATTCTTTTTCTGAAAAGTTATATTTAGTTATTCATATGAGAACTCACGCTCAAGAAAAAAATCCATATTGTGTGGATATTTTAGTCTATAAAATCTTGATTAAGCCCCTTGATTTCTTAAAACTTAGTGAATTATTAAACGCTGCCAAATAAGGTCTCCTCAATATGCCTATAAAATCTAGTTAAATTAACCATATAAATACTCACAGGAGTACCTTCTGATTACCTTCTTGGTGTTCTCGCTCTGAGCTATCAGTATGAGGATGTATCACGATACGAATCCAGCGAAAACTTTCATGAAAATCATGAATATGAAGCCGGATAAGGAAAAATACTGCCAGGACATCACTCAGTATGAAAAGGTCACCAAAACACGTTTACGTACCAGCGTGCGTTAGGAAAGCTATTGTAAGAGGATATATTTCCACCACCAGCAATCTGGCTAATGCATCAGACAACAGAACGTCTCAAAAACTGAAAAATATGCAGGAAAACATGTAGGACATGATAAAAAAACAATATCTGGTCACAGCCACTAACAACACCAAGCGTAGTAACCAAGAACCAAATGGTGGCTACCCATGAGATATCCATAATGGGACCTACAGATGTAATTCCAAACATTCAGATCTTTACTGAACCACCTGACTCTTCATCATAGCTTCCTGGTGTTCTCGCTCTGAGCTATCAGTATGAGGACATATCACGATACGAATCCAGCGAAGACTTTCATGAAAATCATGAATATGAAGCCAGATAAGAAAAATACTGCCAGGACATCACTCAGTATAAAAAGGTCACCAAAACACGTTTACGCACCAGCGCGCGTTAGGAAAGCTATTGTGCAACTTCTCCCAATGCTGAAGGAGGATATATTTCCACCAGCAGCAATCTACCCATGAAATATCCATAATGGGACCTACAACAGATGTAATTCAAACATCCAGATCTTTACTGAACCACCTGACTCTTCATCATCAAACTCTGATGAGAGTGAAGATAGCACATCTGACACAGAAGATGCCATGGTTGACATCGAACCTAGTCTACTTAACAGATGACGAACCCAACCAAGACTCAATAGAGGACCATCACCACCAAGATCTTTGGATCAAAAGCTAATTATTAACCAATCAATTGAACAAGAAATAGAAGAACTTGCAAATAAAATTGAACTGACCAAAACAATGGAGATTGAAGAACGACTCAAACTCAACCATAACTTAGATAAACCATGCTAACTTCGGTGCTGCAGGTTATATGCAAATTGAAAGACCAAAAGAGGAAATGAGGAGGAAGAAAAATGGATACTTTCAGAAAGGAATCTCCCAAAATAATTTCCTATACTGTGAACCAAACGAGATCCCCATATCTCCTAAGAACAATACATAGAATGGAGAGAAAATATAACATCAAATATCATCAGCGTCTAGAAAAGAAAGCAGAATATGAAACTTTAATTAATGGATTAGCTGAATAGATCAGGGGTAAAGACAATAAAATTAAAACTAAACAAATGAATGGCCAGTTCGATCAAAACTCCTGATTTGTGCACCGAAATCTAACGAGAACCACAATTTTCCAGAGTTCAAACGCCATCAAACAAAGAAGATGAAGGATGGTTCTGGAGATCAATCTATGAAGACCCAAAACAACATCAATAAGCACAGTTGATTGAAAATGTAAAAGAAATCAACCAGAAAAAAACGCAGATGCCAGAAATTATTTTTACTTTGGAAAAAACAAATTTCTGCAATTTCACATCCCCTGGCATTGATAAATTACCAAATATCTGCTTAAAGCAAGTAATATCCACATTATCTACTAACTTTAAAAAGAAAGAAGAGGAGACACTAACTACCGGCATCACAAATCTCATTCCCAAGACCGAAGAAACCCATCGTTCTAGAATATAACCTAATGTTAAATATATTGTTGGAGCGATTCTTATTCACAAATTCCTGCATAGATAACCAATCAAATATCACTTAAAATATATAAAGCCTCTTAATCAAATTCTGACATCGGAAATATCACTTAAAATATATAAATCGCCTTAATCAAATTATCACATTGGATATATCACTTAAACTATATACAGTGCCTTAATGCAATTCTCACATTGGAAATATCACTTGTGGAGAAATATACTTGTTGTGGTAGGGTTATTGTCCTTATGAAAAAATATTTGAAATTATGCAGAATCATTGCGACTGTATCAAAACTATTTTAGATAAACTATATTATATGTAGTGTGTTTTTGCATTTTCAACTAATGAAAAAATATTTGAAATCATGCAGAATCTTTGCAAGTGTATCAAAACTATTTTAGATAAACTATATTATATGTAATGTGTTTTTGTATTCAACTAATAAATATTTGTTAATGAAGCCGTTTGTCTTGTTTATATTTTTAGTTATTATTTTATCTGCAGGACACAACCTTGTTTATATTTTTAGTTATTATTTTATCTGCAGGACACAACCTTATTATATTTTTAGTTATTATTTTATCTGCAGGACACAAACTTGTTTATATTTTTAGTTATTATTTTATCTGCAGGACACACACTTGTTTATAGTTTTAGTTATTATTTTATCTGCAGGACACAACCTTGTTTATATTTTTAGTTATTATTTTATCTGCAGGACACAACCTTGTTTATATTTTTAGTTATTATTTTATCTGCAGGACACAACCTTGTTTATATTTTTAGTTATTATTTTATCTGCAGGACACAACCTTGTTTATATTTTTAGTTATTATTTTATCTGCAGGACACAAACTTGTTTATATTTTTAGTTATTATTTTATCTGCAGGACACAAACTTGTTATATTTTTAGTTATTATTTTATCTGCAGGACACAAACTTGTTTATATTTTTAGTTATTATTTTATCTGCAGGACACAACCTTGTTTATATTTTTAGTTATTATTTTATCTGCAGGACACAACCTTGTTTATATTTTTAGTTATTATTTTATCTGCAGGACACAACCTTGTTTATATTTTTAGTTATTATTTTATCTGCAGGACACAACCTTGTTTATATTTTTAGTTATTATTTTATCTGCAGGACACAAACTTGTTTATATTTTTAGTTATTATTTTATCTGCAGGACACAACCTTGTTTATATTTTTAGTTATTATTTTATCTGCAGGACACAAAATTGTTTATATTTTTAGTTATTATTTTATCTGCAGGACACAACCTTGTTTATATTTTTAGTTATTATTTTATCTGCAGGACATAACCTTGTTAGAAACAAGTGTTCAGCAATTTATTAATATTTACCTGTCTTTACTTCTTTATTTTTTCATGAACTTTGAATAAATAAACCGTATGAACGTCATTTAATATTGGCATCAGTGTTGCGTTGTTATCTCTAATAAGTGATTAGAAGAGATGACGTATATTATATATTTGTTGTATCATAAAGGGAATCGTGTGTGATTGTCTAATCAGCCTTAATGTTGTGTGTGATCGTCTAGTTGTTGAGTCTATTAAATGATACGTTCATATGCCGTTGTGTGTGTGATACATGTATTTTTCAGACATACCTTCTGCGTCCTGGATGTTGGTCCATCTGGAACATCTCTCGTCTTGGAAGGGACAATGGTACTTGTTTTAGACAAATATTCATTCACTCCCCCACGATGAATTGGTATTGTAGTTTTTATTTCACTTTCCAGATGTCTCGTAGAATGATGGAAAGTGAATCTGGCTTGTATGGTTCTCTTTGTCTCGTTTCTACACACGTCAGCGCCCCCAGCAAGTGAAGGGGAGGGGACAACGGTGAAGCCGTCTGTTCTCTTTTAAGCCCAAACCAAATCTCACCGATTAAGCTAACCTGATCACGTGACTCACACACAATCTGATCTTGACTTCCGGTCAACGTGTCTAAAATATAATTTACACCCCCCTCTCTCTCTCGAGCCATTCTCTAACAATCAGTAACATAATAAAAATAGTTCAATACTGATAATCTTGATATTAACGTTTAAAACAATTATTTTTACAGCCATTAAAATATGTGACTTTCGTTTACGTAATTAAACCATGAATAGATATATTGCACATATTTTGAAAAATACACATTCTTGTCATAAATTTATTCATTGTAAAAGCATTGAAATATCTGATTTGATATTTCTCTCGACAAATATCACACATCTATTAAAGATTCTGGTGGGTTTAATCGATATTTGTACATTTGCAATATTAAATATTTCAAACGTTTTGTAAATTTTATGTGAATCAAGTGTTTATATAAATTAATAATAACAATTCTTTGGAGTTTGTGATAGTATGAACAGTTACCTCCCCTTAGCGAACTCTCTAAGGAACAGAGTTTTAAATATAGAACCACTTTCGTTTAGGCGGGTTTTTCAGAAGAATAAGAAATGGAGATCATATGACTCCTTTAACTGTATCTCATGCGTTGTTGTCCTTCCATAAAAATGATCTTATTACATGGTGGCAGTGATGGTTATCTTTGCGATATCTTACTGAAAAGATGAATATGTTAAAAACATACGAGTCACCTAAAAAGAAAAAACAAATGAAACGGCACACGAGAGAACCACATGGGGAAAAGAAAAGAAAAAAAACGGACGCGCTATGCTACGAACTGTGAATAAACTTTATTTTCGTCTTTCAAATGTAAAACTTTTGTGAGAGCATAAAACAACAAAAGTAAATTAATATATATATATATATATATATATATATATATATATATATATTAAATAGAATTGTAGAAGGTGGTACAATGCAGAAGTAATGGAAAGACACAAGCTGAAGCAGGTGAGAAATTTATTAATACAACTTATAAATACATGTGTACATATTCATATTTCATATACGCAGTATATTTATATTTGCACAGTGGTCACCTGGGAAAGTCGGCCTGGTGGTGTATCCGTGTAATATAATATTTCGAGAAAGATCTCTTCGTCAGATATTCACTTGACTTTGATTAAACGTGCTATTGTAAGCAGTAACTATACCGCAGCAAATCATCGCTCGGAACTTGTGGGTAGTATATGGTTAGTTTTTTTTCTCAATTCTTTATTTTATATTTCTTAATTATTTATTTTTCATTTTATTTTATTTATTTGTTTTTTTTTTATAATAGTTTATCTTTGGTTCAAACGTGTTGTTGTAAACAGTAAAAATATTGGGCTAAATAATTGTCCGGACCTTGGTTGTGGCTATTTAATTTAATATGATTGAGTTTGTTTTTTTTTTACTTATTTTTTATTTCTCATTTATTTTATTTATTTTTTTCTTTATAGTTGTTTATGTTTATATTGAGGAGATTTAATTAACTAATTTATTTGTTGTTTGTGTTTCTGCGTTCTATTTGAGGTGGTGGGAGCGGAGACTTAGAATAAATCGGTTGGTCAAGGGAGACTACTTGATGAGTTGTTCTAAGGGGGATAATCGTTACCGATATTTATTCTCAGTTAGATGTATAATGTTGCATTACTTTCTTATGCGATAGTATGAACAGTTACCTCCCCTTAGCAAACTCTGTAAGGCACAGAGTTTTAATATAGAACCACTTTAGTTTGGGCGGGTTTTTTCAGAAGAATAAGAAATGGAGATCATATCATGACTCCTTTAACTGTATCTCATTCAGTCTGGAAAAATACTGCCAATAACTTAATGCATTAAAGATAGTAATTATATAAAGGAATTACGGTTTTGTATTCTATCACAATGATAATTAGTCGACCATACAATAATTATTGAATTGAATAAAAGTTGAATTGAATTAATGGTGATGATATCGTGTCCCTTCCGTTATATTCATAATATTTCCACATTTTATGTAGAATGTGTTAAACATAACTTATCTTTATCAATCAAGTTAATTCTTTATTATTAAAATACCTAAATTTATTCTTTTTCAACATGCAAAATATCTGCCCAGACTGCACATCGAAAACCTGTACGTGTGTTAGATAAAGAAGCAGACAAGTGTTTCCCTGCCCTTGTCACACAAATGGGCCGAAAACCGAGGTTGTACATAATACAGGCCCCTTCTGGAAAAACTACGTCGAAATCGTCAGCAGATTCCACTTAATATTTATTTATATAATATATATCAATATTTATTTGCATCTACAGAAATGTTCTCCGCATAAAAACTTTAATAATTAAACACAAAAAAGATGAAATTGCATAAAATTGTATCAATCATATGCAAATTATTACATTATCATTAACAACATTTGACAATTAAATAACAAAAAGATGGAATCACATAACGATTATAATTTTGATTATGTTTAGCCATGCAGATTGAACCAATATCAACGTGTATTTTTTAACATAGGCATCACTACTTATGAAGGCCAAGAGGTCACTCGAGGATAAAGGGTTAAAGAGTGTACAGTAGAAATTGGACAATATAGTACTCGTTTATAATGGAAATTAGGTAAATTTGTTAACTTATATGGAACGGTTAATCAAAAACTTGTTTCCGTTAGACTTGAAGAGAACCATATTGTGTAGTCAGCTGGAAAGCAGGAAAACGGAAGACAATTCCACGGGCGTGCAGTTCTAATAAAGAAGCTTTGTTCATGGAATCTACGTGTAGGTACAGATAAAGAGTGGAGGAAATTATTGATATTGTTTTCTGCTAGACGGGTGTTTGTGAAAGTTTGGCAAGAGGGGACCATAAATTTGAGCTCAGCTGAGCACTTGCCATGAAAATAACAATAAAGCAAAGACAAACTCGCTACATCTCTTCTGTGAGAAAGAGGTTATAGGGAAGAAATAAGGCTACGAAGTCTATTTTGAACTCTATCAAGGCAGGATTTCCTTTCTAGCAGCTCCTGCCACGATGTGGCAACAGTACTCCATCCTTGGACTACCTGATAGATAGAGAATTGCATCAGCAATGAGATATCTACCGGATCAATAGAAGCATCCCACCATTTATCCAGCAGCCTTGGCAACGGATTTATGCAAAGATAAAAGCTTTGTTTTAGATGCATTAAAAGTAACAAGCTTCCTCTTTTCCCATTTTATCACTTGCTCAAGGTCAGAGAAGAGAGAATCAGAGAGAATTTGATTGTTTACAGTTTTAGATGCGCTACCATAGATAGTAATGTCATCAGCATAAATGTCTACAAATGATGTAAGGATGTGAACTGGAAGATCATTAATGTAGATCAGGAAGAGAATTGGTCCCACGATGGACACCTGGCGGACTCCAGCATTAATACTTAAGAGCTTCTGATTTTTGTCCATCAACTCCTATGAACTGTTTGCAATGATCAATTTAATAAAGTGCTTTGAACAAGTTTACAATTAGGTTACAAAAACTTAATAAAGTGCATTGAACAAGTTTACAATTAGATTACAAAAACTTAATAAAGTGATTTGGACAAGTTTACAATTAGATTACAAAAATTTAATAAAGTGCTTTGAACAAGTTTACAATTAGATTACAAAAATGATATTATTTAATAAAGTGCTTTGAACCAGTTTACAATTAGATTTCAAAATGATATTTAATAAAGTGCTTTGAACAAGTTTACAATTAGATTACAAAAATTTAATAAAGTGCTTTGGACAAGTTTACAATTAGATTACAAAAATGATATTATTTAATAAAGTGCTTTGAACAAGTTTACAATTAGATTACAAAAATGATCAATGTAATAAAGTGCTTTGAACAAGTTTACAATTAGATTACAAAAATTTAATAAAGTGCTTTGGACAAGTTTACAATTAGATTACAAAAATGATATTTAATAAAGTGCTTTGAGCAAGTTTACAATTAGATTACAAAAATGATATTTTTTAATAAAGTGCTTTGGACAAGTTTACAATTAGATTACAAAAATGATATTATAAATATATATAAATTAGATTACAAAAATGATATTATAAATATATATAAATTAGATTACAAAAAGGATATTATAAATATATATAAATTAGATTACAAAAATGATATTATAAATATATATATAAATTAGATTACAAAAAGGATATTATATATATAAATTAGATTACAAAAATGATATTATAAATATACATAAATTAGATTACAAAAATGATATTATAAATATATATAAATTAGATTACAAAAATGATCAATTTAATAAAGTGCTTTGAACAAGTTTACAATTAGGTTACAAAAATGATCAATTTAATAAAGTGCGTTGAACAAGTTTACAATTAGATTACAAAAATGATATTATATATATATATAAATTAGATTACAAAATGATATATATATATTAGATTACAAAATGATATATACATATATTAGATTACAAAAATGATATATATATATATTAGATTACAAAAATGATATTATATATATATATATAAATCAGATTCCAAGACTGATATTATATATATATATATAGATTCGATTACAAAAATGATATTATATATGTATATAAATCCGATTACAAAAATGATATTATATATATATGTATATATATATATATAAATTAGATTACAAAAATGATATTATATATATATAAATTAGATTACAAAATGATATAATATATATATATAAATTAGATTGCAAAAATGATATATATATATATATAAATCAGATTACAAAAATGATATTATATATATATATAAATAAGATTACAAAAATGATATTATATATATATATATAAATAATATTACAAAAATGATATATATATATAAATAATATTACAAAAATGATATTATATATATAAATTAAATTACACAAATGATATTATATATATAAATTAAATTACAAAAATGATATTTTTTACAAATTATCTTCCAACATGACAATTATAGTCCAGTATAATATTTTTTGTAAATACGTTTTGAGAGCTTAAGCATTAATAGTTTTCCATGCTTTTTATAGAAATGACATAAAATTACGAAATTCCGGTTATTGGATTTTAATGATGTGTAATAAAGTAACTGAATTTTCCAAAAAAAAATAAAATAAAAATGATTAATCGATAACTTTCAAATTTGTATAAAGAAAGAACACACTTTTATGCAGATAATATGATTTTATTTGCACTCTGTACGGTAATTATGTTCATGAACTGTTTGAAAACGAAATAAAAACTGTTAAATGAACAATTCAAAACATATCTGAAGATTTAAATGAGTGACGTTGGTAAAAATGTAGAGGTGGTTTAGTCTGTTTCAATGTCGAGAGTAGATGGCCCGTTTTATAATGAGCATGAAATCCCGGTACACTTTCATCTGTGTAATCGTCATTACCCTACTATTGAAGACCCTTTTTGTCCAGCCAACCATGGTCGTTGCCGTCTTGCCAATAAGCTTTTGGAGTTAAGCCTCAATGAATATATTGTCGTAGATTAAATATGTTGTTACGGCTTAATAGTCAATAGTGTTGTTTAGATCGATGAAGTCAATGGACAAGGCTTCTTTCCGTCCATGGTATTTTTATATTTTGTCTGTCATATTTTCAAATACGGATAATGTGACATTTTTCCAATAGATTATGTTGTTTTCAAATAAAATGTGTGTTCGAATGAATATCGTACGCTTACATTGACATATTCGCGAACGTTTTCGTCCTCCATTGGTCTTCCTCAGGCGAATGATAAAATCGTTTTAAAATAAAATATGAACTAGTGAGTTGAATGGAAAGACGATTTAAATCGTTTAAAATACTTAAAATAGTTAGCATTTGAGCGTACCATCAGTTTCGTATTGAGCCTGATGAATGTTTTTTTAAATTCGGATGAACAAGGCTTCAATAATCCGGGGGCGTATATTACAGTGTGAGACAGCTAAACTGGCATTGTTTTCTAAAAGTTTGTCTCTAAATTAAGTTTTCGGATGTCGTGTGCTGTGAGGTGCTGATGAATGGAGTTATTCATATTAATTTTCACCAGTCTGGGCCGATGTTCAACAGCTAGACGTTGTGCTATTTCTACCCTGTTTGCCAGCTCTTCTAGTTCCAACTCATCCCCGTCAAATGTCACATGTTGAAGTGAGACATACTGTTGGTATGTCTGCCCATGTTTTAATTGTGTTGGGTCTGTTGGGAGTGATTCCTGAGGAGATGTTGCATTATTTAATGGAGTGGCACGTCAGGTATATTTCTGGTTTGTTTTTGGTAGACATCTAAGACTTGGACTTATTGGCATCATCTCAGGGAACTGTGCCAGGGGAGAATTTGTTGAAGTGTCTTCTTTTTTGGTTTGGCAGATCTTGGGTCTATGGAGGGTATTGCTGATTGGGCAAATCTTGTTTTTAGCCATTCAAATCCTCATGGACATCTATTTTTAGCTACCAGAAAACACATTGGTTCTCAGAAAATTCGATTTCTGGCATGTTAACTTTTCCTTCTCAATCCCCTTCTTGTTTAGGCAGTGGTGCTTAAAAATCTTTTGCCATTGCTTACAACTGTCTGTGAGTTTTTGGTATTGTATTTTTGCGTATTCCATTGACCAAATCAATGTCCATTTTTCCTCCCTATTCTACTGTGTTTGGGCAAATTCAGCAGTGTTAGATTTGGTAAAATCAGTCGCTGTTTCACTAAAAGCTTTTTTCCCAATTGACTCTCTAACATCTTTTATGTACCTGAGATATAATTGAAAGCAAGTTTTTTTCCTCCCCCACTTCTCATACATGGAGTATGCGAAACAGTGAAGAATAAGTTTTCCTTCTCAAGAGACCACTTGACTTGGTTATAGTGTGGCTCTTGTTTGGTCTTGCCGGATTCCAGGACTAGAATTTGACTGGTCTGGTGTCCAGCTTAGTGTTTTCATTTGTAGAAACATCACAAGGAGAGGGTGAACCGTTATTTTCCTCATATGGCCCAGTGCTTAGCCATGCGGAGGGGATCTTTTTATCCTGAGCGCCATCCTGCCAGTTTAATGATTTAGTTTTATTTTTCATTTTTATTTAAACTCGAATATTTGGTAAGGGTTTACTTTAAATTAAAAATTGAAAGCATCCTCATACCAGAGTCCCTGATACAGGAGACCGAAGACACTCTAGGTTGGTGTCTAGTAGGAATTCAATTCTCCCCTCTTATGTGTGAGTTCTCATATGTCTCACTAACTTTGATTTTTCAGAACTCGAATATCCACACACTTTACAAGAATGTGTTTTTTTCCCCGGTGTGAGTTCTCACATGTCTCACTAACTTTGATTTTTGAGAACAAGCATATCCACACATTTCACAAGAATATGGCTTTTCTCCGGTGTGAGTTCTCATATGTATTACTAAACTGGATTTTTCAGAACATGAATATTCACACACTTGCAAGAATGTGGCTTTTCCCCAGTGTGAATTCTATGTCTCACTAAATTTGATTCCAGAGAACAAGAATATTCACCAGTGTGAGTTCTCATATGTTTCACAGAACAAGAATATCCACACACTTCACAAGAATGTGTCTTTTTTCACTACAGACCTGCATTTTTTTAAACAAATTTGCGAACAGACAGACTTTCAAAGAATTTAGAATTTACTTTGTTTTTTCTGTATGGTATATTTCTTAATGCTATGGTTTTTCTGTATGATATATTTCTTAATGCTTTGTTTTTTCTGTATGGTATATTTCTTAATGCTATGGGTTTTTGTACTATATAGAATATTTTTTTCAAAGACATATTTTCTGCAATTTGTGATTCGATCTTTAAGCAAATTTAGACACATATTTACAATAATATGTAGGATATATTTCTTGGTGATATGTAATATATAGAATAATATCTTTTTCCAAATGCGTATATTTTTTACAATTTGGGGTTCAATCTGTTCATATATTTTAATTTCTTTGAAAATTAAACGTAAATTTCACAAACAAAATCTTTGAGATGTACAATTTTCTCCATTATTTCAGAAAATTTGTTGAATAATAAAATCCAAAATAATTCATTTTCGAACAAAATTTTTTGTTGTCTTTACACACAAATCATTTTTTTAAATCTACTCAAATTCAATAAAGACGTTCAAGCAGGAACATCTGTAAATAAAACAATAATGAAATTTAATATTTTCGTATCATCATTCACATAAATATTCTTTTTGTTTGTTATTAGTGTTTTGTTTGTTATTATTGCCAATCTCATTGAATTGATTTCATAAAATTTAGATTATTCTTATCGATATCTTCATAAGAGGCACATGAGAAAAATAACCAGATTTTCTAGCGTCGATACAGGCATCTATGAGGAAATTATACCTAGAATTACATATGATTATAAAAAGTTTTTATTTTATTATTTGTTTAGTGTTGTTTAACTTATTATTGTGTTGGAATAAAAGATTTAAACTGTGAAATATCGTTTCATGCACAAAACAATCTGTTTCTCTTTTCTCACTGGCACGCAAGTTTACAATATAAACAATATGTCATTCTTTTTCCACTGACACGTGAAGTACAAAATAGCACTGAGTGAGTAAACAAAAACACTCTTCCAATCAAAGAAATATTGATGATGTCAAATCCAAACATATGTCGCCTTTTTGTGTACTATGAGTCGAGTTTTAAGTTCTGAGCATCGAACACACCACCCTTGGCAATCTGCCTTTGTGACTGCCGTCATGTAGTAACAAATATTCAAACGAGATCTTAAAAAAACAAAGTTAAAAAGAGTTCCGTGACAATAGCTAATGGTGGCCATGGAAGTCGGAATCTGCTAAGAAGTATGTAACACTCCACCTGCTGAATCGATCAGCCCTGAAAATGGCGCTGAAGCAACGGACCGCTGTCAGACTGTCGTGACAATGACTGATGAACTTTTGCGACATTTTACTAATTTATATTATGTTTGTTGATTATTGTCAATTTTAATAACTTTATTTAAAACGTTAGAATTATTAGTAAAATTTATTTTACCTATATTTTAGTTTTAATTAATAACACTTCTAATATTTCTAGTTCACTGCTGTTGGAAATTTGCGCCAGTATAGATGTGTGCTCTACTGATTTTTACATAATTGGAGCCAGGTTTTTTATTACATTTTCACCCCAAACAAGGCACAGTTCCACTTTGATGTAGGAGGTTACTACAGGGACATAAGTTGCAGGAATACAATGGTGGGAGTTGATCAGTAAGATGTCTGTTCAGATTACACTTGAACTTCTGCATGTCAGAACAGTTGGGGAAGCAGGAACTGCGTTGTCTACTAATAGGAATGCTGAATCTCCTAACTGTATCTTCTTGCACAAAAAACGTACATAAATATTTTTAAAAAAAGGGGATTTTGAAATAATTAATTAATTTATTTATTGTCTAACTAAGATTTAGGATGATTTTCTAAGAGAATATGCAAAAATATTATAATATAAGTACCTGGAATTCAAATAATTCCACTTATTCATATAGGGAACCAGTTATTTCGCGTCAATCTAGACTCTAGATCGACACTGTTTACGTTTGCGTTTGATAAGAAGCAAACTATGGAAGACCAAACAGGCCAAAAAAACTTTTTTTTTTGAGCGATTACCAGTACTTCCACAATGGCTGTCTCATGTCAGGTATTGTTTTTGTTCTTGTTCTAACGTGAGACTCGGGAGTTTTTGGTTTTTTTAAAAAGTACATGAACGCATCAAAATACATTAAAACACAAACTTATACAGGTAGATAGAAGAGTTACTTATTTTGCATTTGGTAACATTTGTTTGTTATGCATTTGTATTTGCATCACTATTTCGTTTATTGTTGAAAATACAATTTTTGTTTAGTAAAGTGTGACCTTCTCTTGCTTTCTAAATAATCTCGTTTTTATAAATGATAACCTTATTATTAATGAGGGGAGTTTTTTATTAATTTAATTATAACACAAACTTCCTTTCTAAATAATAACGTTATTTTTAATGAGATGAGCGTTAAAAAAATTTTTTTATATAATACAATCATACTTTCCTAATATTAACGTTATTAATGAGGGGAGTTTTTTTATTAATTTAATTATAATAAACTCGTTTTTATAAATGGTAACCTTATTATTAATGAGGGGAGTTTTTTATTAATTTAATTATAACGAAAATTTCAATGTATTATTAAGCTGAGGCTGGCCAGTACCAGATGGGTAACCATTTGTATGAGTTTGGTTTTTAATATGTATGTGTGTGGGGGCCAGGCTCCCCAAAATGGGGTAGGGGGAATTTAAAGCAGAATAAAAAAAAAATATTTCAGCGCGTTTGGTCCACCGTAGTCAAAAGGCGGCAAACGTTTTCAAACGGGATCGAAAAAAATGATGCTTTTTTTTAACACAAAGGGCATAATATTTATCGAATTTTTTTTTGTATCGATTCTTCAAAGCATGCCCTGTTTAATAATGGTCATGCATTACTCGGCTCGCTAAAAAATATTGTTAATTTATTTATCAAAGATTTTAAAATGGCTTTTTTCGTATAAATATTTAAAAAAAAATTTTTTGTTTTGCTTAACTTAAATTAATTATTTTACTTAACATATTCACCGAATTTCACACTTCAAAACTCAAAAGCGGGATAATTAAACACAATCGAAGTTCTGATATTCAGACGTCAAAATAAGGTATGCAAACAATTTTTTTTAAATCTATAATTCTGTCCCTTACAACAACACAATATGTTGTGTTCAGTTTCAGATGATTATTTTAAGCATATTTGTTCCCACTTCAAAACAAGGGGGGTTGTAAACAAAATATATATATATATATATATATATATATATATATATATATAAATATCGTTTATGAAAAATAAGTACACCGTTATAAAGATCATTCTTCTCTTAATAATCGCTGAAAATTTCGTATTGATCGGATAATTACCTGATTTTTGGTAGATTTTTAAAAAGACGGTGCTTACACTTTTAACATGGGGCGGTTGTGTACCTATTCTGTACTTTAACCATACAACTGAATAACACATATAATAAAACTTTAATTAAACGTGGAAATACAATTTAAAAAATAGCGCGGATCACTCTCTGCATTACCACCAAATAGTGTTAGAAGTTTTTTAGAGGAAAAACTATACTTGGTTCGATTGTAAACATTCACCAATATTTTTTTTTTTAATGTAAATTTCTAATTGGTGATGGGGGCTCATTTTATAAATATTGGATGAAATATCAAAAATCTAACCCAATTGTCTAGCGACATATGAAGTAAGTGTAGACATGAAAATATTTATTTTTTATGTTAAAACAATTAAAAACCGAAAAAACAATTTTTGGATCAGTTGTTTTACAATTCAATCAACTTCTTGTGTTTATGGTAAAAATTATTATTTTCTAAGAAAGTACATAAGTTTTATAATTACTGTGTTTATGTTAAAAATTAATATTTTCTAAGAAAGCACACAAGTTTTATAATTCTTGTGTTTATGTTAAAAATTATTATTTTCTAAGAAACCACATAAGTTTTATATAAATAAAAACATTTTAAAAATCTAAATGTCAAACTGAATAATATGTTTTTCGGAGATTTTTAAATCGAAGATTCATATATTTTTTTTCATGTTTGTTATAAAGCATGGTTGAATCAATATTGCTTATTGTATTGCAATAAAAATAAAATGTTTAAATGGATTTAATGGAATTTATTTCATACGTGTAAAAAAATATACTTACCTTTCAGTCCAGGAATTCAATACAAAATGAAAAAAAAAATCGGGATGAATTCGTTTTTTCTTTTTTGTTCAAAACAGAAAAATTGTTTTGTTTGTTTTGACTTCTTTAGTAAATTGATACAACTTTTGTTTCGTTGTTTTGTTTCATTAAGCAATAAAATATATGAAAATATAAAAGAATCAAAATAAAAAACACGATTTAAACGTGCAATTATTTAAAGAAAAAAATCAACAATGAATTTAGATTCACCTCCCCCGCAACACGGTGTAATCGTTATTTCGTCGCTAGTGTAAAAATGCCCGGAAATTAGTTACGTGTGCCGAATTGTTTTCCTATCAAGTTAAGATTATATTTGTCAATGATTAAGAATTTTTTGATTTCTGCAGTAATTTTCCTTTATGTGTACCCAATTCATTAAAATGTAAAATATATGAAAACATGAAATTCATCATATTATTAAAGACTGAACATTTCATTATTATTTGTTTAGTTGAAGCTGAAAACAGTAATTAGAATAATCAAAATAATCTTCGTATAAAAATGTGATTAAATACGTTTGTATTAAGAAATGCAGAAGATTTGCATTTCAGTGCCCCCCATTCATCGCGCATTTCCAAAAGTGTACAAAATACTAGAACACCGCCTGACTAATGCATAGAAAAAATTAATTCTTTAAAAAAAAAATGAAAAAAAAAAGATTTTCTTAGGAATTCAAAAATAAATATGTTAATAATTTTATTGTTTTATTTCCGAAATATATCGTTTTTAGTTAATTGAAAAATATCTTTTTAAAAAAATGCAAAAAAGATTTATTTGTGAAATAATTTCTTTATTCATTGAAAAAATATCTTTAAAAAAAATCATTGAAAAAAAAAAGGATTTTTTTGTAAAATAATTTTTTTATTCATTGAAAAATATCTTTAAAAGTCAATAAAGAAATGGATTTATTTGTGAAACAATTTTTTTTACTTCATTGAAAAATATTTTTAAAAATGTCATTAAAAAAGGATTTATTTGTAAAACATTTTCTTTTAGTTCATTGGAAAAATATCTTTAAAAAATGGCAGCGTTTTAATAGATGATGAGTGTTTGTTTATTTGGTGATATAACCGAATGTCGGAATTGTAGAATGAATAGATCTCATCCAATCAGCGGCGACGGGTATTTAACAGGGAGAAATCATTTTTGTCAGATTAAAGAGGTAGGATTATGCGTACGTTTTAGAAATGTGCAGTCAATTAATGACGGTTAATACCCAGGAAAAGCATGTAAAAGTATAAAAGTACTTAGTGTAAAATGGTGTCGTAAAAGTAGTCGGTAAAGTGAGGGTGAAATTTTATGTACTTCCTTTTTAAATTAGAACGATGAGGGTCATGGCGCTCCTCCGACTAAATACAAGAAGATAATGAGCCTGCACGTTATGTTCTTCAGCAGTCGCAGCGCTGTAAGAGGCGATAAATTGTTTTATCTGTAACAATTTTTCTGCAAAAAAATCGGTCGATTCTAGAGCTTCCGTTTTCAACATGTGGTCTTGTTTTGTGCTCAGGACGCCCGTTGTTATTGCAATTGAGAGACTCCTAATTTAGAGTTATGAAGCTTAAGATATCTGGTTAATCTCCAGACACAGGGTGTTGTATGTTACAATGTTGAATAGCAGCAGTAACTCTTTATTTCGGTCGTTGTAATTCTCGTAGTTTGACATTTGACAACTGAGCTCTTCTCTACATTTCCATACTCTGCACTTAGTGACCATCTGCTTCCACATTTCTAAGGTTATTGTCCAGTAGGTTTGCCATTGATAATAACGAGAAAGAACCAGTGAGTGACGGTGTGATAATAACGAAAAAGATAAAGTGAGTCTTTGCCATTGATGAAGTGACGGTTTGAGTTTTACGTTATTAGCTGTTGATGATAAGGGACGTATAGGGGAGATATCTGGTTAAGCTCCAGATTGAAGGTGTTGTATGTTACAACTGAATAGCAGCAGTAACTCTTTATTTCTTTCCTTGTAATTTTTGTAGTTTGACATTTGACAACTGGGCTCTTTCTTATATTTTCATACTCTAGACTGGTTCCGCAATTTCTAAGGTTATTGTCCAGTTTTTTGCAGTTTGCCATTGATAATAACGAGAAAGAACCAGTGAGTAGCGGCTTGATAGTTTTACATTATTAGCTAATGATAGACGTATAGGGGAGTCAATTCATTTCTAAGGTTATTGTCCAGTAGCTGATGATAGACGTATAGGGGAGTCAATCCACAAATAATATCATGGTTGTAAGTGATGAGATGTCATGGTCAAAACTGTTCAAATGAATCAACAAATGAATGGTAATGTAGTTTAAGATGTGTTTCTGATGCATTGTTGAATGAAGCCAATTGTGATTCTCTTTTTTTAATTATGAGAGTTGATATTTGTGTTTTAATTGAAAACAAAGAGACTTTCGTCGCCGACAGTTTATTTTGGGGTCGAACCAGTGAATTGTTTTTCTTTGCAGTGACATCGCTTTCTTTTCTTTAATTTTCTCAGCCAGGATTTTATTTTATTTGCTACAAATTTGGATTAGTGATTGCAAAACATTATCTTTTGATAAAAAATCCATGGGTTTTATGAGTTCTTAATTCTCTATTCTTTGTTGCTACAAATGATAGAAATACACGGATCTGCATAGATTTTATCAAGACTTTATATCTGAAACGCATTTCTATCTTTTACCTTGGGTGCAGTATTTGTTTGTTTTTATGTTCATTTTATGATTATCTTATGTTTTTGATTAATATTTTTATATATGATTATCTTATGATGTTTTTGATTAATAGCTCATTTTATAATGAGAAGTATCTACATTGCAGGCTCCCACAATAACCTATAAGGAGAGCCTGAAGACATCCAAGAACGATGTTAAGTTAGCATTTAAGTTATTTCCAGTAAGCATTTATTTGTTTTTGATTAATTGCTGATCTTACAAGATTATCAAGTGTGAGTTCTGAAATGTGTAGCAAGATTTTGTTTACGAGAACTTTAATATTAATATTGTTCACATGAATCTAACTTTCACATTTTATGGTGTCCCATATGTTTTGTTAGACCTCGTTTAGTAAAACATGAATATACACATTTTTTACAAGAATATGGGTTTCCCCTAATGTGTAATTTCATGTGCTTCGTAAGTAGGTGTTTCTGTGAACATGAATAATCACATAGTCCACAAGAATATGGTTTTTCTCCAGTGTGAGTTATCATATGTTTATCTAGATTTGATTTATCTGAAAATGAATAATCACATATTTCACAAGAATATGGCTTTTCTCCAGTGTGAGTTCTTACGTGTATCACTAGCTTTGATTTAGTTGAAAATGAACATTGACATTGTCCACAAGAATATGGTCTTTCTCCAGTGTGAGTTCTTACGTGTATCACTAGCTTTGATTTAGTTGAAAATGAACATTGACATTGTCCACAAGAATATGGTCTTTCTCCAGTGTGAGTTCTTACGTGTGTCACTAGACTTGATTGAGTTGAAAATGAACATTGACATTGTCCACAAGAATATGGTCTTTCTCCAGTGTGAGTTCTTACGTGTACCACTAGACTTGATTTAGTTGAAAATGAACATTGACATTGTCCACAAGAATATGGTCTGTCTCCAGTGTGAGTTCTTACGTGTATCACTAGATTTGATTTAGTTGAAAATGAACATTGACATTGTCCACAAGAATATGGTCTTTCTCCAGTGTGAGTTCTTACGTGTGTCTCTAGTTTTGATGGAGTTAAACATGAATATGTACATTGTTTACAAGAATATGGCTTTTCTCCAATGTTAGTTCTGATATGCTTCGCTAGATTTGGTTTCTCAGGACGAGAATATTCCAATTGTTCCCAAGAATATGGCTTTTCTCCAGTGTGTGTACTCATATGCATTGCTGGATTTGGTTTCTCAGAACGTGAATATTTCCATTGTTCCCAAGGAGATGGCTTTTCCTCAGTGTGAGTACTCGTATGGATCGGTAGATTTGGTTTCTCAGAACAGGCATATTCCCCTTGTTCCCAAGAATACGACTTTTCTTCAGTGTGAGTACTCATATGCATCGGTTGATTTGAATGATCAGAACGTGGATATGTACATTGTTCCCGGGAATATGACTTTTCTTCTGTCTGAGTACTCATATGCATCGGTTGATTTGGTTTCTGTGAACTTGAATATTGGTATTGTTCACGAGAATATGGCTTTTCTCTAGCGTAAGTATTCATATGCATTACTAGATTTGGTTTCTCAGAACGTGAATATTGATGTTGTTCACGAGAAATCGGCTTTTCCCCAGTGTGAGTACTCATATGCATCGCTAGATTTGGTTTATTAGAACGTTTATATTGACACTGTTCCCAAGAATATAGCTTTTCTCCAGTGTTACTACTCATATGTATCGCTACATTTCGTTCTTTAGATTTGGTTTCTCCAGAAAGAGTTCTTACAGGCTTCTCTAGATTTGATAATCGAGAACAAAAAATTTAACACCAATCCTTATGTTTTGCTGAATTTGATTCATCAGAATAAAACATTTCACACGAATCCTCAGCTTTGTCATATGTCGCATTAGATTTTATTTCTTAGAAAAAATCGATGCACACATTGTACAAAAATAAGAGTTTTCTTTTGTGTGGCTCATATGTTGCACTAGATGTATTTTTTAACAAGAGGAAAATTCACATACTAGTTCAGATTCAACAAAAGCGTTCAAGCAGGAACATCTGCAAAGAAAACATTAATTTATTTCATTTATTGCCAATATTATTTTAAGTGATTTTTGTAATAAAATATTTTTTTAATGTTTATCGTTATGGAATTTGTTTGACTCTTTATGAAAATTATTTAGAGATTTCACATTCATGCTGATACAATCATAACTATGATTAATATCTTTTATATTGATACAATCATAACTATGATGACTATCTTTTATATTGATACAATCATAACTATGATGACTATCTTTTATATTGATACAGTCATAACTATGATGACTATCTTTTATATTGATACAATCATAACTATGATGACTATCTTTTATATTGATACAATCATAACTATGATTAATATATTTTATATTGATACAATCATAACTATGATTAATATATTTTATATTGATACAATCATAACTATTATGAATATCTTTTATATTGATACAATCGTAACTATGATGAATATCTTTTATATTGATACAATCATGATGTTTAAGAAGAATCACTTAAATTGTTATAATCATAAAATTTCTGATTGTTTTTCAGTAATCATCAGCTGATGCTTTTCTTGTGACTATTCTGACATGTTTGCTTTTTTTATTCTTACCCTCCTTATTGTGTCCCATAAACTAAACTGCGCAGCTTATCTTCTCAGCACTGGCCAGGAGGTTGATTTTATATTGATACAATCATAAGTACGATGAATATCTCAGACTTTCTTTGTGAAAATTTGAAATATTTTAATATTCTAATAATATTCATCAGCTATAAACGAATAGCTCCACTCTGCTGCTTTGTTGATTCTTAACTAAAGGCAAGGTAAAAAGAGTCAGAGTAAATCATGACAAAACATCCGGTTTGGAGTTTCTTCATTGTCGGACTTTACAGCCACAATACAATCGTTGATTACGACATGTTCAAAGGTAAATTATAATGTAAAAACAATAAACATGCTATGACACACACACACTAATATATATATATATATATATATATATATATATATATATATATATATATATATGAGAGATAACTTTATATGGGATTGTAATTAAGAAAATAAAGTTTGAATTAATTTTTTAATTAGGCGAAGACCAGTAATACAAAATAAAGCAAAATTAAGATAGCAACGTGGGGGGGGGTCGATAAATTGGTAAATATTGAAGATAAAAGTCATCTATATTATATATATATTAATCATTGTATAAAAACAAGATTAAACATAATTATGAAGCACATTATATATATATGTATTTGGGGGTAAAAAGTTACGTATGGTCAGCTATCTGTTTGAGTCAATGAGACTTCCATAGAACACCCTGACCCCATCGACGCCACAAAGAAAAAGGAATTATATATATATATATATATATATATATATATATATATATATATATATATATATAAGTGAGAAATAAAAGTGAAATTGCAATTAAAAAGATGATGTTAGTATTTTTAATTTAATAGAAAATAAAATAAAATTAAGATAGAAACGCAGGGACTTTCGATAAATTGGTATATATATATATATATATATATATATATATATATATATATATATGTGTGTGTGTGTGTGTGTGTGTGTGTGTGTGTGTGTGTGTACACACCCAATATAATAAGTTTAAATTAAAATGAGATTGTCATTAAAAGTTAATGTTAGAATTATTAATTTAAATTTAGGCTAAGACCAGTAATACAGAATTTAAAAAAAGAAAAATTCAGATAGAAACGATAAATTGGTAAAAACTGACTATAAAAAGTTATCTCCCTTTCATAGCTAATGTACAAGAAAGATTAAAATTGAAAAAAAAAAAATTTCAAAAAAATAAGAATAAAAAGAATTTTCATTAAATGATTAACATAACCAGCAGAGGATGAAGAATATTTTATGTTCCCAGTCGTTAAATTTCATATTTATGCAGCCAGTTCTCTATTGATAATCATTCAATAAAAAATGTTGTTTTAATTCGAAAAATGTTTCATTTAAATTATTAATTTGTTGTTGACCCTCCAATGTTGTTTTAATTCGAAAAATGTTTCATTTAAATTATTCATCTCTTCTGAAAAAATTACTTGAATATTACTGCATTATTAAACAAAACAACTTTAATCGTGATAACAAGTGCAAAATTGCCGCCATCTTGTTTAAATCAAAACGCAAAATTATCCCCCTTTTGAGCCCTCCTGTATTACGACCGTTTTTTTTCCAAATCTATGTTCTATTTTCTTTAATAATTTTTACCCTTATCGATTTTCGTAATTTTGGGATATAATCAGTGGCGGCTCGTGCCTGGGGCTGTGGAACTGCAGCACTAGGTGTATCAAAATTTTGTAGGAATTTTTGACACCCCTAACACGAAACTGCAAATAAAATTAAAAAAAAACTCGTAATTTCTCCTTTAAAGGTGGGTTGTTTATTTTCTTTATGGATTATACTTCCAAAATAAACTACTAAAGTTGTATAAAAAGTAATAGAAATATTTTTTAAAAAATAGTAATGAAATTAATTGAATATTACGAGTTCAGTATTTTTCAATTTTTAAACTTTAAAAATCTATAAAAATGTTTCTATTGATTCTATTACGAAAAACGATGCAATTAAATAGAAATGAAAATACGTTTCGAATACAATTAACGAAAATTGAGATTTGCTAAATAAAAAAAAACGAAGAGTTCGAATCGTAACAAGGGAGTTATTGTCTGAAAGTTTTCAAAATCTTAGCACAACTTCATTTTCGCTAATTATCTTCGAAATTTTTTTTCATTAATAATTAATGTTTTTACATTGTCTTTCGGGATTTTTAAAAATATATATATTTGGTGCAAGTCTATAAATAGTCCATAAGTAATCTTTTTTTACAATAAAAATCTGAAAAAACATTTTTATAATGTACGTACTTGTCACTGCATGAAGATGTCATTCCAAAAATCACGTAAATCGATCAAGTAGTTTTTTTTTAAATATTTATTTAAGAAAATCAAATGTTATGAAACATTTTATCGAAGAAAAACTTCACGCCATTTTGTTTTTGAATGATAAACTGCTAGCGACACCTATTGGGAATGTTTGGAATATAAAATCAGCAAGGGGCAGACAATCGACTTTCCAGAAAAAACTTGGACAGTTAAGACATTTATAAGTTTTTGAGGATGTTGAAAACGAAAATAACGTTTAAAATTCCAGCAAAGGAGTAGTTTCCATGATATGAAAGAAATGTTAGTTTAAAGAAAGTGGGGGATCACTTTTCTACAATATTTTAACGTATAATGATCACCCACTTTATGGCCACCATTAGTGTAAAACTTTAATTTACGCCGCTGAGATAAACATTTGCCGATTTTTTGTTGGAGGAGCGTCAACGTGTCGGTGCTCAATTTACGTAAAATTCTTCATATCTTGGAAACTACTCGTTTGCTGGAATTTTAAATATATTTATTATTGCGACGTGAAAAGAAAATAGAAACGATTGGTTTCACTGACAATTCAATATTTCGATGTCCAAATGTATATATGTGGCGAACGTATTAAAGCGGTACCCCCCACCCTCTAATTTTTTTTCGTTTTTTTTAAATTTTTTTTCATCGAATTATTAATGAAATGTCACTAATCAACCAGATTATCAATAAATAAATGAATAAATGAAATTAAAAAAACACACACACATTTCATTATTTAACTTTAAAAAAAAAAGTGCTTCGTTTCTAATATTAAGTCCTCGTAAATTGATACTCTATTTTCGGAAGCATCGACTTTTTTCGGCTAATTTTCGCAAATATAGACTTTCTAAACAAACTGTTTGGCTTTCAAAAAATGCCAATAACGGGCTATATTGGGCAAAAAAAAAAGAAAAGAAAAAGCCGATGCTTCCAAAATGAGGCAGTCTGTCGAAATTTTTGGGTTGTTTTAAAAACGGAATGAAAATTAAAATTTCGTTCCGTTTTCACCTTTGCAAAGTCGAAAGTAAGTTCGACAACTCTAGAAGGGTTATATCAGTATTTTACACCGTCACTTTGTTAAATAAAGTAAACGGACAAAATATACATTTTTATATATTTATAACTATTTATTTAACAGAAAAATGAAACAATTTTTAGAAAGTGTATTATTGTCTTAACAGAAAAACGGGTGATTCTTTTCTGGGACGCCAAGAGACCCCAAAAAGTACGCCATGGGCCAAATTTCATTCCGTCATGAAAACAACTTTATACAGAAAAATAAACAACTTATTTTTACACTCTTATCTCACGAATAAACATGAAATTATATATTGAAAACAGCGTTTATTATTTTTTAATATCCAACAACGGGGCATTTCGAACTTAAACTAACAATAAATACTGTAAATTTGAATTAAACCTGAAACTAAAAAAAAAAAAAAAACACGGTCCGTAAACTGCAGATGTTCTTACAGAAAAGTTATACACCGGGTATCAAGTTTTTTTTGTGTTTTTTTTTTTTTTACGAAACTTACTTCATACGCGGTGTATAATTTTATCAAACAAAGTCACTTTCGTTTAAGAAAAAAAAAAGAAGTCAACTTCAGACCCGATGTATAATTTGGATCTTTTTAAAAATAATAAACGCGGTTTTTCCTATATATTTTATGCTTATTTTCTAGGTAAATGTCTGAACATTCTTGTAAAAATAAACTTTATTCAATTTTATTCTTTAAAAAATAATTCATGAGTATGCCAAACAGAGATTTATCAAAAAAATTAGTTTTGTTTTAAAATCGAAATCATTGACTTCAACTCCGTTGTTGGATATTAAAAATAATAAACGCGGTTTTCAATATATGTTTTCATGTTTATTCGCGAGATAAAAGTATAAAAATAAGAGTTTTTTTCTGTAGAAATTTGTTTTCATAACGGAATGAAATTTAACCCGTGGCGTACTTTTTGGCAAGCTGGCGTCCTGGCGTCCCAGAAAAGAATCGCCGTATTTATAACTATTTATTTAACAGAAAAACGAACAAAATAAAATGTGAAGTAATGAACCACGTAACAAAATATAAATTTATACAAAATAAAACAACTTTGAAAATTAAACATTTCTTAAAGTGTTGTTGTCTTATGCTTTAATAATTTGTCGAAATTATATTAATTATATATTTTATATTAATTACGTATTTTTTTTATTTTAAAACTAATAAAAATAATATGTAATATTCGTGTAAAATACTTCAAGAGTTGTCGAACTTTGCCGGGACTTTACTGCAAGACTGCCGGATTTAAGCTAAATTCAATTTTTATAGTATATTGTTAGCAAAAAATAAAAACACAAATTAAACTTTTCTGTGGGAACTTCTGCAGTTTACGAACCGTGTTTTTTTAGATAGGAGTTTCAGGTTAAATTCAAATTCATAGTATTTATTGTTAGTTTAAGTTCAAAATAGTTAAATGGAGTCCCCTACCTCTTCTGGTTGGGTTTCTAAATAATAACGTTATTATTACAATTTACAATTGAACAAATTGTTTCGTAGTATTTTTCTTAAGTTATATAACAGTAAAATCATTTTCAAATGTTTTAATAAATAGCATTTTTCAGTAATGCCGTATTTTACATAAGATATTCGTAAATTCATTGTTTTTCATACGACGCCGCCATTAAATTCTTAAAAAGAAAATACAGCAAAGTGAGGTCATGAAATGTTTGAGACAAAAAGAAAACGCGCGTTATTTCAAATGTGTATCTCTTTCTTATTAGTACGTTTTTTTTTCATGAAATTATGGATATAAAAAAAATTATCTTGTATGTTATGTTATGTGCTGAAATAATGAATTATTGCTTAGAAACTTATCATTTAACATGGAAAGTGTGTTGTAAATATTCTGTACTTTCACCTAACAATTTAATAAAAGCGATACCGTAAAACTTGAATTTCTTGATTAAATAATTCTAAAAACGCTATGGAGTTCAGTTCATCGAATTCCCTTATGAACAATTTTTGTCGCAAAGAGAACGACAACATTAGTAAAAAATGTTCCATCCTTTTATTTTTTATTTTATTTATAATATAAGTAAATGAAGAACGTATTCTTAGAATACGTTGTATTCTAATCTTTAAAATCCATAATCCAACGAAATGGTCAATTGCTTTTTAACGCTTAAGGAAACGCCTCCCCCCCCGTTTTTGTTAATATTGGAGGATTATCAATATAACTCATCGTGTTCTTTACTTTTATTAAATCCAACTTTGAAGTTTTCTGTAAAAATTCCTGCTCATTATTGACAGTTTAAGTGTCAACTACCTTGCTTGCTAGAACCTCGACGATGACGTCGTTTTTCAGCTGAAAGGCCATTTCTTACGATGGTCGTGCTTTTTTACCTACCTGGATAGTTTTTTGTTTGTGTGTGTGTGTGTGTGTGTGTGTGTGTGGTTGAGCATGTTTTAAAGCGTCTATTTAATTAAAAACACAAGTAATGGCGAGTTGGTAAGTTAGAACGACAAGATAGCCGACATTCAAACATTCAACTGGGAAGTCTCGATAATCAGTTCAATCATGAAAACACAAACTACACATAGACATTTATACTTGTCGACCATGTTTTCTTTTTAACTTTGCAATTCGACATCACTTTATTTTCCAAACAAAATTTTAAAATAAAGTCTACTTGTTATATATTTGATTTTTTAAAAAAATTTTGTTTGTTGTCTTCTCAGCTAATATATATTTTTAGAAACTTTCATATATTTTAATAATAATAATTAGAAACATTTATTCCGAATCTTTTTTACAGATTACATTGCCTTTTACTTATTATAGGATGTTCAGGTTGAATTCAATTCTTATGGGTTTTGTTGTTTATTAAATTTTATATGAAACTACAGATTATTATTTTATGTTCCCGTTCACCATGTTAAGCATGGGGTTCTAAATAATAGCGTTACTATTTCAGCACGGTCCGTATTATGTATAAGCACCAAAAAGTTAAATTGTAATTTAATCTGAAAGGAAAAAAAAAGGTTTGTTAAATTAATGTTTGTTCGATTCCGGATCCATTTATAAAACAAATAAATTTTTGGTGCTAATGCAGAGAGTGATCCGCGCTATTTTTTTAAATCGTATTTCCACGTCTAATTAAAGTTTTATGATATGTTTTTTTTATTCAATTGTACGGTTAAAGTTCAGAATAGGTACAAAACACCCTCCCCATGTTAAGAATAGATTTTTAAATAATAACGTTATTATTTCAGCACGGATCACTCTCAGCATGAGTACGAAATTTTTAGTTTCCAAAGAAAATTAAAAAGAAAAAGAAAATTTTTTTTAGATAGTAAATTGCTTTCTATAAATCCATTTACACAATTTTGGAGGAACCGATTTAAAATATTGAACGTTGAAATGAATTCACAGTCGACAGTCATTTAAAGTGAAAAACTACACATTTTACCATTTCAATTTCTTTACCGTTTAAATTTCTGTAAGTAAAACTGATCAGGCAAAGAGGAAATCGAGAAGTTCATAGAAAAAAAAAAAAAAAAAAAAACACTGACGTAAAATGCATTGCATTGTTAAAAGTAATAAAATATCGAAAAACAATCTTACCTTTCGTTGTAAACAATTTAATACGAAAACGGCAATAAAAAAATTGGATGATTTCTTTTTTGTTTATGTCAAAAATTGAAAATTTGGTCAATTTGTAGGGATTTCTTTACAAAATTAATACAATTTCAAATGTCCAATTCATTAAGAAATCCAAGAATAAATGAATATTGAAAAAGTTAAAAACTCAATTGAAACGTGGATTTTAAAAATGGATGAACAAAAATTGAAAGTTTAAAATGAAAGTATATGAAGATTAAAAAAGATTAAAAATAAAAAAAGGTAAAACGTTATAATGAAACGTTTTCAATTTTAAAATGTCCGTAAATAACGTGTTAGAAAACGCTTTCCTATCAACGTATTGTCCATTCATAAGACTAAAATAATTAACAATGAGAAAAAGAATAAAACTAAGATGTCTTTGTTCTGCGTTACTTATATGCTAACGGCCAAGAACAGTTTATATAACTGTTTAAATGAAAATATATATTATGCAAATATATATATTATGTAAATATATCTGTATGCCAATTAAAGTAGTGTATATATATTTAAAAATGTAGATATATCTTTGTCTATATATATATATATATATATATATATATATATATATATATATATATATATATATATCTTTAATATATATGTGTGTATATCTTAAAACATATATCTATATCTTTATATATATATATATATGTTAAAATATATAGTTATTATATATTCAAATATATATATATATATATATATATATATATATATATATATATGTATATTCAGATACACACACATGTATATATATATATATATAATTTTTTTTTTAATATATATTTCTAATAATAAATCTATGTTTTTTATTGCAATCTCACTCGAAAATAGGCAGAATGTCGCTTTGATAAAGGGAACAACTATTTGGTACATAATTTCTAGGGGTACTATATAGGGAGGTGAGCAGCAAGATGTATGTTTATATTACATTTGAACTTCTGCATGTCAGTAAAGTCAGGGAAACAGAAATCATGAAGGCAATTCCAAAGTTTTTACATTTTTTACATCTACAGATTTCTAATGCGTAGGGGTGGAATTTTGCTGTTTGTATGGTTTGTCTGGGGTGTGTACATCGAAGCGGTACAAGGGCTTGTAGTTCGTCGGAGCACCTTCCATTAAAGTACTTGTGAAACAGGCAGAGGGTGCAATATTTCGTCAGTGGGACAGCAGATTAAACCTAACGGATAGTGCGGGATATATTAAGTTGGCGACTCTCTTTTGGGCCCTGTTTGAGGGGGAGACAAATAGCAGATGCACCCGCCGAAATATGGCAACAATATTACATACATGGCAACAATATTACATACATGGCAACAATACTATATACATGGGCGAATGGTGGCGTTGTAAAGGCACAGGATACTCTCAGGCGTAAGGAACTTTATAGCACGGTGGTTAAGCCCATCTTCTTTGCAGCAGCCTTGGCAATGCACTCAATGTATCTGTTCCAACTCATGTTCCTCCTGAACGTTAAGCCGAGAAGTTTGAAAGAAGTATTTTCAGGTAATGTATCGTTAGTCATTCTATTAGTGGTTGAAAATGTTTCTTGTAATTATTTAAGACAAGGACCTTAGTCTTGACATTATTGAATGTGACCATCCATTTTGGTCCCGTTTTGCCTTTGATAGGTGTTCATTCGTTTTCCCCTCGTGTCTGTTAAAAAGCGTGATATCGTCAGCAAATATACCCATCTCAGAGCCAATTTCATCAGGGGTCATTTATGAATATTAGGAATAATTAGATTCGTAGATCGACCCCTGTTAATTATTCGTCTAGTAAAACCATAGGATATGATTTTCGTGAGAATGCCATTATTTAATATCTCCAGTTCGGTTGGTTTCGATAAATTACCAACAGTAACTGTTGCCAAATCCAATTTTTTTTTCTATCACAAAATTTTAAACAAAAGTCTTTTCATCTTTTTTACATAATCCTCAATACCAACAAGCCGAATTTAAAAATTACTTCTATGCAAAAATTAACACTGATTTATATTAATCGCTTTCAAATAATTTTCATATAAAATTTACATAAATGTATTAGTGTTAAACCTATTCAATATCTTCATACACACATTTTAACATAAGTTATGCTTTACTAAAACAGAGATGACTAACTTAAAAAAACTCCCGGTGTTTTCCAACACGTTGCCATGAGACTGCTTCCTTGTAGACTAAAACATAGTCTTCTTAAAATCAAATGTCACCAAGTACTCTAACATATATAACACGCTGGTTAGAGTGTTCGCTAATGGACTGAGAGCCTGGAATTCACTCCTCGATCGAATCAAACTAAAGACAGAGTAGGTGGAGTGATCCTGGGGAAAAAGAGTAGCACCCCTCCACTATGCCTTAGTATAGTTGCCAGTGAAAGAGGAAAAACTATAGCTAAACGATAAAACCATCATTCGATTATGCTTTGCAGGTCATTCGCTATTAACATAGCGAACCCCTTTATGTAAATATTGATCGATAACATTGTTTATGTAAATATTGATCGATAACATTCTTTATGTAAATATTGATCGATAACATTCTTTATGTAACTATTGATCGATAACATTGTTTATGTAAATATTGATCGATAACATTGTTTATGTAAATATTGATCGATAACATTGTTTATATAAATATTGATCGATAACATTGTTTATGTAAATATTGATCGATAACATTGTTTATGTAAATATTGATCGATAACATTGTTTATGTAAATATTGATCGATAACATTGTTTATGTAAATATTGATCGATAACATTGTTTATGAAAATATTGATCGATAACATTGTTTATGTAACTATTAATTGTAATGGAACACGTACATCAGGTATGTTGCGAAAGACGCTTGGAAAATGGTAGGATCATTCTACCGCTCCAGAAGATACCTCACTACTGATGCAATTCTCTATCTGTATAAAAGCCAAGTACGTCCAAGGATGGAGTACTGCTGCCACATCTGGACAGCAGCTACTAAAAGCAGCGAATCCTGCCTTGACATAGTACAAAATGACTTCATGACTTAGTGGGGATGGGGGATGTCCTTTTCTCTTCTTCTTTTCCCTGCAGCCTCTCTCCCACAGAAGAGACGTTGGGAGCCTGCTTTTGTTTTATCGTTATTTCCATGGCAAGTGTTCGTCTGAGCTCCAATCTCTCGTCCCCCCCCTCGCCAATCTTTCACGAAAACACCCATCTAGCTGAAACTACTGTAATTAATTTTCCCCACTCCTAAATATGTGCCTAAATGCAAACGTAGATTCCATCATCAGAGCTTCTTTCTTAGAAGTGCACGACTGTGGAACTCTATTCTGTTTGGTTGTTTCCTATCTTGCTACAACTTGGATGTTTTCAAGTCCAACATAAACAAATTCCTGAAAACCCGCTCTTTTAAGTAAGGTAAGCCACCCTATAAAATATCCAATACTAATGATTACTACGATACTATCTCATTGATTACTGTACATGCAATAAACCTTATCCGCGAGTGGCTCCTGGGCCTTGATAAGTGGTGACCTCCATGTAACAAAAAACCTTCTTTATGTAACTATTACTCTACTTACTCTGTCTTTAGTTTGATTCGACCGAGGAGTGAATTCCAGGCTCTCAGTCCATTACTGAACACTCTAACCAGCGTGTTTTATATGTTAGAGTACTTGGTGACATTTGATTTAAAGAAGACTATGTTGTAGTCTACAAGGAAGCAGTCCCATAATAATGTGCTCCATAGACGAGGAGCTCTAACATGTTCAGAGAAATTTCTCCTGTGACTGGGCCCATGAAAGCCAAAGGAAAATCTTCTTGACGTTTCTGAATTTTTTAGATGAGGGTTGATTATTTTTATTATTATTCGTCGAACTACTGTTCTCATCTTGAGTGTGATTTTCACGACGTTTCGGTCGATATAACTTCCGACCTTCTTTAGGTGTATCTTGTCGAACCCGGGAGTGTTTCTGCTCGAAATTCTGTCCAAATTCCCGAGTTCGACAGAAACATTCTTAAGTTCGACAAGATACACCTGAAGAAGGTCGGATGTTATATCGAACGAAACATTGTGAAAATCACACTCAAGATGAGAACAGTAGTTCGACGAATAATAATGCAGAACGTCTTCTTGTGATGAAAAAGCGGGAGTTTTTAAGTTATTCATCTCTGTTTTAGTAAAGCATAAATTATGTTAAAATGTGTGTGAAATTTATGTGAATTTTATATGAAAATGAGTTGAAAGTATTCATATAAATCAGTGTTAATTTTTGCATAGAAGTAATTTTTAAATTCGGCTTGTTGGTATTGAGGATTAAGTAAAAAAAGATGAAAAGACTTTTGTTTAAAATGTTGTGATAGAAAAAAGATTTGGATTTTGACGACGCATTGAGTTCATTGCTTAACGTTCAGGAGGATTATGAGTTGGAACAGATACATTGAGTTCATTGCCAAGGCTGCTGCAAAGAAGATGGGCTTAACCACCGTGCTACAAAGTTACTTACACCTGAGAGTATCGTTGCCCTTTTATTTTTGCCATGTATATAGTATTATTGCCATATGCAGTATATCTGAATATATAATAACTATATATTTTAACATATATATGTATAAAGATATAGATATATGTCTTAAGATATATACACATATATATATTAAAGATATATATATATTTAAATATATATATATTAAAATATACATGTATATATACGCTACTTTAATTGAAATACAGATATATTTACATACTATATATTTGCATAATATATATTATGTAAAGTATTTATGCAGTATATCTGAATATATAATAACTATTTATTTTAACACACACACACATATATATATATATATATATATATATATATATATATATATAAAGATATAGATATATGTCTTAAGATATATACACATATATATATATTAAAGATATATATATATAAAGATGTAGATATATCTTTAAATATATATATATATATATATATATATATTTAAATATACATATATATATATATGCTACTTTAATTGAAATACAGATATATTTACATAATATATATTTGCATAATATATATTTATTTTAACTGTTCTTGGCCGTTAGCATATTAGTAACGCAGAACAAAGATATCTTAGTTTTATTTTTTTCTCATTTTTAATTATTTTAGTCTTATGAATGGAAAATACGTTGATAGGAAAACGTTTTCTAACACGTAATTAACGGGCATTTAAAAACTGAAAACGTTTCATGATAACGTTTTATCTTTTTATTTTTTAATCTTTTTTAATCTTCATATATTTTCATTTTAAACTTTCATTTTTTGTTCATCCATTTTTAAAATCCACGTTTCAATCGTGTTTTTGAGTTTTTAATTTTTAACTTTTTCAATATTCATCCATTCTTTGATTTCTTAATGAATTGGACATTTGAAATTGTATTAATTTTGTAAAGAAATCCCTACAAATTGACCAAATTTTCAGTTTTTGACATAAACAAAAAAGAAATCATCCAAATTTTTTATTGCCGTTTTTGTATTCAATTGTTTACAACGAAAGGTAAGATTGTTTTTCGATATTTTATTACTTTTAACAATGCAATGCATTTTATGTTAGTGTTTTTTTTTTTTTCTATGAACTTCTCGATTTCCTCTTTGCCGGATCAGTTTTGTTTAAAGAAATTTAAACGGTAAAGAAATTGAAATGATAAAATGTGTAGTTTTTCACTTTAAATGACTGTCGACTGTGAAGTCATTTTAACGTTCAATATTTTAAATCGGTTCCTCCAAAATTGTGTACCGGAATTTATAGAAAGCAATTTACTATCTAAAAAAATATCTTTTAATTTTCTTTGGAAACTAAAAATATCGTACTCATGCAGAGAATGATCCGTGCTGAAATAATGTTATTATTTAAAAAGCCATTCTTAACATGGGGAGGGTGTTTTGTACGTATTCTGTACCTTACAATTGAATAAAAAAAAACATCAATTAAACGTGGAAATACGATTTAAAAAATAGTGCGGATCACTCTCTGCATTAGCACCAAAGATTCATTTGTTTTATAAATGGATCCGGAATTGAACAAACATTAATTAAACAAACCTTTTTTTTTCCTTTCAGATTAAATTAAAATTTAACTTTTTGGTGCTTGTACATAACACTGACCGTGCTGAAATAGTAACGCTAACGCTATTATTTAAAAACCTATGGTGAGCGGGAACATAAAATAATATTCTGTAGTTTCATATAAAATTTAATAAACAACAAAAACCATAAGAATTGAATTCAACCTGAACATCCTATAAGTAAAAGGCAATGTAATATGTAAAAAAAGATTCGGAATAAGTGTTTCTAATTATTATTAAAATATATATGAAACAAATATGAAACGGAATAAGTGTTTTTAATTATTAAAATATATGGAAGTTTCTAAAAACATTGAGAAGAAAACAAACAAAAAGATTTTAAAAACTCAAATATATAACAAGTAGACTTTTTTTTTTAAGTTTTATTTGTTTCAAAAATAAATTGATGTCGAATTGCAAAGTTAAAAAGAAAACATGGCCGACAAGTATAAATGTCTATCTGTAGTTTTTGTTTTCATGATTGAAGTGATTATCGAGACTTCCCAGTTGAATGTTTGAATTTCGGCCATCTTGTCGTTCTAACTTACCAACTCGCCATTACTTGTGTTTTTAATTAAATAGACGCTTTAAAACATGCTCAACCACACACACACACACACACACAAACAAAATAAAACTATCCAGGTAGGTAAAAAAAAAGCACGACCATCGTAAGAGATGGCCTTTCAGCTGAAAAACGACGTCATCGTCGAGGTTCTAGCAAGCAAGATAATTGACACACTTAGACTGTCAATAATGACCAGGAATTTTTACAGAAAACTTCAAAGTTGAATTTAATAAAAGTAAAGAACACAATGAGTTATATTGACAATCCTCCAATATTAATAAATGGGGGGGGTTGTTTGTGCGTTAAAAAGCCATTGACCATTTTGTTGGATTATGGATTTTAAAGATTAGAATACGTTCTTTATTTACTTATAAATTACATTTAAAAAGAAAAGGAAGGAACATTTTTTTTATTAATATTGTCGTTCTCTTTGTGAAAAAAAATGTTTATAAGGGAATTCGATGAACTGAACTCCATAGCGTTTTTAGAATTATTTAATCAAGAAATTAAAGTTTTACGGTATCGCTTTTATTAAATTGTTAGGTGAAAGTACAGACTATTTCCAACACACTCTCCATGTTAAATGATAAGTTTCTGAGCAATAATTTATTATTTCCGCACATAACATAAATAACATGCAAGATATTTTATTATATCCATAATTTCATTTTTTTTATCCGTTCTGAAAAAAAAACGTACTAATAAGGAGATACACATTTGAAATAACGCGCGTTATTTTTTTTTTTTTATCTCCAACATTTCATGCCATTTGCTGTATTTTCTTTTTAAGAATTTAATGGCGGCGTCGTATGAAAAACAATGAATTCAGGAATATCTTATGTAAAATACGGCATTACTGAAAAATGCTATTTATGTAAACATTTGAAAATGATTTTACTGTTACATAACTTGAGAAATACTAGGAAATAAACCCAACCAGAAGAGGAATGGAACTCCATTTAACTATTTTTAACTTAAACTAACAATAAATAAAATATAAATTTGAATTGTACCTGGAACTCCTATCTAAAAAAAAAAAACGGTTCGTAAACTGCAGAAGTTCCAACAAAAGTTTGTTAATTAAAAAAAAAATGCTAACAATATACTGTAAAAATTGAATTTAACTTGAAAATCCAGTTAAGTTCCGGCTAGGTTCGACAACTCTTAAAGGGCCACATCAGTATTTTACACCGTCAAATCACGAATATTACGAATTATTAGTTTTAAAATAAAAATTATCAAATTTTTAAAAAAATGTAATTAATATAAAATATATAATTAATATAATTTCCACGAATTATTATAACACTAGCGGGGGTACCCGGCGTTGCCCGAGTGTTTGTTTCCGGGACGGGGGGGGGTTAAAAAATGTTATGGTAGGTAAGTAGGAAGGATCAAACCCGGAGTCATGAGTAAAAGTAGGAAAATAAAGTGTGAAAAAAAAAACAAAAAAAAAAACATCTGCAACGTTAACAGTTCGGCCACCAAGAAAAGTCCATTCCAGTTGTTTAGGAAAAAAAAAAAAAAAAAAAAAAAAAACGACTACGGTAGGTCGGCGCGAACGTGAAAATATAATGTGAATTGTCCACCACGCTAACCACTACGCCACAGAGCACTGCAGCTTAGTTTAGTGATTTTAAATAACTTTACATGAAAGAACTACAAAGCCAAACCGGTGTTCTCTTCTCAACTGTTCCTTGTGAACGATCCCCAAACAATGTTAAGTGGTGGCAGGGGGAGGAGGACTTTATTAGAGAGAAAATATTTTACCACTTCCATTGATCTTAACCGATTTTGGCCGTGACTTCTCAGCAGAAAAAGTATAGAAATCTAAGATTATCGAGGAATTTGAGAAATAATAAGCCTATAACACACCTCAGATATTGTTCTGCCGTTTGTGCATATTATAATTGCATGAAATATCTTGATTTTTAATCCTATTAATGTCAAAATCCGACGGGAAAAATGAGTTCATTTTATTTATATAGAGATAAGACAACAAATACACTTTTTAAGAAATGCTTAATTTTCAAAGTTGTTTTATTTTGTATAAATTTATATTTTATTACGTGGTTCATTACTTCACATTTTATGTTGTTCGTTTTTCTGTTAAGACGATAATACACTTTTTAAACATTGTTTCATTTTTCTGTTTAATAAATAGTTATACAATATATATATATATATATTAAAGCTGATAATTCGCAACATTCATGATTTGACGGTGTAAAACGAAAATACTACGGTCTGTATTCTGCATATATTGAAGAAAAATATGGTATCTTAACAGAAATTAATGGCACCGTAGTATGAAGAACAATGAATTCAGAAATATATTATATGGAATACGGCAGTAATTTGAGGTGTACAAAAAAGTATATTATGAATTTTTAATCCGGAAAAATTCTATTTTGAAAACATAGATTTAATAAGTGAGCGGTTAAAGAAAAACACTACGGGGAAAAAAAATTAAACAAAACATTAACTTTTGGCCCCTTTTCCTAGTTTCTTGGCAATTTGCATCGTGCAGGCATGTTCGTAATTTTGGAAAAAGGAGGAGGTAACAAATGTTGGGTTTGTATTACTGTACACATAGATTCGAAAAAGTTGTCAAAAAACAAATATATAACAAATAAATATTATCAAAGGCAAGATAAGTTACTTTTCTACCAAACTGGATATATTTTTTGTGTTTTTATTCAATGTAACATATTTATTCAGCTCGAAAAGCATACAGTGTTTACCGATGTATTGGAAAATTCAAGATGGCGGCTGATTCTCTCTTTAACACGGTAAGTTCGGGAAAAGGTGTTATAAATAATAAACTAGACAAAATACTATTAAAAACCACCGAATATATGTCAAGTTATGTCACGGTAACATATATTGAGCGAATTTCTAACAGTATTTTGTCTAGTTTATTATTTATAATACCTTTTCCCAAACTTACCCTCTCCGAGAGAGAGTCGGCCGCCATTTTGAATTTTCCAATACATCGGTAAACACTGCATGTTTTTCGAGCTGAATAAACATGTTACACTGAATAAAAACACAAAAAATATATCCAGTTAGGTAGAAAAGTAACTTATCTTGCCTTTGATAACATTTATTTGTTATATATTTGTTTTTTGACAACTTTTTCGAATCTGTGTACAGCAATACAAACCCCAATTTTTTGTTAATACAGAACAACTATTTTCGCCATCTATAGTTGACCACAGGTGAAGTGATATTGAATAACATTGAAATAAATTATCGTATTTTTAGCAAAATGCGCAGTTATTAATTTTTTTTTTTTTGTATCGATTCGTCAAAGTATTTCATGCTTAATAGCATATTAGCAATATTTGGCCACTAAAAGAAATGAATTCATTTAAAGGTTTTTCGTAAAATTACTGAAAATATCGTTCTGCTAATCTGAAAGATAATAATTACTATAAACATATTTCAAACCTTATTTCCAAGTATTTACGGTAAATGTTATCTTACGTTACAACAGAACACTGACCTCTAATTTGGTTTTTAGGGGTATTCGAGGTCGCTGACAACGAATCTGATAATCAAACACGCCGCAAATTTACCGTTTGCATGGTATGAACCCCTAGACCTTGGGACTATTTTGTGCCATTTCACCGCCTTTGGTAGTGTTTTTCTTACATGATACGGTCGCGTGCGAACGGGCGTAGTGGGGTGTCGTAGCACATCGCGTAGGAATCTTTCAAATAAGAAAGTTTTAAAAAAATGTGTTTTTTTAATTTATCAAAAAATAAAGTTTTCACCGGCGGTTTGCCCAAAAAAACAAAAAACGGTAAACTTGCGGCGGGTTTGATTATCAGATTCGTTGTCAGCGACCTCGAATACCCCTAAAAACAGATTAGGTCGGTGTTCTTTTTCGCGTAAGGTAACATTTACCTTATTTACATTAAAAGAAAAAACAATCCAAAAAAAGGATGGACGTTTGTACAGGGTGACCCCCCCCCCAAAAAAAAAACGGGCCCCAACTCTAATTAGGCCCCGTTTCTTAGTGTTTTGTCCGAATGAAATGAAACTTTGGTCATAACTAGTTCAAAACATCATATCAAAACGCTAGGGTCTTTGGCCCTTTTTTTTTTTTTTCTCTGTTGACTGTAAAATGCTCAGAAAAACAATTGAATGTCCTGGGTTTTTTTTCTGGGGGGGGGGGCCTGTATATACTGTTACCTAAAAAAAAAAAAAAAAAAATGTAATAATCCTCACTAAAATATAGTACGCTCCGTATTCTGCATATACTGAAGGAATATTTTTTTTTATTATTGAAATTAATGAGGCCGTCGTACGAAAAAAAAAAAACCCCAATTAATTCATGAATATATTATATGAAATACGGCATTAGTATGCGGTATAACAAAAGTATATTTATGAATGTTTTAATCTTGAAAAATTATGTTTATAAAAACATTTAAAAATGATTTTACTGTTATATAAATTACAAACATTACGAAACAATTTGTTCAATTGTAAATCGAAATAATAGCGTTATTAAGAAACCCAATCAGAAGAGGAAGGGGGGCATTTCGAACTTGAACTAACAATAAATACTATAAATTTGAATTTAACCTGAAACTCCTATCTAAAAAAAACACACACAGTTCGTAAACTGCAGATGTTCCAACAGAAGTTTTTTTTTTTTTTTTTTTTTTTTTTTTTTTTTTTTTTTTTCTGACAATACACGGTAAAAATTGAATATAATTTGAAAATCCTAACTAAAAATAGTACGGTCGGTATTCTGTATATGTGAAGAAATTTTTACAGAAATTAATGGCGGCGTCGTATGAAAAACAAATTCAGAAATATATTAAATGGTATGCGGTATTACCATTAGGTGTTAAAATAAATGTGTATTATGATTTTTTAATCATGAAAAATGCTTTGAGAAAACATAGATTTAATATTTTTACCCTTAAAGAAAAACACTACGAAACAATAAATTGAAATAATTTTATTATTAAAAACCAATCAGAAACAACACTTGTACTTTCATCTAACAATACCACAAATTTGAATTTAATCTGAAACTTTCATCTAAAAAAAAATAAGACGGTTCATAAACTGCAGAAGTTCCAACGAATAGCTTTTTTTTTCATATGAAAGTTGTACGTCCTCTGTAATGTTTTATTTTCGTCTGCTTAATTTTTTTCAACAGATTATTATCGAATGGTCACTAATGTACCAGATTATCCAAAATATTTTTTAAAAATAAATAACATTTTTAAGGGGTGCTCCGTTTCTAATTCAACATTCTAACAAATCGATGCCCCATTTAGGGCAGTATTGTACTTTACGCCCGGCGAAGTCGAAAGTAAGTTCGACAACTCTAGAAGTGTCATATTAGTATTTTACACCGACAAATCATGATATTACGAAAAAATATTTAAATATTTTTAAAAATATTTTATATATTGCAAGTTTTACGCTTTCGTACGGCAAAGTTTCACGGTTTTAATATCTTTAAATTATTATTTATTAAAAGTGTAAAGCACTTTGTTTAATTTTCAAAGTTGTTTTATTTTCGGAAGTCTTGCAGTTAAGCTCGGCAAATTCGAAAGTAAGCCCGACAACTTTAGAAGTATCACATCTGTATTTACACCGTCAAATCACGATATTATGAATTAAAGTTTTAAAACATAAAATAAAAAAAAATATATTTAATAAAAAAATATTTAAAAAATTATTTAAATATTTTTTAATTATTTTCTTTTATTACGCACAGCAAAGTTTCACGTTTTTTTTTTTAAATAATTTCTTTAATTTAATTTGAGGATAAAACTCTCAATTACGGATATTACAAATTATTAAAGTTTTATCACGATATTACGAATTATTAATGTTTTTAAATATTTAAAAAAATATTTATATATTTCAAAATATTTTTAAAATATTTTATTTCAAGTTTTCCGCTTTACACACGACAGTTTCATTTTTTTGTATTATATTTTTTTCTGTTAAGACAATAATACGCTTTCTAAAAATTGTTTCTTTTTTCTGTTGAATAAATAGTAATAAATATATACAAATGTATTTTGTTCGTTTACGTAGGTGTGTCAGAAACTCCGTGAAAAATATTGAATAATTCGACCCCCTGTCTTTCCAAACTTATTACTACTCGAAATATGTAATTCAACCCCTATTTTTTTTCACTAAAAGGATAAATAACGTGATTAAAAAAAAAAGGTTTTAAACTTCGGATTTATAGGAAAATTTATATTAAAAACAAAACAAAAATTATTTTGTTATAAATTTGAATATATTATTTATTGATCTTTTCACTTCAATTTGTGATATATAAAACTTTGATGGGTAAATTATGTACTTTTTAATGGACATTTCAAAATGGGGAGGGCGTGAATTAATTCAACCCCCCCGTCTTTCCAAGCTTATAACTACTCGAAATATATAATTCAAACACTATCTTTTATCAATTAAAGGAGCAAGTACCAAGGTTTCATTTTTTAAAAAAAGTGTTTAAAAAAGAAAAAGGTTTTTAAACTTCGGACTTATAGGTAAATTTCTGAACACTTCTTTTTTTTGTTTTAAATTTGAATATATTATTTATTGATTTTTTAATCTTCAATTTGTGATATCTAAAACTTTGGTGTGTAAATTAATTATTCATTTTTAATAGACATTTCAAAATGGGGGGGCGTGAATTAAAAAAAAAACAACGTTTGTCTAAAATATTATATTCGGTTTATTGGAAAGAGCATAAAAATTTCACATTGACCCTGAAAATATCGTAAAAATTGAATCAATAGAAAAATTTTGATGGATTTTTAAAGTTAAAAAATTGAAAAATACTGAACTCGTAAAATTCAAATAATTTCATTACTGTTTTTTTTTTTTTCAAATAAAAAAAATATTTCCATTACTATTTATACAACTTTAATAGTTTATTTTGGAAGTATAATCGATAAAGAAAATAAATAACCCACTTTTAAAAGATAAATTATGAGTTTTTTTATATTTTATTCGCAGTTTCGTGTTAGGGGTGTCAAAAATTCTGATACACCTGGTTTCTTCCAATTTGTTCGATATAATTTTCTTAACAAAATAACACATGATTTGATGGTGTAAATACTCATGTGACCGTTCTAGAGTTGTCGAACTTTCGACTTTGCTGGGCTTAACTGCAAGACTGTCTTATTTTCTTATATAATTTTTTATTTTGTTACGTGGTTCATTACTTCAGATTTTATTTTATTTATTTATTCTGTTAATGCAATAATACACTTTCTAAAAATTGTTTCATTTTTCTCTTTAATAAATAATTTATAATTTATATTTAAAAATGTATAGTTTGTTTTACTTTATTTTAATATTTTATTTCAAGTTTTACGCTTTACACACGACAAAGTTTCATTTTTTGTATTATATTTTCTTCTGTTAAGACAATAATACACTTTCTAAAATTATTTCCTTTTTCTCTTTAATAAATGGTTATGAATATATAAAAATGTACATTTTGTCCGTTTACTTTATTTGTCCTTTTTGGTCAAGATAAAAATAACAACTCCTTCGTATTAGACTCTTTTGGTCAAGATCAAAGTGTAGTATCTGTTCTCTCAGTTACTAAACTTGACCCACCACCGGGCTTTCGGGCTAGGTTAAGGTGTTTTTTCTTACTAACTTTTGTTAGCAAGGACCGACCCCCTCCTTTGGGGAGTCAGGACCTAAAGGACCGACTCCACATTTGTGGTAGCTTGGACCCGGAAACCGATCCCCTCTTTTGGGAGACTGGAATCTAGGGACCAACACCACTATCGCTGGTAGTTGAGACCTTCTTTTTTCATTTGTTGTTTTTGCATGTTGTTTTTTCTTCGTTTCGGTCTCACATCTCGAGACTGGGATGGTCTAATTTCTCAACACTTAATTGCCTGAGCAGCACTCTGACCTGCCAGGCCCAAACTTTGTCTATCTTCGCTGCTCTCCCAGTGGATCGAGCAGACAGGGTTCTCTTTCTCGCTTCCGTTGGGGTAAGTTAGTGGGTAGGGTGACGTGGGGTAGGGCGGGTGCTTCGTTTCTGCTCCCCTCTGTGGGCAGGGATGCCTATCCCCTCTCTCTCTTAATTGCGACGCGGCACTCTGACCCGCTAGCACCCACTGCGTCTTTCTTCTCTGCTCTCCCCCCTCGCGGGGGGATCTGAGCTGCTAACCCGACATCCCCGTGAGGGGAAGTCAAAAACTCTAATTTCTTCAAAGTCCGCTCCTCCCCCTCCTCCCCCTCCATTCCCCTGGGTTTTCTTTTCCCCCACTACACTTTGGTCCGCGCCAGCGGCCAGTGCAACCGCCACGATGCCAGGCAGGAGGGGTACGTCACCCCAAATGCGCAGCATCTCAACTGCTAGCGACTCCCTATGTGAGGGAGCTGATGCATCTCCCGGCGAGACGGCGCCAGGAAACAAGGTAGGGCCCCGGCGCGCGGCGACCTTGGAAGAAAGCGGGAGGGTAGGGCCGCAGCCCGCGGCGACCCCCCGAAAAGCACCTGCAACCGCTCCCCACGAGGGCAACCCAGCGGAAAAAGCTGCCGTTAAGTCACTAGCTGGGGAAAGTGCAGAACCCAGCCAACCAGCTGCACCCCAGGACGGCAGAACCAAGGGAGGAAGACCGGGGAACCCATCCCCCGCTCCCCCAAAGGGCGACTCCCCAACAGAAAAGGAGGAAAACAGCACCGCGGACCAAACCGAGGCGCTGGATGAAGACGTAATAGCCTCCATCTGCTCACTATTCGGCGGGGAAGACAGTGATTGGCCCCCCAACACTCCCCAAGAGGACCAAATATGGAAAAGGGGTGACTCTCCAGCCAGTGGTAACAAAAGCAAGTTGGAAGGAGAGACACCCTTGACAGTACCCACCAAGGCTCCAGCTGGGAACACGGCACCAGAAGGGGAGACACCTCCATCCCCCAAGGGGACAGCCACCCAGCAAAGGAAGAAAATAAGAAAGGGGAGCGGCCCGGAGAGCAAACCAAGCCAGGACGAAACAACGCCAAGGACACAATGGCCTACTTTGCCTGGTAACGGCCCAGTTCTGAAGCCAAAAATGCCCATGACAATGGAGAGCCCCACAACACCAGCTACGCCCCCCAACCCGAGTCCAGCTGACACCCACCAGGATGGAGGACCGGCATGGGGCCCCAAAGAGCAGCAAGGGAAGTTGACGCCCGAAGACTACAGAGCACTCTTCGACTCCACTTACAAGGAGTATACCCAGGGGAACAACATCCAACCCCTCCCGGGTCAAGTGGAAGTTCTGGAGAAAAGAGTGCTCTCGCTGATAACTTCAGACACCAAGACAAGGGGTCTGACGGGCGTCAACAAGGACACAATGATGAACGTGTTGCTGGAACAGAACATTCCCGCCAACTACATCTGTAGAAGGAGTTACGCGCAGTGGGATGTTCTGCTCCCCACCTCCGAAGACGCAGTCAGGCTGTCCAGGACCTGCCATCAGAGCAGGAACATAAAGCTCCAACCCATCTATATGAACAAGAGGAGAGCAAATGTTTCTGCTCTTAACGTCCCCTGCTATATGGAGGCCAAACAACTGGGGGCTATCCTAAGCCAGTATGGAGACGTAGAGGAAGTCACCCCGGTCCGCGGATTAAGAAACATCATGACCGGGGACTACAAAGTACAGATGGTCCTGGACAAGGCTGGATTCTACGCCATCCCAGCCACACTCAAGTTCGGAGAGTGGACACTCTCCCTTATAGTGGAAGGGAGGAGGCCCCATTGCTGGCTGTGCACACAACAAGGGCATATGGCGAAGGACTGTCCGAAGAGGAATGGAGGGAAGAAGCCCACAAAAGCGGCGGGAACCAGCGTGACAACAAATCAAGCCGCTGCTCCCGCGCCAGCCGCAAATCCTCCAGAGGCACCGACAGGCTGGGTGACAGTCGTAAAGAAAGGCAAGACCAACAAACAGCCATTCTTGCAGACAGTCACCCAAGACCAAGACCAACCGAAGAGCGAGACGGAGAAGATGGACACACAGACACCCTCCTCCTCAAATAAGAGGAAACTACCAGAATCTGAGGAGGAGGCCGCGTCAGAGGCAGAGGAAGAGACAACAACAGTCTCTATGGCCCTGAGCGCAACAGAGATCAGGAGGGCCAGGAGGAGGAAAAGCCGCAAGACACGCGCAAACCCTCCTACCCCCACTGAGACTGAGAAGGACTCCCTCGCAACAACAACACAGGATGAGCCCCCTGTGATCCCAACACCCCAGCAACCCGAACAACCTTCCCCCTCTCCTATAAAGGCCCCAACAAACTCTTCCCGCCCCTCATCCCGTGACAGGAGCCAAAAAGAAGAAAACGAGCAGGCTACCCCCTCCCCAAGCGCTCAGCCTCCCCATCAACCAAAAGAGGTCCCCTCCCCCACTCCCAAAGTCCGCACTGAACGGACCAAAAAGCTCCCCTTCCTGCCAGGAAGCAGGATTTGTGAAACAGACCCTCTCCAACCGGCTCCGGACCTTAAAGGACAACAGAAGGTCCGGTACAATAAACTTAAAAACTTTGAAAAAGTCGGTGGAGACCTAGTAACAGACCCCACTAAATTCAAGGACGCTCCCTTGTTGACCACTTTCGTTAGGGTCGACAAGGACGCTAGGACTGGAGGAATGTGGGCAATGATTAAGGCAGCGAAGAATGCGATCCCAGGCCAGCAGCTGGTGGATAGGGACCATCCTTCACTGACCAACATTTTCTTTAAATGTGAGGGTAGAATCCCCATGTATGTACACCCATCGCTATACAGGGCACTCAAACTAACCTTCCCCCTGGACGTGGGGGGCGTGGCCAAGGATGGATCACCTTCATCGGATTTACTTACCGGCAGCCTTGGCCAGGCCTGCCATGTCCTCACTGCCCGGGATTTCAGACCCGTCTGTGACAGTGCTTGAGGTAAGTGATCATGTCTTTGAACTTGGCTACATTGAATGTGAGGGGCATCAGGTGTCGAAGCAAGGCCTCGCGCGTTGTGAGAGACTTGGTGTCCCTCAAGGTAGATATTGCCGCTATCCAGGAGACCCACTTTGTTTGTGACGGGGATTGTCAGGTGCTGGTAAACGATTACGATGTCTACTCAGCATATGGCAATACCTATAGTCGTGGAATCTCCTTGCTAGTGAGTCGCACCCTGTCAGCGTCGGTGAATGTTGTTCACGCAGGCGAGGACGGGCGGGCGCTTGTTGTTGATGTTGCTGTTAATTGTAGTGTTTTTCGGATTGTTGCTGTTTATGCTCCCAATGCTGCTGTAGAGAGGGCAACCTTTTTTCGACGGTTGGAGGGCTTCTTAGTGGATCCGGAACGGTTAGTTTTAATGGGGGATTGGAATGCAATCCTTGATCCCAAAATAGATAAGGTCGGGGGGACTAGCGGGTCGGCGTGGTTTGACAGCAGTCTGTCTGACCTGATGGCCTCGTGCGATCTCGTCGACAGATTTCGTCTGGATCATCCGGGGCGGGAGATGTGGACGTGGCATCCTGTAGTGCCTTCCCATCCAAGCACTTACTTGGATCGGATGTTAGTTAGAAGAGGCGATGTAGACTTCCTATCTTGCCCCACGTTCCACTTGCTAGGACACTCGGACCATAAACTTGTTATGGCCCGTTTGAGCTTAAGCGCTAGGCCTAAACTGGCCGGATACTGGAAGTTCAACAGCACCTTGTTGGAGCTGGAGGACTACCGGTTGAAGGTCACTGAGCTAATTCAGCGGGCTTTAGTGGGGGCGGTTACAGGGAGTAAGTGGTGGGTTAGTCTCAAGGCCAAAATTAGGCGCTTCTCTGTCCAGTATAGCCAACGCCTCGCGATAGATAAGGCTAAGGCAAAGAAGCGTTTAGAGGATAAGCTGACCCGGGCGGTGGAGGGGGGAGACCCCCTAGAGTTACCACTAGCTAAACAAGATCTCAACCGCTTGGCTAGCGAGCGGTATGAAGGTCAAGTAGTTAGGGCTAGGTTAAACAAAGTTTCTAACGAGGCTGTGAATGTTGACGCTGTTGAGCGTAAGGCTGCTTTAAGGCGCGGTTCGGATGGGTACATTCGTAAAGTACATAACCTGGAAGGACACCCCTTAGTATCGACTCGGGAGATCTGCGAGGGGTTTCGGGAGCATCTATCGGTGCGCTTCACCCAACTACCCGGACTCAGGGTTGATGAGTTTGGCAGCTATTTGGCTGACTCGCCCCGCCTCACGGCGGCTCGGGCGGCTAGCTGTGATGGTCTTATTACTGAACATGAGGTCATTACTGCGTTGAAGCAGGTCGGCTATAACAAATCCCCGGGGCTTGATGGTCTACCCTACGAGTTTTACTTGAGGCTGTCGCCCATGTTGGTCCCTATTCTGAAGGATATGTTCAACCATTGGTTTGCCCAGGGTTCCATCCCTGGACAGGTGACCAAAGGTGTGATCACATTGCTGAGGAAAGGTCAACGGCATGGTGGGAGGGAAAACTTTGATGATTTTAGGCCCTTGACTCTGCTAAACACAGAGTTAAAGATTTTGGCAAAGATTCTTGCGAATCGCTTGCAGGTTGTCATCACTGACTTGATCGAACCGGACCAGACTTATGCTGTGAAGGGGAGATCGATTCAAGACAATTTGCACTTGATACGCTCGATCATAGAGGGGACAGAAGACGACGCCGAAGCCGCGCTGATCAGTTTGGATCAGTCCAAGGCATTCGATAGGGTCGACCATCGGTTCCTAGGATCTGTGCTAGAGGCCGCCGGATTTAATCCGGACTTCCGCAAGTGGATCTTTGTTCTGTATGACAGGCCGACGGTAGCGGTGCAGATCAACGGTAAGCTGTCGGAGTCATTCGCTGTCTCTCGGTCGGTGCGACAGGGTTGTCCGCTGTCGCCTCTGTTGTATGTCCTGGCGTTGGAACCCCTCCTTCGCAAGTTAAGGGACGAGGCGGCTACACCAGTCCTGCGCGGAATAGCTCTCCCTGGAGGCACACGAGCCAGGGTTTCCGCGTTCGCCGATGACGTCACCGTGTTCGTGTCTTGCCTCACGGACGTTCAAGCGGTGGTTGAGGCGCTCGCTCGATACGAAGAAGTAACAGGGGCCATCTTCAACCGTAGCAAGTCTGTTGGCCTGCGGTTGGGGGCCTGGACCGGGGTAAACTCGCTTCCAGGTACTTTCAGCTGGACCGATGGACCGGTCCGCATTCTCGGTGTCTGGTTTGGACCGGGACTTCAGCTGGAAAAGAATTGGTCGGAAGTACAGTCTAAGGTCAAATCGTCAGTAAAGACTTGGATTGGAAGGAAATTGTCCTTGAAGGGTCGGGCGGAGGCGTGTGCTACATACGTCTTTCCGCTCATCCTTTACCGTTTGTCTGTACTTCCTCTCCCTGCAGAACGACTAACCCGCTTACAAGGGCGCCTCGATTCACTTTTGTGGAACGAGGGTAAGCATTATGTCTGCAGAGAGGTCTGTGTTCAAAATCCGAGCGAGGGAGGCCTGGGTCAGCCCAGTCTCTTGTGTCATAGAAACGCCGAGAGATTGGCTTTCCTGGGTCGTTCGCTTGAAGGAGACGCTCCTTGGGTCCCTGTGGTTGAGAACTCGTTTCCCAATCTCAAACCCAACCCTTCGGTAGAAGGTCGTCGTAGACCGAAGGGGGAGTCCAAGTTCTTCTCCGAATGCCGAACCGCTCTTAGAGCTTTGCCGGGGACCAATGTCCTCGATCAGCCAAGGAAGAAACTGTATCGGGATTTAGTGGAGGGGACCGCGAAGGATCCACTTTGTAGGCGGATGGGATGGTCGATGGAGGTTGTCCGTTCTCAATGGCGTTGGGCGCCGGGACGGGAGATTCTGAATAACTCGGAATTCTCCCTGACTTGGCGACTGGTCCGAAATGCGCTGCCCCTCTTCGACGTACTTTTCCGGTATAAAGAACATACCAGCCGCTTTTGTCTGTGCTGTGACGAACGCGAGCCCGAAACAATCGAGCACGCGTTTTTTAGTTGCAGCCGGATACAGCCCCTATTAAGGTACGTCGAGGGGGTAACAGCTCGCATCGATGCCGAGTGTCTGCTCGATCTCGACGTAGGAACTTTTGTGTACAACATGGAGCCGCCGTTCCCCAGGGAGGAAAGTTTGGTTTTCCTGGTGATCCTAGCAGTAGCGCGTATGACCATTTGGATCGCGCGCCTCAAGTTGGTCCACGAAGGGACATCTGTTCCTGATCGGGATCTGATCGTTTACTTTAAACATTTGCTTAAAGTAAAGATCAGATGCGATTGGAAGAGGTTGCCTAGAGTGGAATTTGACAAGAGGTGGGTGCACAGCACTAGTTTGTGCATCCGTCGAGGAGCCAAGTTTCAATACGTGTTCCCTCCTTAGGCATGGCATGGGCGGTGCTGGGTCCTACGGAACCCATCCCGCCAAGGTTAGCATTATAAGTTCAGTAAAGTAACTCTTGACTGGTGGTACAAATGAGATCCTGTTCCTGATTTTATTTTTTGGTATTAGAGAACCTCTGAGTCTGCCCAACCCCCCTGCTCCTCATCTTTATTTTCTGATGCCCCCGGTCATCCCCCTACTCAGAGGTCACCTTCCTACCCCCTCCATCCGTTGCTTTATTTTCTCCCACCTCCATTAAGGCGACTTCCCCAAACCCCATTAGGGATGCTCTGCTTGTTTTCGGTTCCCCGGAAAACAGTGGGGGATCTAGCCACATAGAATAGTACAGGGGGGTCTTACTAACAACACATTAGTAGTTTTTTCTTTATTTTTGAAATGAACACTTTCATTAGTTTTTTCCCACTCCACGAACATTTTACGCCAATTAATTCAAGAACTCTTTCTAATGAAATCGAACTTTATTTTCTCACACATACACACACACACAAAAAAAAAGAAAAAAATGCACACACAACATACAGAAATGAATATACAAATTGTAAATAGTTAAATTTTACATTGAACGCTGGGGTTATTAGTTAGATTAGGATCCACAGAGTGATTGAGGTATTTTGGTAAATGTTGCCAGTCAAGAGTAAGACTTCAAAGTCTCATCTGTTACATAGTCAAAAAGACCCTGTACCCTCCCCCTCCCAATTTCTTGTAGGGCCTTGTGCCTAATTTTGTTGAATTGAATTTTTTGTTCGTTTTTTATGTTCAATTTTTTCTTTCTCAATAAAATATATAAACAAGATCAAAGTGTAGTATCTGTTCTCTCAGTTACTAAACTTTCCGCCACCGGGCTTTCGGGCTAGGTTAAGGTGTTTTCATACTAACTTTCGTTAGCAAGGACCGACCCCCTCCTTTGGGGAGTCAGGACCTAAAGGACCGACTCCACATTTGTGGGAGCTTGGACCCGGAAACCGATCCCCTTTTTTGGGAGACTGGAATCTCGGGACCAGCACCACTAGCTGGTAGTTGAGACCTGCTTTTGTTGTTTTTTTTTGCATGCGTTTTTTCTTCGTTCCGGTCTCTTCCCTCTAGAGACAGGGGATGGTCTAATTCCTCCACACTTAATTGCCTGAGCAGCACTCTGACCTGCCAGGCCCAAACTTTGTCTATCTTCGCTGCTCTCCCAGTGGATCGAGCAGACAGGGTTCTCTTTCTCGCTTCTGTTGGGGTAAGTTAGTGGGTAGGGTGACGTGGGGTAGGGCGGGTGCTTCGTTTCTGCTCCCCTCTGTGGGCAGGGATGCCTATCCCCTCTCTCTCTTAATTGCGACGCGGCACTCTGACCCGCTAGCACCCACTGCGTCTTTCTTCTCTGCTCTCCCCCCTCGCGGGGGGATCTGAGCTGCTAACCCGACATCCCCGTGAGGGGAAGTCAAAAACTCTAATTTCTTCAAAGTCCGCTCCTCCCCCTCCTCCCCCTCCATTCCCCTGGGTTTTCTTTTCCCCCACTACACTTTGGTCCGCGCCAGCGGCCAGTGCAACCGCCACGATGCCAGGCAGGAGGGGTACGTCACCCCAAATGCGCAGCATCTCAACTGCTAACGACTCCCTATGTGAGGGAGCTGATGCATCTCCCGGCGAGACGGCGCCAGGAAACAAGGTAGGGCCCCGGCGCGCGGCGACCTTGGAAGAAAGCGTGAGGGTAGGGCCGCAGCCCGCGGCGACCCCCCAAAAAGCACCTGCAACCGCTCCCCATGAGGGCAACCCAGCGGAAAAAGCTGCCGTTAAGTCACTAGCTGGGGAAAGTGCAGAACCCAGCCAACCAGCTGCACCCCAGGACGGCAGAACCAAGGGAGGAAGACCGGGGAACCCATCCCCCGCTCCCCCAAAGGGCGACTCCCCAACAGAAAAGGAGGAAAACAGCACCGCGGACCAAACCGAGGCGCTGGACGAAGATGTAATAGCCTCCATCTGCTCACTATTCGGCGGGGAAGACAGTGATTGGCCCCCCAACACTCCCCAAGAGGACCAAATACGGAAAAGGGGTGACTCTCCGGCCAGTGGTAACAAAAGCAAGCTGGAAGGAGAGACACCCTTGACAGTACCCACCAACGCTCCAGCTGGGAACACGGCACCAGAAGGGGAGACACCTCCATCCCCCAAGGGGACAGCCACCCAGCAAAGGAAGAAAATAAGAAAGGGGAGCGGCCCGGAGAGCAAACCAAGCCAGGACGAAACAACGCCAAGGACACAATGGCCTACTTTGCCTGGTAACGGCCCAGTTCTGAAGCCAAAAATGCCCATAACAAGAGAGAGCCCCACAACACCAGCTACGCCCCCCAACCCGAGTCCAGCTGACACCCACCAGGATGGAGGACCGGCATGGGGCCCCAAAGAGCAGCAAGGGAAGTTGACGCCCGAAGACTACAGAGCACTCTTCGACTCCACTTACAAGGAGTATACCCAGGGGAACAACATCCAACCCCTCCCGGGTCAAGTGGAAGTTCTGGAGAAAAGAGTGCTCTCACTGATAACTTCAGACACCAAGACAAGGGGTCTGACGGGCGTCAACAAGGACACCATGATGAACGTGTTGCTGGAGCAGAACATTCCCGCCAACTACATCTGTAGAAGGAGTTACGCACAGTGGGATGTTCTGCTCCCCACCTCCGAAGACGCAGTCAGGCTGTCCAGGACCTGCCATCAGAGCAGGAACATAAAGCTCCAACCCATCTATATGAACAAGAGGAGAGCAAATATTTCTGCTCTAAACGTCCCCTGCTATATGGAGGCCAAACAACTGGGGGCTATCCTAAGCCAGTATGGAGACGTAGAGGAAGTCACCCCGGTCCGCGGATTAAGAAACATCATGACCGGGGACTACAAAGTACAGATGGTCCTGGACAAGGCTGGATTCTACGCCATCCCAGCCACACTCAAGTTCGGAGAGTGGACACTCTCCCTTATAGTGGAAGGGAGGAGGCCTCATTGCTGGCTGTGCACACAACAAGGGCATATGGCGAAGGACTGTCCAAAGAGGAACGGAGGGAAGAAGCCCACAAAAGCGGCGGGAACAAGCGTGACAACAAATCAAGCCGCTGCTCCCGCGCCGGCCGCAAATCCTCCAGAGGCACCAACAGGCTGGGTGACGGTCGTAAAAAAAGGCAAGATCAACAAACAGCCATCCTTGCAGACAGTCACCCAAGACCAAGAACAACCAAAGAGCGAGACGGAGAAAATGGACACACAGACACCCTCCTCCTCAAACAAGAGGAAACTACCAGAATCTGAGGAGGAGGCCGCGTCAGAGGCAGAGGAAGAGACAACAACAGTCTCTATGGCCCTGAGCGCAACAGAGATCAGGAGGGCCAGGAGGAGGAAAAGCCGCAAGACACGCGCAAACCCTCCTACCCCCACTGAGACTGAGAAGGACTCCCTCGCAACAACAACACAGGATGAGCCCCCTGTGATCCCAACACCCCAGCAACCCGAACAACCTTCCCCCTCTCCTATAAAGGCCCCAACAAACTCTTCCCGCCCCTCATCCCGTGACAGGAGCCAAAAAGAAGAAAACGAGCAGGCTACCCCCTCCCCAAGCGCTCAGCCTCCCCATCAACCAAAAGAGGTCCCCTCCCCCACTCCCAAAGTCCGCACTGAACGGACCAAAAAGCTCCCCTTCCTGCCAGGAAGCAGGATTTGTAAAACAGACCCTCTCCAACCGGCTCCGGACCTTAAAGGACAACAGAAGGTCCGGTACAATAAACTCAAAAACTTTGAAAAAGTCGGTGGAGACCTAGTAACAGACCCCACTAAATTCAAGGACGCTCCCTTGTTGACCACTTTCGTTAGGGTCAACAAGGACGGTAGGACTGGAGGAATGTGGGCAATGATTAAGGCAGCGAAGAATGCGATCCCAGGCCAGCAGCTGGTGGATAGGGACCATCCTTCACTGACCAACATTTTCTTTAAATGTGAGGGTAGAATCCCCATGTATGTACACCCATCGCTATACAGGGCACTCAAACTAACCTTCCCCCTGGACGTGGGGGGCGTGGCCAAGGATGGATCACCTTCATCGGATTTACTTACCGGCAGCCTTGGCCAGGCCTGCCATGTCCTCACTGCCCAGGATTTCAGACCCGTCTGTGACAGTGCTTGAGGTAAGTGATCATGTCTTTGAACTTGGCTACATTGAATGTGAGGGGCATCAGGTGTCGGAGCAAGGCCTCGCGCGTTGTGAGAGACTTGGTGTCCCTCAAGGTAGATATTGCCGCTATCCAGGAGACCCACTTTGTTTGTGACGGGGATTGTCAGGTGCTGGTAAACGATTACGATGTCTACTCAGCATATGGCAATACCTATAGTCGTGGAATCTCCTTGCTAGTGAGTCGCACCCTGTCAGCGTCGGTGAATGTTGTTCACGCAGGCGAGGACGGGCGGGCGCTTGTTGTTGATGTTGCTGTTAATTGTAGTGTTTTTCGGATTGTTGCTGTTTATGCTCCCAATGCTGCTGTAGAGAGGGCAACCTTTTTTCGACGGTTGGAGGGCTTCTTAGTGGATCCGGAACGGTTAGTTTTAATGGGGGATTGGAATGCAATCCTTGATCCCAAAATAGATAAGGTCGGGGGGACTAGCGGGTCGGCGTGGTGTGACAGCAGTCTGTCTGACCTGATGGCCTCGTGCGATCTCGTTGACAGATTATGTCTGGATCATCCGGGGCGGGAGATGTGGACGTGGCATCCTGTAGTGCCTTCCCATCCAAGCACTTACTTGGATCGGATGTTAGTTAGAAGAGGTGATGTAGACTTCCTATCTTGCCCCACGTTCCACTTGCTAGGACACTCGGACCATAAACTTGTTATGGCCCGTTTGAGCTTAAGTGCTAGGCCTAAACTGGCCGGATACTGGAAGTTCAACAGCACCTTGTTGGAGCTGGAGGACTACCGGTTGAAGGTCACTGAGCTAATTCAGCGGGCTTTAGTGGGGGCGGTTACAGGGAGTAAGTGGTGGGTTAGTCTCAAGGCCAAAATTAGGCGCTTCTCTGTCCAGTATAGCCAACGCCTCGCGATAGATAAGGCTAAGGCAAAGAAGCGTTTAGAGGATAAGCTGACCCGGGCGGTGGAGGGGGGGGACCCCCTAGAGTTAGCACTAGCTAAACAAGATCTCAACCGCTTGGCTAGCGAGCGGTATGAAGGTCAAGTAGTTAGGGCTAGGTTAAACAAAGTTTCTAACGAGGCTGTGAATGTTGACGCTGTTGAGCGTAAGGCTGCTTTAAGGCGCGGTTCGGATGGGTACATTCGTAAAGTACATAACCTGGAAGGACACCCCTTAGTATCGACTCGGGAGATCTGCGAGGGGTTTCGGGAGCATCTATCGGTGCGCTTCACCCAACTACCCGGACTCAGGGTTGATGAGTTTGGCAGCTATTTGGCTGACTCGCCCCGCCTCACGGCGGCTCGGGCGGCTAGCTGTGATGGTCTTATTACTGAACATGAGGTCATTACTGCGTTGAAGCAGGTCGGCTATAACAAATCCCCGGGGCTTGATGGTTTACCCTACGAGTTTTACTTGAGGCTGTCGCCCATGTTGGTCCCTATTCTGAAGGATATGTTCAACCATTGGTTTGCCCAGGGTTCTATCCCTGGACAGGTGACCAAGGGTGTGATCACATTGCTGAGGAAAGGTCAACGGCATGGTGGGAGGGAAAACTTTGATGATTTTAGGCCCTTGACTCTGCTAAACACAGAGTTAAAGATTTTGGCAAAGATTCTTGCGAATCGCTTGCAGGTTGTCATCACTGACTTGATCGAACCGGACCAGACTTATGCTGTGAAGGGGAGATCGATTCAAGACAATTTGCACTTGATACGCTCGATCATAGAGGGGACAGAAGACGACACCGAAGCCGCGCTGATCAGTTTGGATCAGTCCAAGGCATTCGATAGGGTCGACCATCGGTTCCTAGGATCTGTGCTAGAGGCCGCCGGATTTAATCCGGACTTCCGCAAGTGGATCTTTGTTCTGTATGACAGGCCGACGGTAGCGGTGCAGATCAACGGTAAGCTGTCGGAGTCATTCGCTGTCTCTCGGTCGGTGCGACAGGGTTGTCCGCTGTCGCCTCTGTTGTACGTCCTGGCGTTGGAACCCCTCCTTCGCAAGTTAAGGGACGAGGCGGCTACACCAGTCCTGCGCGGAATAGCTCTCCCTGGAGGCACACGAGCCAGGGTTTCCGCGTTCGCCGATGACGTCACCGTGTTCGTGTCTTGCCTCACGGACGTTCAAGCGGTGGTCGAGGCGCTCGCTCGATACGAAGAAGTAACAGGGGCCATCTTCAACCGTAGCAAGTCTGTTGGCCTGCGGTTGGGGGCCTGGACCGGGGTAAACTCGCTTCCAGGTATTTTCAGCTGGACCAATGGACCGGTCCGCATTCTCGGTGTCTGGTTTGGACCGGGACTTCAGCTGGAAAAGAATTGGTCGGAAGTACAGTCTAAGGTCAAATCGTCAGTAAAGACTTGGATTGGAAGGAAATTGTCCTTGAAGGGTCGGGCGGAGGCGTGTGCTACATACGTCTTTCCGCTCATCCTTTACCGTTTGTCTGTACTTCCTCTCCCTGCAGAACGACTAACCCGCTTACAAGGGCGCCTCGATTCACTTTTGTGGAACGAGGGTAAGCATTATGTCTGCAGAGAGGTCTGTGTTCAAAATCCGAGCGAGGGAGGCCTGGGTCAGCCCAGTCTCTTGTGTCATAGAAATGCCGAGAGATTGGCTTTCCTGGGTCGTTCGCTTGAAGGAGACGCTCCGTGGGTCCCTGTGGTTGAGAACTCGTTTCCCAATCTCAAACCCAACCCTTCGGTAGAAGGTCGTCGTAGACCGAAGGGGGAGTCCAAGTTCTTCTCCGAATGCCGAACCGCTCTTAGAGCTTTGCCGGGGACCAATGTCCTCGATCAGCCAAGGAAGAAACTGTATCGGGATTTAGTGGAGGGGACCGCGAAGGATCCACTTTGTAGGCGGATGGGATGGTCGATGGAGGTTGTCCGTTCTCAATGGCGTTGGGCGCCGGGACGGGAGATTCTGAATAACTCGGAATTCTCCCTGACTTGGCGACTGGTCCGAAATGCGCTGCCCCTCTTCGACGTACTTTTCCGGTATAAAGAACATACCAGTCGCTTCTGTCCGTGCTGTGACGAACGCGAGCCCGAAACAATCGAGCACGCGTTTTTTAGTTGCAGCCGGATACAGCCCCTATTAAAGTACGTCGAGGGGGTAACAGCTCGCATCGATGCCGAATGTCTGCTCGATCTCGACGTAGGAACTTTTGTGTACAACATGGAGCCGCCGTTCCCCAGGGAGGAAAGTTTGGTTTTCCTGGTGATCCTAGCAGTAGCGCGCATGACCATTTGGATCGCGCGCCTCAAGTTGGTCCACGAAGGGACATCTGTTCCTGATCGGGATCTGATCGTTTACTTTAAACATTTGCTTAAAGTAAAGATCAGATGCGATTGGAAGAGGTTGCCTAGAGTGAAATTTGACAAGAGGTGGGTGCACAGCACTAGTTTGTGCATCCGTCGAGGAGCCAAGTTTCAATATGTGTTCCCTCCTTAGGCATGGCATGGGCGGTGCTGGGTCCTACGGAACCCATCCCGCCTAGGTTAGCATTATAAGTTCAGTAAAGTAACTCTTGACTGGTGGTACAAATGAGATCCTGTTCCTGATTTTATTTTTTGGTATTAGAGAACCTCTGAGTCTGCCCAACCCCCCTGCTCCTCATCTTTATTTTCTGATTCCCCCGGTCATCCCCCTACTCAGAGGTCACCTTCCTACCCCCCCCCCCATCCGTTGCTTTATTTTCTCCCACCTCCATTAAGGCGACTTCCCCAAACCCCATTAGGGATGCTCTGCTTGTTTTCGGTTCCCCGGAAAACAGTGGGGGATCTAGCCACATAGAATAGTACAGGGGGGTCTTACTAACAACACATTAGTAGTTTTTTTTTTTTTTTTTTTTTTTTTTAAATGAACATTTTCATTAGTTTTTTCCCACTCCACGAACATTTTATGCCAATTAATTCAAGAACTCTTTCTAATGAAATCGAACTTTATTTTCTTACACATACACACACACAAAAAAAAAAAAAAAAAAAAAAATGCACACACAACATACAGAAATGAATATACAAATTGTACATAGTTAAATTTTACATTGAACGCTGGGGTTATTAGTTAGATTAGGATCCACAGAGTGATTGAGGTATTTTGGTAAATGTTGCCAGTCAAGAGTAAGACTTCAAAGTCTCATCTGTTACGTAGTCAAAAAGACCCTGTACCCTCCCCCTCCCAATTTCTTGTAGGGCCTTGTGCCTAATTTTGTTGAATTGATTTTTTTGTACGTTTTTTATGTTCAATTTTTTCTTTCTCAATAAAATATATAAACAAGATCAAAGTGTAGTATCTGTTCTTCAGATGCTGCATTTCCATTTCTTGTTCTCTTTCGGTGGAGGATCAGTCCTTCACGACTGAGACAATTTTTTTATTTTTATACCTTTTCTCCACGTTAAAAAACGACCCTGGTGTCTAACTCTGTCCCGTGGGGAGGGATAGTAAATAGGTACTTTATTTAATCGAGTGACGATGTAAAATACTGATATGACCCTTCTAGAGTTGTCGAACTTACTTTCGACTTTGCCGGGTGTAAGTGCAAGACTGCCTCATTTTGGAAGCATCGACTTTACTTTTCTTTCTTTTTTTTTTTTTTTTTTTTTTGGCAAATATAGCCCGTTATTGGCATTTTCTGAAAGCCAAACAGCTTTTTCAGAAAATCAATATTTGCGAAATTTAGCCGAAAAAAGTCGATGCTTCCGAAAGTAGAGTATCGATTTACGGGAACTTAATATTAGAAACGAAGCAAGTTTAAAAAAAAAAAGTTAAATAATGAAATGTGTTTGTGTTTTTTTTCTATTTCATTTATTTATTTAGTTTTTGATAATCTGGTTTATTAGTGACATTTCATTAATAATCTGATGAAAAAAAATAAAACTATTTTATTTTCACGTTGCAATAATAAATATATTTAAAATTCCAGCAAACGAGTAGTTTCCAAGATATGAAGAATTTTACGTAAATTGAGCACCCACACGTTGACGCTCCTCCAACAAAAATTCGGCAAATGTGTATCTCAGCGGCGTAAATTCAAGTTTTACACTAATCGTGGCCATAAAGTGGGTGGTCATTATACGTTAAATTATTATAGAAAAGTGATCCCCCACTTTCTTTAAACTAACATTTCTTCATATCCTGGAAACTACTCGTTTGCTGGAATTTTAAACGTAATTTTTGTTTTCAACATCCTCAAAAACTTATGTCTTAACTGTCCAAGTTTTTGTTTCTGGAAAGTAGATTGTCTGCCCCTTGCTGATTTTATATTCCACACATTCCCAATAGGTGTCACTAGCAGTGTATAATTCAAAAATAAAATGGCGTGAAGTTTTTCTTCGATAAAATGTTTCATAATATTTGATTTTCTTAAATAAATAAAAAAAACTACTTGATCGATTTACGTGATTTTTGGAATATGACATCTTCATGCAGTGACAAGTATGTACATTATGATGATTCAATACGTTCGCCACATATATACATTTGGACATCGAAATATTGAATTGTCAGTGAAACAATCGTTTCTATTTTATTTTCACGTCGCAATAAATATATTTAAAATTCCAGCAAACGAGTAGTTTCCAAGATATGAAGAATTTTACGTAAATTGAGCACCCACACGTTGACGCTCCTCCAACAAAAATTCGGCAAATGTGTATCTCAGCGGCGTAAATTCAAGTTTGCCACTAATGGTGGCCATAAAGTGGGTGGTCATTATACGTTAAATTATTATAGAAAAGTGATCCCCCACTTTCTTTAAACTAACATTTCTTCATATCCTGGAAACTACTCGTTTGCTGGAATTTTAAATGGGTTTTTCGTTTCAACATCCTCAAAAACTTAGAAATGTCTTAATTGCCCAAGTTTTTTTCTATAGCGTGGAAAGTCGATTGTCTGCCCTTTACTGATGTTACATTCCAAACATTCCTAATAGGTGTCGCTAGCAGTGTATCATTCAAAAACAAGATGGCGTAAAGTTTTTCTTCGATAAAATGTCTCATAATATTTGATTTTCTTAAATAAATAAAAAACTACTTGATCGATTTACGTGATTTTTGGAATATGACATCTTCATGCAGTGACAAGTAATGATTTTTTTTTCAGATTTTTATAGTAAAAAAGATTACTTGTAGACCATTTATAACCTTGCACCAACTATATTTTTTAATCCCGAAAAACAATGTAAAAACATTAATTATTAATGAAAACAAATTTCGAAGATAATTATCGAAAATGAAGTTGTGCTAAGATTTGCAAAATTTTCAGAAAATAACTCCCTTGTTACGATTCGAACTCTTCGTTTTTTTATTTAGCAAATCTCAATTCTCGTTAATTTTATTCGAAACGTATTTTCATTTATATTTAATTGCATCGTTTTTCGTAATTTTTGGATATGTCCATAAGTGTTACATGGAAATTAAGTGTATACCATTGGTTTTATTTGAAAGTTTCTATAATGCAGAATTCACATTTTTAGATGCACAAACTTAAAAAAAAATATTTGCCAGCCATTGTTAATGACAAATTACAATTTAGCATTCATATCTCTGACATAAAAAATATTTTTGTCCAGAATTCCCCTACATTAAAAACAAACACCAATGCGTGTTTAGATTAGTGATCTTTTAAACAAACGCATTTAAGAAGAAAACAGAATTACGTACTTACCTGCCGTGTCAAAATTATTATAAATTAAAAAAAAATACTAAAAAATATCCAGTAAAATGATACTAGTGGAATAGAAAGTAAAATTTGTCGAAAATTTTTGGGTTGTTTTAAAAGCGGAATGAAAATTAAAATTTCGTTCCGTTTTAATCTTTTTTTTTTTTTAATTGCGCTAGTCTCACATTTTTACTTAAAAAATGGTTGAAAAACAAAATATACTTTTCCAGTAAGGAAGTTTAGATTTCTTAAAACATGCCTTCTACCTCTCATTCATACAGGAAAAGCTTCAATAGTTTCTCTCCAATAACGGCAAGACTTCGGATCTCCCAGCCCGGATTCTGGTTTCCCAACTGTACTGATATGCAGAAGTTCAAGTGTAATGTGAACAAAAATCTTGCTAATCCTCTCTCTTCCTAATGCCCCTGAAACTTATGTCCCTGATAATAGCCCCCTATTCAATGTGGCACTGTGCTTTGTTTGGGGTGAAAATTGATTAAAAAAATTAAGATATTCATCGTAGTTATGATTGTATTAATAGAAAATATATTAATCATAGTAATGATTGTATCAATATAAGATATTCATCATAGTAATGATTGTATCAATATAAGATATTCATCATAGTTATGATTGTATCAATATAAAATATATTCATCGTAGTTATAATTGTATCGATATAAAAGATATTCATCATAGTTATGATCGTATCAATATAAAAGATATTAATCGTATTTATGATTGTATCAATATAAAAGATATTGATCATAGTTATGATTGTATCAATATAAAAGATATTGATCATAGTTATGATTGTATCAATATAAAAGATATTGATCATAGTTATGATTGTATCAATATAAAAGATATTGATCATAGTTATGATTGTATCAATATAAAAGATATTGATCATAGTTATGATTGTATCAATATAAAAGATATTGATCATAGTTATGATTGTATCAATATAAAAGATATTGATCATAGTTATGATTGTATCAATATAAAAGATATTGATCATAGTTATGATTGTATCAATATAAAAGATATTGATCATAGTTATGATTGTATCAATATAAAAGATATTGATCATAGTTATGATTGTATCAATATAAAAGATATTGATCATAGTTATGATTGTATCAATATAAAAGATATTGATCATAGTTATGATTGTATCAATATAAAAGATATTGATCATAGTTATGATTGTATCAATATAAAAGATATTGATCATAGTTATGATTGTATCAATATAAAAATATTCATCATAGTTATGATTGTATCAATATAAAAATATTCATCATAGTTATGATTGTATCAATATAAAAATATTCATCATAGTTATGATTGTATCAATATAAAAATATTCATCATAGTTATGATTGTATCAATATAAAAGATATTCATCATAGTTATGATTGTATCAATATAAAAGATATTCATCATAGTTATGATTGTATCAATATAAAAGATATTTATCATAGTTATGATTGTATCAATATAAAAGATATTCATCATAGTTATGATTGTATCAATATAAAAGATATTCATCATAGTTATGATTGTATCAATATAAAAGATATTCATCATAGTTATGATTGTATCAATATAAAAGATATTCATCATAGTTATGATTTTATTATTGTAAAAGATATTCCTCGTAATTATAATTGCATCAATATAAGATATTGATCATAGTTATGATTGTATCAATATAAAAGATATTGATCATAGTTATGATTGTATCAATATAAAAGATATTGATCATAGTTATGATTGTATCAATATAAAAATATTCATCATAGTTATGATTGTATCAATATAAAAGATATTCATCATAGTTATGATTGTATCAATATAAAAGATATTCATCATAGTTATGATTGTATCAATATAAAAGATATTCATCATAGTTATGATTGTATCAATATAAAAGATATTCATCATAGTTATGATTTTATTATTGTAAAAGATATTCCTCGTAATTATAATTGCATCAATATAAGATATTGATCGTATTTATGCTTGTTTCAATATAAAAGCGAAATCTCTTAGTGAGTATATTTAAAGAGTTGAGCAAAACACACGCTAATCTCGTAATGTAGTTATGAATCTCGTAACGTAGTTATGATTGTATCAATATAAAAGATATTCATCGTAGTTATGATTGTATTAATATAAAAGATATTCATCATAGTTATGATTGTATTAATATAAAAGATATTCATCATAGTTATGATTGTATCAATATAAAAGATATTCATCGGTGAAAATTAAATAAACAATAAAAAAAATAATTTAATGTTTTTTTTCATTGCAGATATTCCTGCTTGATCGCCTGTGTTGGATTTGAATTTTCGTTAACATTTGATACAGAGAGAACCATATTCTTGTTTGTGAAATCTAAACAAACATCTGTTGCAAAAATACTCTACATTCTAAGTTTTATAAAATCTTCAGAAAAAAACTGAATAATCTGTCATAAACATCTTGGTATTCTTGTTTCAAAAGATAATTACTGAAACATGCAAGCACACGGTGAATATAAACCATATTTTTGTTTGATGTGTGAACAGACTTCTCGACAAAGACATCTAGTGCCACAAATGATAATCCATTCTAGAAAAAACCATTATTCTTGTACAATATGTGGATCTATTTTTTCTCAGAAAGGAAATCTTATGCAACATATGATAAACCACGCCGAGGAAACCTCATATTCTTGTGAAGTGTGTAGCTATGTTTGTCACGAGAAAGAAAAGTTTGCAAGACATATAGAAACTCACACTGGGGTAAAACAATATTCTTGTGCACACTGTAAACTTTCTTGTACTACAAAATCAAATTTAGTGAAATATATGAAAACTCACACTGGCGAAAAGTCATATTCTTGTGAATTGTGCGATTATTCTTTTTCTCAAAAATCAAGACTTGCAAGACATATGAAAACTCACACTAGGAAGAAAACATATTCCTGTGCACAATGTGAATATTCAAGTTCTCATAAACAAAGTCTTGTGAAACATGTAAGAAGGCACACTGGTGAAAAACCATATTCTTGTCAACAATGTGGATATTCATGTTCTCATAAATCAAATTTAGTGAGGCATATTCGAATCCACACTGGTGAAAAGCCATATTCTTGTGAAAAATGTGGAAGTTCGTTTTCTCAAAAATCAAATTTAAAAACACATATAAGTAGTCACACTGGTGAAAAACCATATTCCTGTGAACAATGTGAATATTCAAGTTTTCATAAATATGATCTTGTGAAACATGTAAGAACTCACACAGGTGAAAAGCCATATTCCTGCGAACAATGTGGATATTCTTTTTCTGTTCAATCAAGTTTAACGATGCATCTTCGCATACACACTGGTGAAAAGCCATATTCTTGTGAAAAATGTGGAAGTTCGTTTTCTCAAAAAGCACATTTAGTGGGCCATATGAGAACTCACACAAAGGAAAAGCCATATTCCTGTGAATTATGTGAATTTTCTTTTTCTCAAAAATCAAATTTAATGTCACACATGAAAACTCACAGTGGTGAAAAGCCATATGCGTGTGAACAATGTGGATATACATGTTCTCATAAAAAATATCTCACGAGGCATATGAAAAAACACACTAAAGTGAAACAAACATAAGTTAAATGAGACATATTCGAATTCACAATGAAACATTTTACTATCTACGTAGCTCCAGGTAGTAGTGATTGGCTAACACTTGATTTCTAAGAACTACGACAGAAGTAAAATAAAACAAAAAGAAAAAAATCCTCGTAAATTATGTAAATATTTTTGTTCTTAAAAATACACTTTAGTTACACATGAAATCTCACACTGGCGAAAAGTTATGTGAATATTAAGTCTTATGAACACAATCTCGCAACACATATAAAACACACTGTGTAAAATCCATATTCCTGTGAAGTATAGGACACATTTGAGAACTCACATTGTTTATTCTTTAAAACAATGTGTATATTATTGTTCTTATACTTCATATTTATTGAGACACATTTGAGAACTTACACTGACTAAGCTACTGCAAATAACTGGAAAATAACCTTAGACTTTGCTAAACCAGATGGTAAGTTCAAAGTATAAAGTTGTAGAAATAAGCTCAGTTGTCAACTGTGAAAACTACGAGAATTACAAGGACAGAAATAAAGAGTTAATGCTGTTACTGTTTCCACATACAACAATCCCCTCTGGAGCTTAATATAATAATATCGTTAATTGCAAGGCTATTATGAGATTCTCAATTTCAAAAACAATGGACGTCCTTACCACAAAACAACACAACATATTGGAAACGGAAGCTCCGGAATCAGTTGAATTTTTTGCAGAAATTAAATTGTCTCAACTGAGATGGGTGGAGAACATCACCTGCAGGAAGGAGGAGGAGGAAACTCGAGAGAAGGACCCAAACAGTTGCCATAAGAATAAAAATAGAGGAAGAAGAAACAGAAAATAAACGTTTTAAGTACAATGTACGACTGTTTTACTAAAATTAAAGTCACAGTATAAAAGTCATCGGAAAATGAAGAGTTGGATGATCACTGAAGTCTTTTGTTTGAGAACGAATGAAGGAACATAGAATTAAGAAACAAAGCAGATCGTTGATATTATTAAAATAACAAAAACTAATCATAAATTTCATAATAATAAATTCCATAATAAATGAAAATGTGAATATAAGTGTACTTGTAAAGAATATCTAACGAGACATGAAAAACACACTAAAATGAAAAAAAACAATATAGAAACTTAAATGAGACATTCAAATTCACAATGAAACATTCGAATAGCTATGTATCTCACAAGGATGCAAGTGTTAGCCACGAGTAGTAGTGATTGGCTAACACTTGATTTCTAAGAACTACGACTGAAGTAAAATAAAAGGAAAAATCTTGTAAATTATGTAAATATTTTTGTTCACAAAATAAGCTTTAGTTACACGTGAAATTTCACACTGGCGAAAAGTCATAATCTTGCGAATTATTTGAATATTCAAAATCTTATGAACACAATCTCGGAAGACATATAAAAAATCACACTGTGTAAAAGCCTACCTAACTAATATTCCTTATGAACACAATCTCGGAAGACATATAAAAACACAATTTGTAAAAGCCTACATAACTAATATACCTAGTGAACCAAGTGCAAAAGAGATCTAGACAATTGCACTTAAGGGAACAACGAATATACTAAACGAGCTCTTGGTTGGTTTCAATAAAAAGCAGGGCAATGTTGGTAGCTGATTTGGCTGTCTTATACCTCCTCTGGAGCATAATATAATATCTTTAATTGAGACTCAATTTAAAAGACAATGGACGTCCTTACCACAAAACAAGACAACATATTGGAATCGGTTGATCTTTTTTTCAGAAATGAACTTGTCTCAATTGAGATGGCTGGAGAACAGAACTTGCAGGGGAAAGAATGACCCAAACAGTTGCCATACGAATAAAAAGATAAAACAAATAAAAATAAACGGTATAAGGAAAATGTACGACTGTTTTACTAAAATGTAAGTCACAGTATAAAAGTCACCGGAAAATGAAGAGCTGGATGATTAATGAAGTCTTTTGTTGGAGAACGAATGAAGGTACACACAATTAAGATCGTTGATATGATTAAAAGCAACAAAAACCAATCATAAATTTCATAATAAAACTGAAAAATGCAATGATAAAACATAAGCTGAACTGATTTGAAAATTATCGAAACGGTAACTGCCATGCATACCGCAGCTTTTACCGACATATATCTAGGTCAAACAGACAGAAATATATAGAAGCTTTTACCGACATATGTCTAGGTCAAACAGACAGAAATATATAGAAGCTAGAAGTAATTGCAAGAAAGAAATAGCAACAAAGAGAAAATTCACTGAAAGCACAAAAAAGCATCGAAGCACAGAAGTAAGGAACCCGTTATTTCTTGAAAAACTACAACATTGTAGTAAATAATGGGCAATCAACAATTGCCCCACTATCCGACAATCATGAGGTTGTTTGCTCAGCAACTGAGAAGGATAACATGCTTATAAATCACTTTTCCTCCAACTCCACACTTACCATGCCCTCCATAACTTTGCTTTATCAAGGGACGCCACACTAAACGATCTGAAAATCACCCCTTTCTCAGGTGCATGCTATCACATAAAACCTTGACACTTCAAAAGCATGTGGACCTTATCTCATCCCGGCTGTGCTATTGAAAAAAATTCTCCACAAAAGTAGCTCCAGTTCTCTTCAAACTTTACAACAAACGCCTTAATGAATCTTGCTTTCCTGACTGCAGGAAATTACTTCTGTGGTACCAGTTTTAAAAAATTCTGGCGAAAGAACTTATTGCCCGTTTAGCCTCCTCCCATTTTTCGCCAAAATATATGAGTCCATAATTGACCAAACTCTAGTCCATCACCTTACAGATGCTAAAATTCTGACCGACCAACAATATGGATTCAGGCAAGACCGTTCCACAGCAGATATCCTAACTGTAATCTCTGAAGGTATATACCATTTAGTGGACAAAGAAGATGAGAGTAGAGCGGTAGCTCTAGATATATCTAAGGCTTGACAAGGTATTGCATGAAGGTCTTCTCAGGAAAATCAGATCATACGATATCACTGGACGAATACTTAACATAATTAAATCCTTTAGAGAAAAATCCAGGTTGTCCTCGACGGTCATACATCTAAACAATATGATATAAATGAGGGAGCGCTTCAGGGGTCTATACTTGGCCCTTTATTATTCCTAATATTCATAAATAACTTCCCTGATAAAACTGTCTGTGAAATGGGTATATATGCTGACGATACCACGCTCTATAACAGACATGACAGGAAAACAAATGAACGCATATCTAAAGAAATGGAAGAAAAACTAGAGGATGACCTCCAATCTGTAGTGGAATGGGGACAAAATGGATGGTCACATTCAATGCTGTCAAGACTAAACTTGTTTCCTTCAATAATTACAAGAAACCTTCTCTACCACCAATAGCAATGGCCAAAGACTCTTTATCTAAAAGTACTTCTTTAAACTCCTCGGCCTAACGTTTATAGGAAAAATGAGTTGGAACAATTACATTGAGAGCATTGCCAGGACTGCTGCAGAGAAGGTAGGTTCTCTCTACCGCGCTAGAAAGCCACTAACGCCCGAAAGGTTCAAAAGAGTTTCCAACGTGATAGATCCTGAACTGTCATCTAGTCTTCAACAAACTGCAAGCACTTGTACCGCTTACCTTAAATACCCCTTACAAACCCGACAAACAGCTAAATCCCACCTCTACACAGTAGAGATCGCTAGATATAAGAGATCTTTCTACTCCAGTAGTTTTTTTCCACAGAACCGCTAGACTTTGGAATTCCCTTCTGGGTCCCTACTTCCCCAACTGTACTGTGAAAATGTAATAAATAAATATAAAATGAACTGTTGAACAAAACAAAAAAAAACGAACATGAATTTAGGGCTCCATAACACGGTGTAATCATTATTTCGTTCCTCTTGTAAACATTGTTTTCCTATCAAGTTTACGTTATATTTGTAAATGCCTACGGATTGTTAAGACGTCTTATATTAATTTCTCTTTTGTCTTTCCAATTCATTAAAAAATAAAATATATGAAGATAAAAATCAGGTCTTAAAATCTAATTTTAAAACTAAACATTTCATAATTATTTGGATTAGTCGAACTAGTTTTAACATTCAAGATAAGAACAATGTAATGTTGCAATCAAAGGGACATAACTTCAAAAAGAGTTACCTGCCCCTTAAACCATATTGGATTCTGTTCTATTTTTTGTATCTCCTCACATACCGCGAGTTAGGCATTGACAACATTTTAAACAGTAGTCTCAATAATTCCAATTTTCATATAACATTTGCAAAACTGAATATTTCACATAAAATGAATATTTTTTATAAACAAATCAAACAAGTCAGTCAGTCAAACAAAAAAAAGATTGAACGAAGACAACTAATTATATTTTGTAAACCTTTCAGTAATTACTGCTGTCCATAGATGTTTTGGTCCACTAATCCTCTGTTTAAAACTGGTATTTTCAGACAAAGCTGATTTGTGTTATATCACATATGTAGCAGAAACAAATAGAACTCTTTTCTTGTGCGTCAGTGCCTCCCCTGACTGTGCGATTTGGCACATACTGACCAATCAGAGGCATGGCACAGGGACCTTCCCCCTAAGGAACTCTAACTGCTTCCGTTCCGGAAGAGAAAAAACTCTTCCTTTTCCAGCCAGACGCAAAAGAGAGCAGACCTGTTTCCTCACTCTCCCTATCTGCCTACACCTGTATCGACGATTCCCACTTGGAAATAACTACCGGGCAAAGGCAGACAAGTTTTATACGAGTTATATCTTTTTGACATCTTACCTTGACTCCCTTTAATACACCTTCTCCTTGTTATGTTTTACGAAGTTGTTTGTTCTTTTATTCAGTAGCTTGTGTTAAATTATTTATTTTATTAGGCAGTGTCTGAAAAGCACTAACTCAACTCCCTAAAATAGTGGCCCGACGTGTACACACATTTACTGAATGGCGAGCCTAACTTCTTCCCCGTTTAAGCAAGGAAAAGGAGGCGAACAGAAATTCCTGTGAAATACTTTTCTCAAGAAAAGTAATACTATACGGACAAACTTCACACCTCTGAGAAGGATATATATAAAAAATAAAAAAAACTTTTTTTTAATTCGTAACGGAAACTTTTTTTTCGTCACCGAATTAAAAAAACTGTTTAACTGAAAAATCTAATAAGTTTGTTAAACCGAATAATTGAACGATAAATTAGTTTTACTGGAAAAGCGAACGATAATTAGTTTAAATGAAAAATGGAACGATAAACTAAGAAAAATTAAATAAAAACAAATAATGTTAGTATAAACAAAGCATTAAATATTAAAACATTATAAAAATCTGTTGTAGAATTTAAGAAAAAGTGTGAATCTTTCTTCTTATTTTTTTTTACTAATATTATCATTCTCCCTGCAAACAAACATTTTTCATAAGGGAATTCGATGACAAAAAACAAGAAGTTCGAAAAATAATTATTAATGTATTTTTTTGTTGACAAAAACGTCATCAACAATTCTTTAAAGATTAACCTATTTCATAATGTAATGCACAGTATAAATAATTAAACTAAAAGAAACATATTTTTTGTTTAGAATTATTCAATCAAGTAATTCAAGTTTTACGATATCGCTTTTATCAAATTGTTATGTGAATGTACACAATATTTACAATACACTCCAAATTGCATTTTTTTAAAATACGTTCTGTTTTTTTTTGTCTGAAACTCACTTTGCTGTATTGAGACGGCGTGATTTTTTTTTCTTTTTAACGCATTGGTCCCTTTTCATTTTTTTTCTTTGCAACTCGGGACGATGCATCGTGCAGGCATATTAAAAATTTGACCTATATATATATATATATATATATATATATATATATATATATATATATATATATATATGATTAAAATAATGGAAATAGTATTCCGACAAAATAGAGAAATAAAAAGGAACAAACCGTATTATGTTTTCATCAACGTTTCGTCTTTATTTCGAGACTTCCTCTGGATGAATGAGATTAAGAAACAAAAAATACCAGTACAAAATATTTGAAAATGTTTCACGTGCACAGTGTGATGCAGTTCTATTTCAGAAAAAAACGAAAAAAGAGGCTGGAAATTCAAAAAGGTGAGGGGGGAGGGCTGGCGCTGTTAAAGAGAGGGAAATTTTAGTGACGTCATATAGTCGTTAATGTAATCTTTAAAATATGAACGCAGTTAATATTCTTACTGGAAAAAAAATTGCGGCAATACAAAAAATACTAATCGCTGCCAACTCTCGCAACAACAGGAGAACTTTTTTGCTTAAATGTATACAAGAAAAATTATACCCAAAAATACATAAATATTTGAAATATTCGCACCATATTTTCCCGGATTACATTGAAAAATATTTAGTTGCTTCAGCGGATCTTTTAAAACAACAAAGCTCTCATTTATTCCATGAAGCCCGAACATTAGCTAACGACCTACTACAGAACTACATGATGAGACACAATTTTTTCTTAAATATAAACAAATCAGTTAAAAGATTCAGCACCCACCATTGTCACAAACTGGATAATAAACTTACAAAATTAATCTCCGAGAGCAAATGGAGAGCTATAGGACGCCCGGATCTAATACAAAATCTCTCTACCAAAGTACTCTCAAACACCGAAATTGAAGCCCTTAGTTTCGGACTAAAATTCGCAACTGGCATACATTCAAATATTACCACCGACGCAAGTTTGAAGAATTACAAACATGAAGATACGGATTTTCAAAAAGGTTTAATACAGGGTGTTATTTCTGTTGCAGTTACTCATCCATATGAAACTGTACTTCCTAAGAGATACATAGATGCTTTGAAACACCTAGCGAATTACAATAACTTGATTATATCACCAGCTGATAAAGGTGGTGGTATAGTATTAATGGAAAAAGATGAATACCTGGAAAAAGTTTCCACATTGTTGGACGACAACAACACTTACACCAAAACTGATTTAAAGACAGTAAATTGAAGTGTTGAGAATTTCAACCAATATTATAAAAAACTTATAAAATACAATAAAACTTGGATGTCATACATTGAATACCACCCCAATGTTCCATCACTACATGGCCTCCCAAAACTCACAAACCAGACATCCCTATGCGCCCTATAATATCCGGCATCGGTAGTGCCACACACAAAATTGCACGTGCCATATCAAACGTTTTGACTCCACTACTGGGCACTATCAACACCTCCCACATAAAGAACCCCGGAGATTTACTGAACAAAATAAAAAACATTAACGTACAAAACAAAACTATACACAGCTTAGATATAACATCATTATATACTAATTTCCCCATTAAAAATGCTTGAATTTACTCCTTAAACATTTAAAAAAAATCTAACATTAGCTTACCTTTTCCTCCCGACACTCTTATAAAAATCATTAGACTTATAACTAACATGACTTACTTTCATTTCAATAACAATTTCTATAAACGAAATTTTGGT
>NC_136527.1:186911792-186931792 GCF_053919585.1 Euprymna scolopes
ACCTAAGTGAAGAAAATTATAATTATGAATTATTATGTGCAGAGGTGTTTGGGCATTTAGTAATCACATATTGTGTGTGGCAGTGATCATGGATCCCTTTTTCTTTGTTATAGTCAGCGGGTGAGGTTGGTAGGGTATGAGTGCCTTTGCGGTGAGGTTGCTTTTCATGATGACTGTCACCACGCTCAGATTATTGGGTTTTACGAATAATTTTTTGTCAGCGTATTTCTTTATAGTTTCCTTGGTTTGGGTATCACGTTCACTAATGCTACAGTCTCCAGCTATAGGTGTAACTAGGTGTGGCAGACGGTTTTTTATGGTCCGGCCAAATAAGATTGAGGCTGGAGAAAACGCCTGTGGTTAAGTGTGGGATTGTCCAGTAGTCTAACAGGAATTGGAATAATACTTGCCTCCAGCTTTGACCTTTGATTAGGGAAGCTTTGATGGATTTTTACAGTGCGCATAAAGCGGTCTGTTTCAGCATAAGCCTAGGGTCATAGAGGTGTTATTTCCCTGTGTCTGAATCCGGTGGTGGAGGCGTACGCTTTTAAATCATAGCTGTTGAAGGGTTGGCCATTGTCTATTTTGAGAGATACTGGTACCCCAAAAACGGGGTATGACCGAGTTTGTTTAGATAGAGTCCAGGATGTCGATAGCAACGTAGCGCGAGTACTCATCTGTGAGATCAAGAAGATACGTTCCATTCTGACTTCTGACCATGGGGCTGCTCGTAGCGGAGACATTTTCTTTGGCTTCCTTGCCGTTTTGTGGGTTCTGATCTGGCAGGTATGGTAGTTCCTGATATTTTATTCTACCAATGCCTGCATGTTTTTGGACCAGACATTTTCCTGGAGGAGGGCCATGGATTTCATGATGCCCTAATGGCCAGTATGTGCTATTTTGTCTTGTAGGGTCTCTGGTAGTACTATCCGGTGCTCCTTCAGAATGATGCTGTTCTTGTATGCTAGTGATAGTTCATAACAGTTGGTGTGTAAGGTGTGAAATGTGGCTTTGTTTATGCCATCAATGTCGCCATTTGTCGGTGAGAATAGCTTGAATGACGGTGTTGAGTGTCTTATCTTTTGCAGTTTCCACTGCAACTTCATCGATTGTCATTGCTTTGGGGGTTGAAGTTGAGAGAATGTATTTTATATATTCCTCCGTGATTTTCTGTCCCCTATTGCTTGGTGGCAGATGCATTGGATGGCGGCTAAGATAGTCAGCTGGGTTGTCATGACCTGGTCGGTATATGATGATATTGTATGGCGGTGTTCTCAAAACCCAACGTTCGATGTGTACTGATAATTGGGAACATGTGTTGTTGAAGATTGATCTTAAGGGCTTATGATCCGTATGGACCATAAATGGGGCTCAAAAATATGTGTTCAAAAGTGTTCACATGCCAAGATGGATTGTGCCCGGCTTGCGAATTGTACCATCCGTCCATCTTGTGATAATACAGCAGATATACCCTCGGGACTGGCATCAGTATGTATTTCCGTGTATTTCTTGGGGGGATCAAAGTAGGCAAGTGAGCATGCTTTGCTGAAGCCCTTCTTGAGGTTTTGTAAACATTCAGTGTGGCGTTCAGTCCAGGACCACTGCACGTTCTTTTTTGCTAACTGACGTAGTTCATATGCCAGGGTTACGTAATTTGGAATGAACCGTGCACCGCAAAAGTTAGTCATCTCCAACAAACGTCTGACTCCTGATGCGTTTTTGGGGTGTGGTAGTCCAAAGATTGTTTTTATTTTAAAGTTGCTTGGGCGTATACCTTAATTACCGAAGGTGTTAGGATTACCCAAGGTGTCTCAGAGGAAATCCAGTAACCTCTTGTTGTCCTCACATTTGCTGCCATTCAGGGTGAGGCCTTTATAACATAGTCCATGGAGTATTTTGCGGAGATTACGGTCGTGGTCTTGTTGGTCTAACCAAAGCAAAGGATGCCGTCACTGATGCTTATGACTCCCTCAATCCCAGCAAGTGCTTGGCTGATTTCTTCCTGAAATATCTCACTGGCAGAGTTGACACTGAATAATAACCTTTTGTACCTATATAGACCTAGGTGTGTTGCAAACGTGGTTATATATCGGAACTCTTCAGTTAGCTTAAACTGGTTGTAGCCCTGATTGGGGTCGAACTTGCCAAAGACGTTTCCTCCTGATATAATGGCTTTCAGCTCATCAAGTGTGGGGGTTAGGTGGCGTTCCCTTTAGACGACTTTGATTGCTGCTCTCATATTAATGCACACCCTAATTTTGTTTTAGTCCCTTTTAGGTATCACCACAATAGAGGATACCCACGGGGTCGGTCATTCTACTTTTTCAGTCACTTCCAGTTCCTCGTCTTTGTGTAGTAGGTCTTCTATGTCCTTCCTTACTTGAAAGGGGGCTATACGGTATCTCTGAGCGATGGGTGGTATATTGCCATCTATATGTAGATTAACTTTTTCGCATTTAAGTCTACTTTAGCTATTGAACAGGTCTGCGTAGAGATCCAGAAGCTTAATGGTGATCTGTGGTGTTTGGGTCTCAGAGTTTTATTTTGCGGATAATAGTTTGAATCAGCCGATGATGGGGGTTTTCGGCTCTTAATTACATGTATGTCAGCCTGCCAGGAGATGCCTCCAAACTCTAGGAGAGTGTTAAATTGACCTAGAACTGGATTAGTTTGTTTGGCATAAAATCCAGATATCATAGGTTTGATGAACCGGGGATGAGGTGTCTGTCTTAATCGATAAAATGTTAATAATGGCTCCTGAGTTATCAGCTAACAAATTGAACATTTGGTGACTTTTGCCAACAGATACACCACAACAAGGAACGGTTTTCATATTGCCTGTATGGAATACACATTGCGTGTCACTGTCGCTGGTGTAGTTCTGTTGGTTATCTTCAATGCGGTTCACCGGCCAGCGACTGGCTTGGGCTTGTGGACGTGAGGGACGATTTTTTTCTATGTTTTCTATCCTCGGCGTTTACTTTTAGTTGTGGCGTTTGGTGTCACGTAGCACATTTGTTGTAGGTGCGCTTCTATTATTTCTGTAGTACTGACATAGTAAAGCAGGTCGTGTAGTGATATATCTGAGTTTATTAACATTTTTGCCAAACCTTTACTGATAAATAGTCTGTTATCATTTGAGATTTTATCTCAGCGTTCTGCTGCTTCTTTTAATTTTTGGCAAAGATTCTCTAGATTAGGTGTAGTTTTGTTTGATGTTGCGAAATACAACCGGTTGTAGTATATATTATTTTGTGCGTTAAACTGACCCTGTATAGCTATGAGTTTGTTAAAGTGGGTTCGTTTTCTCCCTTTGTAGTCTGTTCGGCTGGCAATTCATATGCACGCCTGTGGAACTCTGTTCCGTCTGCCTGCTTCCCACCGGACTACAACTTGGATGTGTTCAAGTCCAACGTTAACAAATTCCTAATGAACCGCCCCCTTAAGTAAACACTTCATCAAATCTCCACACTAACGTAATGTACTTGCAATAACCCTTATCCCTGAGTGGCTTCCGGGCCTTGATAAGTGGTGACCACTGTGTAAAGAAAAATCGTCAAGGAGGTCGTTCATCGCCTCAGCTACAAACGCTAGCAGAATTGTTTTTTGTTTTTCATCACTTTCTATGCCGATGATTAAATTGTTGTTTAATCTGCTAATGTATTTTGTTTATCTTGCTGCCTTGGCTTCTGACTTGCAATCGTGCTTGGTAAAAAAATACAGACTGATCATCCCCAGATGTCCCCCGGGGTCGTAACTCCCGTGATACCAGCGATTATCTCCCCTTATTGTTTAAGACATTACATTTGTTGTTTTAAAATAGTAAAATGTGTTTTCGAATGCGTATCATACACTTATCTTGGTATTAAAATGATTTAGATATTTTAAAAGGAAATAATATCATTTTATTTCAAATCACGGATATATTTGCCAGGTAGATTTCCAATTCCTTGTAAACGAGTCCAGTTACTCCTATAAGTACTATATAATTACATCATTTAAGTATAATTAAGATCTTCCTAAGATTCCAATTTCTTTTCGTGTCTTACATATGACTTTCGTATTTTTTTTTATCTTTCCCGCTCAGCCCTGTTTAACGTTGAATCGTTGGGGACACTCATTAGTAGGACTTACATAGTCATAATGAATTGTGCATGACGTATTTCCAACTGCTCTTTCTGTATACATTCGCAACAAACGCAACACTTGCTGAGGGATTCGGTATTTAACTTTTTACAGATCGTTTTGTAAAACGGAGTGGCAACAGAGTTGGCTCATTTTTTGTCGTTCTACATCATTAATGCTGCCTAATTGCAGTTAAGATTTTCTAAGAAAACTTTATTCCGCCAGTCAAGCATAATCACTCGTGGTGTTTTTGAAGATTGTGTTAATAAACGTTGTTATTGTTTATAACAAGCGCTTTCTGACATTTTCTTTTGTTTGCGTGGCAACTTTTCTTCCCTCCAGCAACAACTTCAACCTTCGTCGACTGGACCACACTTCTTTCTACGGATCTGTTGCGGACCAGAGTATAATACCCTAGCTCGCCACAAGAAAATAATGAAACGAATGGAATTGAAGGAAACAAAGACTCAATTGATGGATAAGATAAACGTCGTTTATTTGCTGTTGAAAGAATGAACGTTTTAATTATAACGTGTTCATGTCCGCGCGAGTGTAATCAATGTTCGTTGCGGGACTGGTATTGTAGAAGGAATAGGAAATATGTGTTCATCTCAAGTTCAGGTCACTATCGTTTGTTCGCGCGTAGGAATTGAAGTGAGTGTTGTAGTGGAAATTGAGAATGATAGTCCAGCGTGTAGACAAAGAAGAGGATATGAGAGTTGACATCAGTTAGTAGTCAGCTATGTGAAGATGTTCTCAGGGATCAGTAGTAGATAGAGAGAGAAAGAGTGGGAATGTGTACATACAGTCTGTTATCTCGTGCCCCATACATAGTAGTAAGTGGGCGTGACGCACGCGGGCGGTCCGAAGACCGACCGACCAGCACGGAAGCTGGGCCGGAAAAAGGAAGAGCCGGTTGTTACTCTCTCCTTTATACTCGTTTTCGGTGGTCCTTTGCGCATGTGTAAATTTCCTTAGAAAGCGGAAGTGACGTCGTCCATGTGTGCGTTCGTGTGCGCGTGTGTGAGTACATATGTGTGTGTTAGCGTGTATATATATACTGTTTGTGTGCGCGTATGTATATGACATATCTTGAAATGTGAATGTGTGTTTTTGTGTGAGGCTTGAAAAAGGCTCGTACAGATCTTAAAGCAAGGTGGGGGAAGGAAACAGAGATCAGTCGAAATATGTGGTGATCACGAAACCATCGGCCAACTCGGGTTCGTGACCACAGACATATTTACATTCATCTCCTCAAAAGCATTAGTAAGTCTTAATTTTTGTCAGCAATTATAATCCTATGTTTTTATCGTTGCATTTGTTATTTATTATGAATTTAGAATTGTGTTTGTTGCTTTTAATCATCATAGACTTTATGATCTCCCCATTGTATGTTCTCTCATTCATTCTCTAATAGAAAGTTTCAGTTATCCTCGAGCTCTTGGTTTTCCGATAACTTTTCTTTGTCCATTATTAAATTTTAATTAAAAAAGTCGTACATTTTATTAAACCGTTTATTTTCTGTTTCTTGCTTTCTTTATTCTTATGTCAACTGTTGTGATTTTTATTAAAACAGTCATACATTTTATTAAGCCGTTAATTTTCTGTTTCTTGTTTTCTTTATTTTTGTGTCAACTGTTGTGATTCTACGTTCGTATTTCCTCTTTCTTCTCTCTTATATATTAAACTGAGCTGCATCTCCTGTTCTCCAGCCGTCTTAGCACTGAAGAGAAATTGTTTGATCTGAACAATTTGTTTTATGCAAAATTCCAGCAAATTCCGGAGCTTCCGTTTCCAATATGTTGTCCTGTTTTACATTAATGACGTCCATTCTTTTGGAATTGAGAGTTTCATAATTTAGAGCCTTGCAGCTTAAGATATTATCTGGTTAAGCTTAAGAAGGGAGTTGTTTTATGTGACAACTCTCTGAATAGTAACAGTAACTATTTTTTATTTCTGTCCTTGTAATTAACGTAGTTTTGACATTTGACAACGGAGCTCTCCCCCACATCTCCGTACTCTGGAATAACTGACCATTTGACTCCGACAATTTCTAAGGATATTTTCTATTTGTGTGCAATAGCTTATTCGTTGATAGTGGAGGGGAGAACAAAATTCCATTGAGTGAAGATGGAGGAGTTTTACATTATTGGCAGCTAATGAATAAGCACATATAAAGTTTTACATTATTAGTTGCTAATGACAAGGGATATGTATGTGGAGCTTTACATTATTAGCTACTAATTACAAGGGGCATATAGGAGTCAATCTCTTCGAATAGATCAACAGATAAATCGTGATGTGGTTTTAACTGTGATTCTCAGCTGATATATTGCGGAATGATGGGAAGTTTATAATTCTCTGTATTTTACTTATGAGTGTAGATACTTTGGTTCTCATTAACAACCAGGACACTTGTGTAGCTGGGATTATTTAGGGCAAACTAGTGGATTATTATTTATCTTTTCAGGAAGCTCGCTTTCTTTTTTCTTGGGATTTTATTTTATTTTATTTTTTAATTTGCTCTGATTTTCACAGTTGGAGTAGTTCTTTTTTTTTACTATAATAATAACTGGAAATGTTTTCTCAATCATTAAATCATTTCTCTCCGATAGGCTCATAAGAGTAGTGGAAGATGGACAAAAATCGGAGGCCTGCAATATAAATGCTGGGGTCCCTCAGGGGTCAATCCTGGGCCCAACTCTCTTCCTGATCTACATCAATGACCTCCCTAAACACATACTTAAATCATTCGTTGACATCTATGCTGATGACACGACCATCTACAGCAACACATCAAAGGCTGTAAATGACAAAGTTCTCTCTGATTCTATCTCCTCTGATCTCGAGCGTGTGGTTCAGTGGGGGAAGATGTGGCTAGTTACCTTTAATGCATCCAAAACCAAACTCCTATCCTTACATCATTAACGTTCTGATCCCCATCTGGCATCAATTGTGATGGATGGCTCTCGTCTGGGTGAGGCCCCGTGTTTTGACAAGCTTCTGGGTTTGACCTTTACTCCTGATCTGAAATGGAACACGTACATCAAGTCTGTTGCCAAGGTCGCTGGAAAGATGGTGGGATCCTTCTACCGCTCCAGAAGATATCTCACTACTGATGCAATTCTCTATCTATATAAAAGCCAAGTACGTCCAAGGATGGAATACTGTTGCCATATCTGGGCAAGAGCTGCCAAAAACAGCCTATCATGCCTTGACAGAGTACAAAATAGACTTCGTGGCTTAGTGGGGGATGCCCTTTTCTCTACCCTGCAACCTCTCTCCCACAGAAGAGACGTTGCGAGCCTATCCTTGTTTTATCGTTATTTTCATGGCAGGTGCTCATCTGAACTCCAATCCCTGGTCCCCCCTCGCCAATTTTTCACGAAAAACACCCGTCTAGCTGAATCCACTGTGAAAAATTTCCCCCACTCTATATCTGTGCCTAAATCAAAACGCGGATTCCATGAACAAAGCTTCTTTCTTAGAACTGCACGCCTGTGGAACTCTGTTTCGTCTGCCTGCTTCCCTCCGGACTACAACTTGGATGTCTTCAAGTCTAATGTTAACAAATTCCTAATGAACCGCCCCCTTAAGTAAACACTCCATCAAATCTCCACACTAACGTAATGTACTTGCAATAACCCTTATCCCTGAGTGGCTTCCGGGCCTTGATAAGTGGTGATCACTGTGTAAAAAAAAAAGTTCTGGCAAAACACTCTTTTTTGTTTTCCATGGGTGAACTTTAAAGCATCTTAATTTTCTATTCTTTGTTGCTAAAAATGATGAAGATACAAATGACGAGTATATGTTTCATCAAGACTTAATATCTGACTCTGACTCATTTCCGTTTTGACTGCACTACAATTCTTAAAGATAGCGAGGCTTACACCATTTGTTTTTATTTTCCTAATATTTTCATGTTATTGCGTCATGGGCAACGGCTTTTTGATTAACAGCTGATTTCTATTAATAAAGACTGACCCAATTCCCAACATTATCTCTCAAACACTATTAGTAAAGAAATTGAGAACATTTTTTCCTCTCCCCAATTAACCATTTTTTTACGTTGTAGTATATCTTTCATGTTGGTCCCATGGTTTTACTGGATTCCAGGACAAGAATTTATCTAGTCTGCTGGAGTATCCAGCATCGTGCTATTACTTGAGGTAACATCACTTGGAGAAGGTGCACCATTCCTCGTAAAAGCTAATGTGGGTTAGCCATAGTGAAAATATCTTATTTGGGCAGGGAATACAATGTGATTTTGAATATTTGGTCAGGGTTTACTTCTATGGAAAAAGTATCCTCATGCCAGATGGTTCTTAAAAACCCCTGTACAGAGAGATCTGAGACACTCGAAGATAGTGTCTAGTAGGCATTCAAGTTCTTCACAGTGTGAGATTTCACGTGTAACTAAAGCTTATTTTTTTAGAACAAAAATATTTACATAATTTACAAGTTTTTTCCTTTTTGTTTTATTTTACTTCTGTGGTAGTTCTTAGAAATCAAGTGTTAGCCAATCACTACTACCTGGGGTTAACACTTGCATTCTTTATGAAATACATAGTTAAAATACATACATACATGTGAGAATTCGAACATGTTTCTTTAAACTTCATTTATAAAAAAAGGATATTCACATGAATATGGTTTTTTATCAGTTTTCAAATGTGTGTCGCATGATTTTGTGTTTAAAAAACTTGAATATTTTTATATTATGTTTTTTTTTTACTTTGGTGTGTTCTTTCATATGTTTTGTTAGATCGTGGTTACGAGAACTTGAATATTCACATTGTTCACACGAATATGCTTTTTCTGTACTGTGAATTTTCATATGTGACATTAAATTTGATTTTTGAGAACAAGAATATTCACATAATTCACACGAATATGGCTTTTCCCCACTGTGAGTTTTCATGTGTGTCACTAAATGTGATTTTCGAGAAAATGAACTACCACATTGTTCACAAGAATATGGCTTTTCACCATTGTGGATTCGAATATGTCTGACTAAATTTGACTGAACAGAAAAAGAATATCCACATTGTTGACAAGAATATGGCTTTTCGTTTGTGTGAGTTCTTATATGTCTCACAAGACTTTCTTCACGAGAACTTGAATATTCGCATTGTGCACACGAATATGGTTTTTCCGCACTGTGAGTTTTCATATGTGCCACTAAATATGATTTTCGAGAACCAGAAAATTCACATAATTCACAAGCATATGGCTTTTCGTAAGTGTGAGTTCTCATATGTGCCACTAAATATGATTTTCGAGAAAACGAACTTCCACACTGTTCACAAGAATATGGCATTTCACCTGTGTGACTTCGAATATGTTTCACTAAATTTGATTGAACAGAAAAAGAATATCCACATTGTTCACAAGAATATGGTTTTTCAGTTTTATTTTCATTTTTCTTAAACTTTTTCTTCTAGGGGATGGGACATCCAACCAGATGTCTGCCATTTACCCCTATTTTAGTGAGTCCAACCAAGAGATCTTTTCAGGATTCTAGCCGTCCCTTTCAGTGCAATCGTTTGTATTTCACTTGCACTTGGTTCACCGGGTATGCTTGCTATGTACTTTTTAAAGTTCTTTTTAATAAGCCCAGTTGCTCCTATGATGACTGGTATAATTGAAACGTCTTTTAATTTCCAATTTCGTTTCATATCATACACAAGTCCTTGATACTTAGTAATCTTTTCCCTCTCAACTCTGTTAAGCCCTGTATCATTGGGTACACTGACCTCTATTACGGTCGCTTTTTTGTTTGCTCTGTCCCAAATCACTATATCTGGTTTAACAGCTGCATTTTCAAGATATGTAGCAGTAGGGATTATGTAGTCATAGTGGATAGTATAGTTGTCATTCCCAACTGTTCGTTCGGGTATATGTTCCCAGGAGTTTTTACTACACTGAATGTTGAGTTTCTTACATATCTTCCAGTGAAGGTATTTTCACCTGTGTGAGTTCTTATATGTGTAACAAGATTATCTTTACGAGAACTTGAATATTCACATTGTGCACAGGAATATGGTTTTCCCCTAGTGTGAGTTTTTATATGTCTTTCAAAGGTTGATGTTTGAGAAAAAGTATAATCGCATAATTCACAAGAATATGACTTTTCATCAGTGTGAGTTTTTTTATGTTCCACTAAATTTGATTTTGTAGAACGAGAACGTTTTACCTCAGTGTGAGCTTTCATCTGTCTTTGTTAGCGTTTCCAATGACAAATATAGTCACACAACTCACAAGAATATGGTATTTCCTCAGCGTGGTTAATCTAATGTCGCATTAGATTTGCTTTCCGAGAAAAAATAGATCCACAAATTGTACAAGAATAAGAGTTTGTTTTAGAGTGACTCATAATATGTTGATTATGACAGATTTTGCAGATTTTTTCTGAAGATTTGATAATTTGTGATCTTTTTGCAACAGGTGTTTTTTTATATTATAATAGAGTTTTCTTTGTCGCAAATATTAAAGGGAATTCAGATTAAACACAGGCGATCAACCACGGATATCTGTAATGGAAAAAAATAAATTATTTTTACATTGTTTTTTTATTGTTAATAATCATTTTTAAGTGATTTATCTAAAATATTTTGTAATTTCACGTTACGAACTACGTGTGTTTTTGTGGGACTCACTTAAAGATTTCATTTTTATATTAATACAATCATAAGTATGATGAATATATTTTATATTGATACAATCATAACTATGATGAATATCTTTTATATTGATACAATCATAACTATGATGAATATCTTTTATATTGATACAATCATAACTGTGATGAATATCTTTTATATTGATACAAGCACAACTATGATAAATATCTTTTATATTGATACAATTATAACTATGATGAATATCTTTTATATTTATACAATCATAACTATGATGAATATCTTTTATATTGTTACAATCATAACTATATTTGTTGTTGACCTTTCAATGCTGTTTTAATTTGAAAAAAATATTTCATTTAAATTATGAATGTGTTGTTGACCTTTCAATGTTGTTTTAATTTGAAAAAAAATATTTCATTCAAATTATGAATTTGTTGTTGACCTTTTAATGTTGTTTTAATTTGAAAAAAAATGTTTCATTTAAATTGTTCATCTCTCCCGAAAAAAATCACTTCATAACAATCCAATGTTGCTTTTATTATTAAATTGTTTTATTAAAATTATATTTCCTTATGCAGACTTAAATAATTATTTCGCGCTTCTACCCTATTAGGACGACATTTTGTAGTCGATAAATGGAGTTTTCAGATTTTAAAAAAGCAATGGTTTCTACTGATTTTTTGTTGTTGTCGATTCTAATAAATTACAAGATAGCTTCCAAATTATGCAGTCCAAATTACTTGAATATTATTGCATTATTAAACAAACCAACTTTAATCGTGTTAACAAGTGCAAATTTGCCACCATCTTGTTTAAATCAAAACGAAAAATTATCCCCCTTTTGAGCTCTCCTGTGTTTTATGACCGTTTTCTTCCAAATCTATTTTCCGTAATAAATGATTTTTCCCTGTATCGGTTTTCGTAATTTTTTTATGTAATCATCTTAAAAATACGAGGAATATGTCGATACCATCGTAAAATTCATGTGAAATTCAGGTTTACGATTTCCGAAAGTTCGTCCCAATAGTGTAGAAGCGCCGAAAATTCGAATGTGCCTTTGCGCAAAGTATGTTTTATTGCTCGACGAAAAAAATAAAAATAAGAGAAAAAGATGTCGGTGAGAAGAAAAGGACATTTTCTGAGAATTTCTCTAAATTTCTTTACTGGAAAAGTAGATTTTTCAACTATTGCTTCGGTAAAATATGGAATTAATTTGACATAATAATAAAAAGAGAATAAAACGAAACGAAATTTTAATTTCTATTCCATTTTTAAAACAACCCAACAAGTAGATTTTTGCTTTCGACAAGTTTTAACTTCTATTTGAAGTTATTTTTTAATGAATCATTTTTTTGTAATTCTTGAAATTTAAATTTATTTTTACATTACAAGTAAGTACGTAATTCTGTTTTCATCTAAAATGCGTTATTATAAAAGATCACTAATTTACACACGCACCAAAATATAAATGGTAAATTGAAAATATTCATTCACAATGGCTGGCATCTAGAAAATAATTTATTATTAAGGAAATTTTCATTTTGTAAATTTTATTTCACAATAAAATAAATCATTTTTTATGCTTTTAAATTTGACTAAAAAAATAGAAATAAAACATTTCAAATTTAACATCATTTATTTGTGGCGCTTGTATAGTTTAACCAAGACATTAAAAAAAAAAAAAAAACAGAAAAAGAAGTTATATTTTAAGTATCCGTTTTGGAGAGAAGATCTCAAAAAAAAAAAAAAAGAAAAAAAGAAAAAAAAAGGAAAAGTTCACTTAATTTGATCGAGTAATTTTTTTTAATTTTTACAGCGGAAAAACGCGTTTTTATAACAGCGCGTTGAAGGTAGGCATCATGGACTTTTTTTTGAACAAGCCACGGAGAAATAACTCAATTTAAAGCGCCAACACTCTCCCCCCCCCCCATCTTAATGCTAGCTTTTCTTCGTAAAAATCCAACCTTTTGTTTGGTATTATAAATTGTTTTTACACTGTAATAATATAATAATAATAATAATAAATATATATTATATATATATATATATATATATATAGTTAGTAATTTATAAAATATATATGGCGATTAAGCTACACTGAATATTCTGCGTTTCATCCAACTATAGGATTCGTCAGGCTTATGCGCATAAGCCTGACGAATCCTATAGTTGGATGAAACGCAGAATATTCAGTGTAGCTTAATCGCCATATATATTTTATAAATTACTAACTAGCTCTACCTACGTATTGAGCACTTTTGAAGTAAATACTTCAAGTTTACGCATAAATCTATACTTTCGTATATTCAATTTATGTGAATAAACGAAGTAGTTATATATATATATATATATATATATATATATATATATATATATATATATATATATATACTTGATGTAATTTAGTGTTTTTTTTCAGGGTACTTCTTTCCATAACGGATACGTACAATTGGAACTTTTTCAATATATTAATATCTTTATTAAACTGTACAAGTACCTTTCCTTCGTTTTTTCAAAATTTTTAAATCATAAAATCTGTGTTTTTATAAACAATATTGGAAAATATTAAAATATAAGGTGCTTTTATTACATCTAAAGTCGAAATACAGACTTTAAAATCAAACTAATTGTATCTAAAGCTGAAATACAAACTTTCAAGTAAAACCAATGGTATCTACTTTATTGTAATGCCACAGTAATTAACATATCCAAAAATTAAGAAAAATGATGAGGTAGAAAAGTAAATATTAATTAAATATGTTTCGAATACGATTAACGAACATTGAGATTTGGTAAATAAAAGAAACCGAAGAGAATACGATTTTCCTTGTGGGGGGGGATTACTTGATCAAATTAATTTTTTTTTTTTTTTTTTGCATGAAAACTTTATTCCATAACGAGTACGTACAATATATTTTTGGTAAATTTTTAGTTTACTGACCCCTCGGCATTCACTTTTAATTTGTCGACTTTTATAAATTTTCGAGTACGCTGAGAACGAATATCGCGTTTATTATTTGCGCAAACACGTAGTTATCCGTATTTGAAGACATTCAGTATCCAACGTAATCCTTATCATTTTTAATGGCGGACATCTTGTTTACCAATAGAGAAAAAACGCCAAAAAAAAAAAAAAAAAGAAGCTAAATATGCCACATGTAACTGGAATCCCCTCTTCCTCACCACTTGTGTTGACGCAAAAAAAAAAAAAAAGTTTATTGGAGGAGGAAGGGAAAATTTCCAAGAAATCTTGATCCAAAGGAAATAACGTAAAGACAAAACCACAAATTAAAAACAGTACTTAGAGGAATATTTATTAAAATAAATTAAAAGGTAAATATTACCTTTCGCTACAACAAAACACCGACCACTAATTTTTTTTTTTTTTTTTAGGGATATTCGATGTTGCTGGCCACAAATGTGATGATCAAATCCGTCGCAAAATAATGATTTGCATGGTATTTACCCCTTTTAATTTATCTAAAAAGAAAAAAAAAAAAGTTTACACGAGCGGTTTACAAAAGCATATCTTATGTTTTTCGTTCTTTTTGGGGGGCCACAGCACAATCGCCCCCACCCCTCCACCGCCTCCCTCAAATGTAAACACCGACATTCTGTGAAATGTTGAATATTATTCTCCTCGATAAATGTCGGCGCGTGACTTATGTAAAAACGGTTAATTAAACCGCAGAAGCACCTGCTAACCTATACAAGTTCTATAATGGAATCCCCCCCCAAAAAAAAACACAAAACATAACCGCTTGCAAAAACTTACTGACAGCAATATTTTTACTTTTAAATGAGCTGAACACTTTATTTTATGAAAAATATTTCTTGTCATTTAAAATGTCCGCCATGTATTCATGCGCTTAGTGAAACGTCAAGTGACTATGCGCGTGCACGCAGTTTAGTAAGAAAAGTGAACAAAATTAATGTAATTAAGAAAGTGAACAAAATTAATGTAATTAAGAAAGTGAACAAAATTAATGTAATTAAGAAAGTGAACAAAATTAATGTAATTAAGAAAGTGACAAAAAATTAATGTAATAAAGAAAGTGACAAAAAATTAATGTAATTAAGAAAGTGACAAAAAATTAATGTAATTAAGAAAGTGACAAAAAATTAATGTAATTAAGAAAGTGACAAAAAATTAATGTAATTAAGAAAGTGACAAAAATATTGTCCGTTTCGATACCGGGAAACGGAAAAATGTCCGGAAGGGTGAGTGGGGTGGGGTCATTTCGGCCTTGAAGCCGAAAAATGTTTTTGGGGCCATGTTTTGGCCCCTTTGGCTCTTTTTGGCGTTTTTTTCTAAACGGGAAAGTAGATGGCCGCCAGCAAAACAATAGTGATTACGTTGGATACTAAATGTCTTCAAATATTGATAACTACTTGTTTGCGCAAAAAATGAATGCGATATTCTTTCTCAATGTACCCGAAATTTTTTTAAAGTCGACAAATTAAAGGTGAATGCCGAGGGGTCGGTAAACTAAAAAAAAAAAATGCCATATTTTTTTCACTTATTTAATGTCTTGATTAAACTGTACAAGTACCTTGTTTTTTTTTGTTTTTGTTTTTTTTGTAAATTAATTTCCTACATCGTTTTTTTTTTTTTCGTAATTTTTGGACATTACTGCGACATGATAAAACCGGGGGCGATTTTTAATCATATATTTGGGTTAAATAAATTTTAAAATTTTATATTATAAAAGGTGAATAAAGTCTATATTTTATGAATGTAAAAGTTTGTTTAAAAGTTCAAATAAAGTTTGTAAGCCAAGTGAAAAAAAAAATAACATCTCGTTTTTCTTTTCTTTTTCTTTTTTTTAAAAATAAAACTGACTTATTTAAATAAAACTAACATTGACGTTTGACTTAAAACATTGCAGAGGACGAATTTTTCGCATACACCGCCATGTTCCCAGTATCTTAGAAAAACGGGGATGCCAAAGTAAAAAAAGCCAAAATTATTATTAAATCTATCTCTTCATAAACAGCATTTTTCCGAATTAAAAAATTCATAGTATACTTTATTTTATTTATTTATTATATCTCATAGTAATGGCGTATTCCATATAATATATTCATGAATTATTTGTTTTTCATACAGTATCGCCATTGCTTTCTGTAAAAAAAAAAAGAAAAGTTTTTCTTCAGTGTGTGCAAAATACGGGGACGATTTTTCATCATATATTTTGGTTAAATAAATTTTAAAATTTTATATTATAAAATGTGAATAAAGTCTATTTTTTATGCATTAAAAGTTCAAATAAAATTTGTAATTTCAATGAAAAAAAAAACATCTCGTTTTATTCATTGACGTTTGACTTAACACATTGCCGATGACAGAATGTTCCACATACACCGCTATGTTCCTAAGTATCTCAGAACAACGGGGATGCCAAAGTAAAAGAAAGCCAAAGTTATTATTAAATATATCTCTTCATAAACAGCATTTTGCCGAATTAAAAAAGTATCATATTATACTTTATTTATTCATTTATTTTTTTTATTTTATTTTATTTTTGTTATTTACACCTCAGCGCAATGCCGTAATATATTCCTGAATAATTTGGGCACTTGTACAGTTTAGTCAAGACATTAAAAAAAGGAACATATCGAAAAAAAGGTTATATTGTACGTATCCGTTATGGAACGAAGTTCTCCGGAAAAGAATTTCACTTAATTTCATCAAGTACTTTTTTTTTTTTTTTTTTTTTTTTTACAGCGAAAAGAAATGTTATGATACCAAGCAAAAGGTTCGATTTTCAGTAAGAAAAGCTAGAATTAAAGATGGGGAAGGCGTATCGGCGCGTTACATGGAGTTATCTCCCCGTTGTGTTTATAAAATTCAAACAAATTTTAAAAAAACAAAAAAACAAGATGTCTGCTTCAACACGCTCTCATAAAAATGTGTTTTTCCGCTGTAAAAAAAAAAAAAAAAAAAAAAAAAAAAAAACTAGAAACTCCCACAAACGAAAAATGGATAAAAAATTAAAATATATGACAAATTAATGTTACCAAAGGCAAGATAAATTATTCTGTTACCTACCTGAATAAGTTTTGTGTGATTGTACCTATTTTAATCTGAAACACAAGTAGTGCCGATTTGGTAAGTTAGGACGAGAAAATGGGCAACATGCAATCATTTAACTGGGAAGTCTCGATAATCACTTAAATCATGACAACAAAGCAATATACTGATAGAAATTTATCCAACTAATTTCACGGTGACACTTATTGGATCAATTTCTTTCAGTATTTAGTTTATTTGTAGAGTTTTAAGCCAGTATTGACACTTCAGAAAAGGCATTTCTTGTTGGTCATATTTTCTTTTTAACTCTGCAACTCGGCACTTATTTATTTTATATTTTCGAACGGAATAAATCTTCATAATACGTTAAAAATACAAAACTTATCCAGATACATAAAAGAATAACTTATCTTGCCTTTGGTAATATTTTTTGTTTCTTTGTTTGAATTAAAAAAAACAAAAAAAAAAACAAAAAAACTTTTGGTGCTAATCCAGAGAGTGAGCCGCTAGCAGTGTCAGAAATTTTGTGAAAACTATTGAATGAATTTAGGAAAACTCGTCCCGGGAAAACTCGTCTCCGGAAAACTCGACCCCGGAAAACTCGACCCCTTTCGCTAGGTAAGAAAAACTGGTTCCTTATTTATTTATTATATTATAAATATCGATTGAAAACACATTTTATGATCGTTCTTGAAGGAGATATTGTTTTTTAAAATAGACTATAACCCCCATAATATTTTAAAAAAATATTTTTACTTGTTTAATGTTTTTTTTTTTTTTTTTTTTTTTAAATAAAATCGATTTTCTAAGTGTCCGTTTTCTACCTAACTGGCTAAGTTCTTAGTGGTTTCACTTATTTTAAAGCGTTTATTATGTTCATAAACGAGACCGCATTTTTTTATATTAATATAAAAAGCATTTACTTATTTACTGTTGTTTATAAAAGGGTAAAATTGATTTTTCTACCTCGCCGACAATGTTGTTTAATTTATTTGGAATCGTTTATTCGGTAAAGAAAAAAAACACAGAAAACAAACAAAAACATGTCGAGTGTTATGTGAGAACAAGAAATAATGTCCGGTATATCACATCTTAGGGGTCTTGATAATCGCTAAAAAATAGAAAATTAAAGAAATTACTGAGGAAGATTTGGTTTTAAAAAGAAAATAATAAATTTTAATATTTTTTAAAATATAATTTAGAGAGAGAGTGGGGGGGGGTAAAAACTATATCTCCCCCCCCCCCCGAAAAACAACCAACAAAAAATGAAATTAAAAAGATTCTTGATAAACGATAGCGGAGTTTTCAATAAAATTGATTAATAAATTTATTTAGTGATTACTTTTTCTCTTAATGATTGATTTTAGAATTCTGAAGTAAAAATTTAAAAAAATTAAAAATTAGTTAAGGAGAGATTGTTAGCACATGGCATCTCTCGCGCCAAAAAAATATTTCGCTTTTAATTTATTAGTTAATTTTTGCAAAATTTGACAGGACGACAATAAATGTTGATAATTGATAAAATCATAATTTTAAATAACGCATGAGTGCATTTGGTATGACTGAAAACAAAAACATAACAACAAAAAACTATCTAAATTAAAAAACAAAACCAAAAGCGTAACGAAGAATCGAATCGCTCCCTGTTTTTTAATTTTTGGGTTTTGTTTTTTTTATTGTTTTTATGACTCCAAAAAACATTCGTTAAAATGAGAACAAAAAAAAAATTTGTAATTAACTTTGTATGAACATAATAAACGCTTTAAAATAAGTTAAACCACTAAGAACTTAGCCAGTTAGGTAGAAAACGGACACGTAGAAAATCGATTTTATTTAATAAAAAAAAAACAAAAAAAACATTAAACAAGTAAAAATATTTTAAAAAAAATATTATGGGGGGGGGGCTATAGTTTATTTTAAAAAACAATATCTCCTTCAAGAACGATCATAAAATGTGTTTTCAATCGATATTTATTCAATTAGGGACCAGTTTTCCTACCTAGCGAAAGGGGACGAGTTTTCCGGAGACGAGTTTTCCCGAGACGAGTTTTCCCGGGACGAGTTTTCCTAAATTCGCTAGGTGTATCAGAATTTTAGGCGGAATTTTTGACACCCCCAACAAAAAACTGCGAATAAAATATATAAAACTCGCAATTTCTGTTTTTAAAGTGGGTTGTTTATTTTCCTTATGAAATATACTTCCAAAATAAACTATTACAGTCGTTTAAAACATAATAGAAGTATTATTTTTTATTTTTTAAAAACAATGTTTACAAAATGTCTAAGCGCGTTTCTCCGATGTTACAAGCACTAAGCAGCCATTTTTTTACGTATACAAATACATTGATTTTTACGAGTTCACTTTTTTAAAACTTTTTTAACTTTAAAAATCGATCTAAATTTTTCTATTAGTTCAATTTTTACGTAATTGTCAGGTTCAATGTGAAATTTTATGCTCTTTTCAATAAAGTAAATATAAATTTCTGGTAAGGTTTTTTTTCATAATTTTGAGATCAATACCGTCGACTCGACAACTTCCGGTTTCGCCGCCGGCCGGCTGCGAATAGCATTTTAGAATAGCCGCAGCCGGCTGCGAATAGTCACTTCGAAAAAAAAATCTGATTAAAAAAAAAATCCTAATGTCAGATTAAATAATATGTTCTTCGGAGATTTTTATTGATTGGAGATTCATATCTTTTTTTTTATTCACGTTTGTTAAAAGCAGAATCCATAGTTTTATTGGATTGCAATAAAAAATAAACTTATTTTAATGTTTAACATTATTTTAAAAGTTATTAGATGCATTTTTGAAATTGTAAACAAAAAAGAAGAAAATAACTTACCTTTCATTCCAGAAATTCAATACGAAAAAAAAAAGTGAGGTGAATTTATTTTTTTTTGTTGTTCAAAACAGCAAAATTTGTTTTGTTTGTTATGATTTCTTTAGTAAATTGATACAGTTTTTATTTTGTGTGTTCAATTCATTAAGAAATAAAATATATGAAAATATAAAAGAATCAAAATTAAAAGATGGAAAACACAATTTAAACGTGAATTATTTAAAGAGAAAATCAACTGCTAAAGAACAATTAATTCAAGGTGATCGTAATCCGGTGAAATTATTATTTCGTTCCTTGTCTAAAAATTATCCTTCATTAGTTGGATTTTTTCTTTTTATTAAAGTTCTGTTCTTATTT
>NC_136527.1:186936792-187161792 GCF_053919585.1 Euprymna scolopes
ATCATAAAATTCTATAAAGTTTCTTCCGTGAACAACTTGTGCTTAAGTTCTAATTAAATAACTTTACATCTATTAAGTCTGCACTTTATAAACCACAAACAAAGTGGATAATGCCAGCACAGAAATGTTAGGTAAGCCTATCTAATCCAATGCTCACCAAACAATGAAGTACAACTACACAATATATATATTGTCTGATTATTATGCGAAGATAAATTAGTATTGATACAACACATAATATATATCGTCTGATTATTATGTGAAGATGAATTAGTATTGATACAACACATAATATATATTGTCTGATTATTATGTGAAGATGAATTAGTATTGATACAACACATAATATATATTGTCTTATTATTATGTGGAGATGAATTAGTATTGATACAACACAATATATATATTGTCTTCTAATTATGTGAAGATGAATTAATATTGATACAACACAATATATTTATTGTCTTATTATTATGTGACGATGAATTAATATTGATACAACACATAATATATATTGTCTTATTATTATGTGAATATGAATTAGTATTGATACAACACATAATATATATTGTCTTATTATTATGTCAAGATGAATTAGTATTGATAAAACACATAATATATATGGTCTTATTATTATGTAAAGATGAATTAGTATTGATACAACACATAATATATATTGACTTATTATTATGTGAAGATGAATTAGTATTGATACAACACATAATATATATTGTCTGATTATTATGTGATGATGAATTAGTATTGGTTCGACACAATATATATATTGTCTTATTATTATGTGAATATGAATTAATATTGATACAACACATAATATATATTGACTTATTATTATGTGAAGATGAATTAGTATTGATACAACACATAATATATATTGTCTGATTATTATGTGAAGATGAATTAATATTGAAACAACACATAATATATATTGTCTGATTATTATGTAAAGATGAATTAGTATTGATACAATATATAATATATATTGTCTTATTATTATGTGAATATGAATTAATATTGATACAACACATATGAAATAATATTTAATTCAGTAAAAAACTCAAAAATCATGAAAGTCATAATTCAATAAAAACTATATATTTAATTCAATAAGAAACTCAAAGATAATGATAATACTAAGAATTCATATTGAATTCAATAAAAAAAATCAATAATAATGATAATCATATAAAATAATATTTAATTAAACAAAAAACTCAATAATAATGATGATCATATAAAATAATATTTAATTAAACAAAAAACTCAATAATAATGATAATCATATGAAATAATATTTAATTCAATAAAAACTAAATAATAATGATAATCATATGAAATATTTTATTCAATAAAAACTCAATAATAATGATCATCATATGAAATAATATTTAATTCAATAAAAAAACTCAAAAATCATGAAAGTCATAATTCAATAAAACTCAATAATAATGATAATAATATGAAATAATATTTAATTCAATAAAACTCAATAATAATGATAATCATATGAAATAATATTTAATTCAATAAAAACTCAATAATTTCTTATTATTATGTGAAGATGGATAAATATTGGTACAACACATAATATATATTTTCTGATTATTATGTGAAGATGAATTAGTATTGATACAACACATAATATATATTGTCTGATTATTATGTGAAGATGAATTATTATTGATAAAACACATAATATATATTGTCTGATTATTATGTGAAGATGAATTAGTATTCATACAACACAATATATATTGTCTTATTATTATGTGAAGATGAATTAGTATTGATACAACACATAATATATATTGCCTTATTATTATGTGAAGATGAATTAATATTGATACAACACATAATATATATTGTCTTATTATTATGTGAAGATGAATTAGTATTGATACAACACATAATATATATTGTCTTATTATTATGTGAAGATGAATTAATATTGATACAACACATAATATATATTGTCTGATTATTATGTGAAGATGAATTAATATTGATACAACACATAATATATATCGTCCTATTATGTGCAGACGAATTAATATTGATACAACACATAATATGTATTGTCTTATTATTATGTGAAGATGAATTAGTATTGATACAACACATAATATATATTGTCTGATTATTATGTGAAGATGAATTAGTATTGATACAACACATATATTGTCTTATTATGTGAAGATGAATTAGTATTGATACAACATATAATATATATTGTCTTATTATTATGTGAATATGAATTAGTATTGATACAACACATATTTATTGTCTTATTATTATGTGAAGATTAATTAATATTGACACAACACATAATATATATTGTCTTATTATTATGTGAAGATGAATTAGTATTGATACAACACATAATATATATATTGTCTTATTATTATGTGAAGATGATTTAGTATTGATACAACACATAATATATATTGTCTTATTATTATGTGAATATGAATTAATATTGATACAACACATAATATATATTGTCTTATTATTATGTGAAGATGAATTAATATTTATACAACACATAATATATATTGTCTTGTTATTATTTGAAGATGAATTAGTATTGATACAACATATAATATATATTGTCTGATTATTATGTGAAGATGAATTAATATTGATACAAAACAAAATATATATCGTCTTATTATTTGCAGACGAATTAATATTGATACAACACATAATATATATTGTGTTATTATTATGTGAAGATGAATTAATATTGATACAACACATAATATATATTGTCTGATTATTATGTAAAGATGAATTAGTATTGATACAACACATAATATATATTGTCTTATTATTATGTGAAGATGAATTAGTATTGATACAACACATAATATATATATTGACTTATAATTATGTGAAGATGAATTAATATTGATACAACACATAATATATATTGTCTTATTATTATGTGAAGATGAATTAGTATTGATACAACACATAATATATATTGTCTGATTCTTATGTGAATATGAATTAGTATTGATACAACACATAATATATATTGTCTGATTATTATGTGAAGATGAATTAGTATTGATACAACACATAATATATATTGTCTTATTATGTGAAGATGAATTAGTATTGATACAACACATAATATATATTGTCTGATTATTATGTGAAGATGAATTAATATTGATACAACACATAATATATATTGTCTGATTATTATGTGAAGATGAATTAATATTGATACAACACATAATATGTATTGTCTTATTATTATGTGAAGATGAATTAATATTGATACAACACATAATATATATGTCTGATTATTATGTGAAGATTAATTAATATTGATACAACACATAATATATATTGTCTGATTATTATGTGAAGATGAATTAGTATTGATACAACATATAATATATATTGTCTGATTATTATGTAGAGATTAATTAATATTGATACAACACATAATATATATGTCTGATTATTATGTGAAGATTAATTAATATTGATACAACACATAATATATATTGTCTGATTATTATATGAAGATGAGTTATTATTGATAACACACATAATATATATTGTCTGATTATTATGTGAAGATGAATTAGTATTGATACAACACATAATATATATTGTCTTATTATTATGTGAAGATGAATTAATATTGATACAACACATAATATATATCGTCCTATTATGTGCAGACGAATTAATATTGATACAACACATAATATGTATTGTCTTATTATTATGTGAAGATGAATTAGTATTGATACAACACATAATATATATTGTCTGATTATTATGTGAAGATGAATTAGTATTGATACAACACATATATTGTCTTATTATGTGAAGATGAATTAGTATCGATACAACATATAATATATATTGTCTTATTATTATGTGAATATGAATTAGTATTGATACAACACATATTTATTGTCTTATTATTATGTGAAGATTAATTAATATTGACACAACACATAATATATATTGTCTTATTATTATGTGAAGATGAATTAGTATTGATACAACACATAATATATATATTGTCTTATTATTATGTGAAGATGATTTAGTATTGATACAACACATAATATATATTGTCTTATTATTATGTGAATATGAATTAATATTGATACAACACATAATATATATTGTCTTATTATTATGTGAAGATGAATTAATATTTATACAACACATAATATATATTGTCTTGTTATTATTTGAAGATGAATTAGTATTGATACAACATATAATATATATTGTCTGATTATTATGTGAAGATGAATTAATATTGATACAACACATAATATATATTGTCTGATTATTATGTGAAGATGAATTAATATTGATACAACACATAATATATATTGTCTTATTATTATGTGAAGATGAATTAGTATTGATACAACACATAATATATATTGTCTGATTATTATGTGAAGATGAATTAATATTGATACAACACATAATATATATTGTCTTATTATTATGTGAAGATGAATTAGTATTGATACAACACATAATATATATTGTCTTATTATTATGTCAAGATGAATTAGTATTGATACAACACATAATATATATTATCTTATTATTATGTAAAGATGAATTATTATTGATACAACACATAATATATATTGTCTGATTATTATGTGAATATGAATTAATATTTATACAACACGTAATATATATTGTCTGATTATTATGTGAAGATGATTTAGTATTGATACAACACATAATATATATTGTCTTATTATTATGTGAAGATGAATTAGTATTGATACAACACATAATATATATTGTCTGATTATTATGTGAAGATGAATTAGTATTGATACAACACATAATATATATTGTCTGATTATTATGTGAAGATGATTTAGTATTGATACAACACATAATATATATTGTCTGATTATTATGTGAAGATGAATTAATATTGATACAACACATAATATATATTGTCTTATTATTATGTGAAGATGAATTAGTATTGATACAACACATAATATATATTGTCTTATTATTATGTGAAGACGAATTAGTATTGATACAACACATAATATATATTGTCTTATTATTATGTGAAGATGAATTAATATTTATACAACACATAATATATATTGTCTTGTTATTATGTGAAGATGAATTAGTATTGATACAACATATAATATATATTGTCTGATTGTTATGTGAAGATGAATTAATATTGATACAAAACAAAATATATATCGTCTTATTATGTGCAGACGAATTAATATTGATACAACACATAATATATATTGTGTTATTATTATGTGAAGATGAATTAATATTGATACAACACATAATATATATTGTCTGATTATTATGTAAAGATGAATTAGTATTGATACAACACATAATATATATTGTCTTATTATTATGTGAAGATTAATTAGTATTGATACAACACATAATATATATATTGTCTTATAATTATGTGAAGATGAATTAATATTGATACAACACATAATATATATTGTCTTATTATTATGTGAAGATGAATTAGTATTGATACAACACATAATATATATTGTCTGATTATTATGTGAAGATGAATTAGTATTGATACAACACATAATATATATTGTCTGATTATTATGTGAATATGAATTAGTATTGATACAACACATAATATATATTGTCTTATTATGTGAAGATGAATTAGTATTGATACAACACATAATATATATTGTCTGATTATTATGTGAAGATGAATTAATATTGATACAACACATAATATATATTGTCTGATTATTATGTGAAGATGAATTAATATTGATACAACACATAATATATATTGTCTTATTATTATGTGAAGATGAATTAATATTTATACAACACATAATATATATTGTCTTGTTATTATTTGAAGATGAATTAGTATTGATACAACATATAATATATATTGTCTGATTATTATGTGAAGATGAATTAATATTGATACAACACATAATATATATTGTCTGATTATTATGTGAAGATGAATTAATATTGATACAACACATAATATATATTGTCTTATTATTATGTGAAGATGAATTAGTATTGATACAACACATGATATATATTGTCTGATTATTATGTGAAGATGAATTAATATTGATACAACACATAATATATATTGTCTTATTATTATGTGAAGATGAATTAGTATTGATACAACACATAATATATATTGTCTTATTATTATGTCAAGATGAATTAGTATTGATACAACACATAATATATATTATCTTATTATTATGTAAAGATGAATTATTATTGATACAACACATAATATATATTGTCTGATTATTATGTGAATATGAATTAATATTTATACAACACATAATATATATTGTCTGATTATTATGTGAAGATGATTTAGTATTGATACAACACATAATATATATTGTCTTATTATTATGTGAAGATGAATTAGTATTGATACAACACATAATATATATTGTCTGATTATTATGTGAAGATGAATTAGTATTGATACAACACATAATATATATTGTCTGATTATTATGTGAAGATGATTTAGTATTGATACAACACATAATATATATTGTCTGATTATTATGTGAAGATGAATTAATATTGATACAACACATAATATATATTGTCTTATTATTATGTGAAGATGAATTAGTATTGATACAACACATAATATATATTGTCTTATTATTATGTGAAGACGAATTAGTATTGATACAACACATAATATATATTGTCTTATTATTATGTGAAGATGAATTAATATTTATACAACACATAATATATATTGTCTTGTTATTATGTGAAGATGAATTAGTATTGATACAACATATAATATATATTGTCTGATTGTTATGTGAAGATGAATTAATATTGATACAAAACAAAATATATATCGTCTTATTATGTGCAGACGAATTAATATTGATACAACACATAATATATATTGTGTTATTATTATGTGAAGATGAATTAATATTGATACAACACATAATATATATTGTCTGATTATTATGTAAAGATGAATTAGTATTGATACAACACATAATATATATTTTCTTATTATTATGTGAAGATTAATTAGTATTGATACAACACATAATATATATATTGTCTTATAATTATGTGAAGATGAATTAATATTGATACAACACATAATATATATTGTCTTATTATTATGTGAAGATGAATTAGTATTGATACAACACATAATATATATTGTCTGATTATTATGTGAAGATGAATTAGTATTGATACAACACATAATATATATTGTCTGATTATTATGTGAATATGAATTAGTATTGATACAACACATAATATATATTGTCTTATTATGTGAAGATGAATTAGTATTGATACAACACATAATATATATTGTCTGATTATTATGTGAAGATGAATTAATATTGATACAACACATAATATATATTGTCTGATTATTATGTGAAGATGAATTAATATTGATACAACACATAATATATATTGTCTTATTATTATGTGAAGATGAATTAATATGGATACAACACATAATATATATGTCTGATTATTATGTGAAGATGAATTAATATTGATACAACACATAATATATATTGTCTGATTATTATGTGAAGATGAATTAGTATTGATACAACATATAATATATATTGTGTGATTATTATGTGAAGATGAATTAATATTGATACAACACATAATATATATTGTCTGATTATTATGTGAAGATGAGTTATAATTGATACAACACATAATATATATTGTCTGATTATTATGTGAAGATGAATTAGTATTGATACAACACATAATATATATTGTCTGATTATTATGTGAAGATGAATTAGTATTGGTACAACACATAATATATATCGTCTGATTATTATGTGAAGATGAATTAGTATTGATACAACACATAATATATATTGTCTGATTATTATGTGAAGATGAATTAATATTGATACAACACATAATATATATTGTCTTATTATTATGTGGAGATGAATTAATATTGATACAACACATAATATATATTGTCTGATTATTATGTGAAGATGAATTAGTATTGATAAAACACATAATATATATTGTCTGATTATTATGTGAAGATAAATTAGTATTGATACAACACATAATATATATCGTCTGATTATTATGTGAAGATGAATTAGTATTGATACAACACATAGTGTATATTGTCTGATTATTATGTGAAGATGAATTAGTATTGATACAACACATAATATATATTGTCTGATTATTATGTGAAGATGAATTAGTATTGATACAACACATAATATATATCGTATGATTATTATGTGAAGATGAATTAGTATTGATACAACACATAATATATATTGTCTGATTATTATGTGAAGATTAATTAGTATTGATACAACACATAATATATATCGTATGATTATTATGTGAAGATGAATTAGTATTGATACAACACATAATATGTATTGTCTGATTATTATGTGAAGATGAATTAATATTGATACAACACATAATATATATTGTCTTATTATTATGTGGAGATGAATTAGTATTGATACAACACATAATATATATTGTCTGATTATTATGTGAAGATGAATTAATATTGATACAACACATAATATATATTGTCTTATTATTATGTGAAGATGAATTAATATTGATACAACACATAATATATATTGTCTTATTATTATGTGAAGATGAATTAATATTTATACAACACATAATATATATTGTCTTGTTATTATTTGAAGATGAATTAGTATTGATACAACATATAATATATATTGTCTGATTATTATGTGAAGATGAATTAATATTGATACAACACATAATATATATTGTCTGATTATTATGTGAAGATGAATTAATATTGATACAACACATAATATATATTGTCTTATTATTATGTGAAGATTAATTAGTATTGATACAACACATAATATATATTGTCTGATTATTATGTGAAGATGAATTAATATTGATACAACACATAATATATATTGTCTTATTATTATGTGAAGATGAATTAGTATTGATACAACACATAATATATATTGTCTTATTATTATGTCAAGATGAATTAGTATTGATACAACACATAATATATATTATCTTATTATTATGTAAAGATGAATTATTATTGATACAACACATAATATATATTGTCTGATTATTATGTGAAGATGAATTAGTATTGATACAACACATAATATATATTGTCTGATTATTATGTGAAGATGATTTAGTATTGATACAACACATAATATATATTGTCTGATTATTATGTGAAGATGAATTAATATTGATACAACACATAATATATATTGTCTTATTATTATGTGAAGATGAATTAGTATTGATACAACACATAATATATATTGTCTTATTATTATGTGAAGACGAATTAGTATTGATACAACACATAATATATATTGTCTTATTATTATGTGAAGATGAATTAATATTTATACAACACATAATATATATTGTCTTGTTATTATGTGAAGATGAATTAGTATTGATACAACATATAATATATATTGTCTGATTGTTATGTGAAGATGAATTAATATTGATACAAAACAAAATATATATCGTCTTATTATGTGCAGACGAATTAATATTGATACAACACATAATATATATTGTGTTATTATTATGTGAAGATGAATTAATATTGATACAACACATAATATATATTGTCTGATTATTATGTAAAGATGAATTAGTATTGATACAACACATAATATATATTGTCTTATTATTATGTGAAGATTAATTAGTATTGATACAACACATAATATATATATTGTCTTATAATTATGTGAAGATGAATTAATATTGATACAACACATAATATATATTGTCTTATTATTATGTGAAGATGAATTAGTATTGATACAACACATAATATATATTGTCTGATTATTATGTGAAGATGAATTAGTATTGATACAACACATAATATATATTGTCTGATTATTATGTGAATATGAATTAGTATTGATACAACACATAATATATATTGTCTTATTATGTGAAGATGAATTAGTATTGATACAACACATAATACATATTGTCTGATTATTATGTGAAGATGAATTAATATTGATACAACACATAATATATATTGTCTGATTATTATGTGAAGATGAATTAATATTGATACAACACATAATATATATTGTCTTATTATTATGTGAAGATGAATTAATATGGATACAACACATAATATATATGTCTGATTATTATGTGAAGATGAATTAATATTGATACAACACATAATATATATTGTCTGATTATTATGTGAAGATGAATTAGTATTGATACAACATATAATATATATTGTGTGATTATTATGTGAAGATGAATTAATATTGATACAACACATAATATATATTGTCTGATTATTATGTGAAGATGAGTTATAATTGATACAACACATAATATATATTGTCTGATTATTATGTGAAGATGAATTAGTATTGATACAACACATAATATATATTGTCTGATTATTATGTGAAGATGAATTAGTATTGGTACAACACATAATATATATCGTCTGATTATTATGTGAAGATGAATTAGTATTGATACAACACATAATATATATTGTCTGATTATTATGTGAAGATGAATTAATATTGATACAACACATAATATATATTGTCTTATTATTATGTGGAGATGAATTAATATTGATACAACACATAATATATATTGTCTGATTATTATGTGAAGATGAATTAGTATTGATAAAACACATAATATATATTGTCTGATTATTATGTGAAGATAAATTAGTATTGATACAACACATAATATATATCGTCTGATTATTATGTGAAGATGAATTAGTATTGATACAACACATAATGTATATTGTCTGATTATTATGTGAAGATGAATTAGTATTGATACAACACATAATATATATTGTCTGATTATTATGTGAAGATGAATTAGTATTGATACAACACATAATATATATCGTATGATTATTATGTGAAGATGAATTAGTATTGATACAACACATAATATATATTGTCTGATTATTATGTGAAGATTAATTAGTATTGATACAACACATAATATATATCGTATGATTATTATGTGAAGATGAATTAGTATTGATACAACACATAATATATATTGTCTGATTATTATGTGAAGATGAATTAATATTGATACAACACATAATATATATTGTCTTATTATTATGTGGAGATGAATTAATATTGATACAACACATAATATATATTGTCTGATTATTATGTGAAGATGAATTAGTATTGATAAAACACATAATATATATTGTCTGATTATTATGTGAAGATGAATTAATATTGATACATCACATAATATATATTGTCTTATTATTATGTGAAGATGAATTAGTATTGATAAAACACATAATATATTTTGTCTGATTATTATGTGAAGATGAATTAGTATTGATAAAACACAGAATATATAGTGTCTGATTATTATGTGAAGATGAATTAATATTGATACAACACATAATATATATTGTCTTATTATTATGTGAAGATGAATTAGTATTGATACAACATATAATATATATTGTCTTAATGTTATGTGAAGATGAATGAGTATTGATACAACACATAATATATATTGTCTTATTATTATGTGAAGATGAATTAATATTTATACAACACATAATATATATTGTCTTGTTATTATGTGAAGATGAATTAGTATTGATACAACATATAATATATATTGTCTGATTGTTATGTGAAGATGAATTAATATTGATACAAAACAAAATATATATCGTCTTATTATGTGCAGACGAATTAATATTGATACAACACATAATATATATTGTGTTATTATTATGTGAAGATGAATTAATATTGATACAACACATAATATATATTGTCTGATTATTATGTAAAGATGAATTAGCATTGATACAACACATAATATATATTGTCTTATTATTATGTGAAGATGAATTAGTATTGATACAACACATAATATATATATTGTCTTATAAGTATGTGAAGATGAATTAATATTGATACAACACATAATATATATTGTCTGATTATTATGTGAAGATGAATTAGTATTGATACAACACACAATATATATTGTCTGATTATTATGTGAAGATGAATTAGTATTGATACAACACATAATATATATTGTCTGATTATTATGTGAAGATGAATTAATATTGATACAACACATAATATATATTGTCTGATTATTATGTGAAGATGAATTAATATTGATACAACACATAATATATATTGTCTTATTATTATGTGAAGATGAATTAATATTGATACAACATATAATATATATTGTCTGATTATTATGTGAAGATTAATTAATATTGATACAACACATAATATATATGTCTGATTATTATGTGAAGATGAATTAATATTGATACAACACATAATATATATTGTCTAGTTATTATGTGAAGATGAATTAGTATTGATACAACATATAATATATATTGTCTGATTATTATGTGAAGATGAGTTAGTATTGATACAACACATAATATATATTGTCTTATTATGTGAAGATGAATTAGTATTGATACAACACATAATATATATTGTCTGATTATTATGTGAAGATGAATTAATATTGATACAACACATAATATATATTGTCTGATTATTATGTGAAGATGAATTAATATTGATACAACACATAATATATATTGTCTTATTATTATGTGAAGATGAATTAATATTGATACAACACATAATATATATGTCTGATTATTATGTGAAGATGAATTAATATTGATACAACACATAATATATATTGTCTGATTATTATGTGAAGATGAATTAGTATTGACACAACATATAATATATATTGTGTGATTATTATGTGAAGATGAATTAATATTGATACAACACATAATATATATTGTCTGATTATTATGTGAAGATGAGTTATTATTGATACAACACATAATATATGTTGTCTGATTATTATGTGAAGATGAATTAGTATTGATACAACACATAATATATATTGTCTGATTATTATGTGAAGATGAATTAGTATTGGTACAACACATAATATATATTGTCTGATTATTATGTGAAGATGAATTAGTATTGATACAACACATAATATATATTGTCTTATTATTATGTGAAGATGAATTAATATTGATACAACACATAATATATATTGTCTTATTATTATGTGGAGATGAATTAATATTGATACAACACATAATATATATTGTCTGATTATTATGTGAAGATGAATTAGTATTGATAAAACACATAATATATATGGTCTGATTATTATGTGAAGATGAATTAGTATTGATACAACACATAATATATATCGTCTGATTATTATGTGAAGATGAATTAGTATTGATACAACACATAATGTATATTGTCTGATTATTATGTGAAGATGAATTAGTATTGATACAACACATAATATATATTGTCTGATTATTATGTGAAGATGAATTAGTATTGATACAACACATAATATATATTGTCTTATTATTATGTGAAGATGAATTAATATTTATACAACACATAATATATATTGTCTTGTTATTATGTGAAGATGAATTAGTATTGATACAACATATAATATATATTGTCTGATTGTTATGTGAAGATGAATTAATATTGATACAAAACAAAATATATATCGTCTTATTATGTGCAGACGAATTAATATTGATACAACACATAATATATATTGTGTTATTATTGTGTGAAGATGAATTAATATTGATACAACACATAATATATATTGTCTGATTATTATGTAATGATGAATTAGTATTGATACAACACATAATATATATTGTCTTATTATTATGTGAAGATTAATTAGTATTGATACAACACATAATATATATATTGTCTTATAATTATGTGAAGATGAATTAATATTGATACAACACATAATATATATTGTCTTATTATTATGTGAAGATGAATTAGTATTGATACAACACATAATATATATTGTCTGATTATTATGTGAAGATGAATTAGTATTGATACAACACATAATATATATTGTCTGATTATTATGTGAAGATGAATTAGTATTGATGCAACACATAATATATATTGTCTGATTATTATGTGAAGATGAATTAGTATTGATACAACACATAATATATATTGTCTTATTATTATGTGAAGATGAATTAGTATTGATACAACACATAATATATATTGTCTGATTATTATGTGAAGATGAATTAGTATTGATACAACACATAATATATATTGTCTGATTATTATGTGAAGATGAATTAATATTGATACAACACATAATATATATTGTCTGATTATTATGTGAAGATGAATTAATATTGATACAACACATAATATATATTGTCTTATTATTATGTGAAGATGAATTAATATTGATACAACACATAATATATATATCTGATTATTATGTGAAGATGAATTAATATTGATACAACACATAATATATATTGTCTGATTATTATGTGAAGATGAATTAGTATTGATACAACATATAATATATATTGTGTGATTATTATGTGAAGATGAATTAATATTGATACAACACATAATATATATTGTCTGATTATTATGTGAAGATGAGTTATTATTGATACAACACATAATATATATTGTCTGATTATTATGTGAAGATGAATTAGTATTGATACAACACATAATATATATTGTCTGATTATTATGTGAAGATGAATTAGTATTGGTACAACACATAATATATATCGTCTGATTATTATGTGAAGATGAATTAGTATTGATACAACACATAATATATATTGTCTGATTATTATGTGAAGATGAATTAATATTGATACAACACATAATATATATTGTCTTATTATTATGTGGAGATGAATTAATATTGATACAACACATAATATATATTGTCTGATTATTATGTGAAGATGAATTAGTATTGATAAAACACATAATATATATTGTCTGATTATTATGTGATGATGAATTAGTATTGATACAACACATAATATATATCGTCTGATTATTATGTGAAGATGAATTAGTATTGATACAACACATAATGTATATTGTCTGATTATTATGTGAAGATGAATTAGTATTGATACAACACATAATATATATTGTCTGATTATTATGTGAAGATGAATTAGTATTGATACAACACATAATATATATCGTATGATTATTATGTGAAGATGAATTAGTATTGATACAACACATAATATATATTGTCTGATTATTATGTGAAGATGAATTAATATTGATACAACACATAATATATATTGTCTTATTATTATGTGGAGATGAATTAATATTGATACAAAACATAATATATATTGTCTGATTATTATGTGAAGATGAATTAGTATTGATAAAGCACATAATATATATTGTCTGATTATTATGTGAAGATGAATTAATATTGATACAACACATAATATATATTGTCTTATTATTATGTGAAGATGAATTAGTATTGATAAAACACATAATATATATTGTCTGATTATTATGTGAAGATGAATTAGTATTGATAAAACACATAATATATATTGTCTGATTATTATGTGAAGATGAATTAATATTGATGCAACACATAATATATATTGTCTTATTATTATGTGAAGATGAATAAGTATTGATACAACATATAATATATATTGTCATAATGTTATGTGAAGATGAATTAGTATTGATACAACACATAATATATTTTGTCTTATTATTATGTGAAGATGAATTAATATTTATACAACACATAATATATATTGTCTTGTTATTATGTGAAGATGAATTAGTATTGATACAACATATAATATATATTGTCTGATTGTTATGTGAAGATGAATTAATATTGATACAAAACAAAATATATATCGTCTTATTATGTGCAGACGAATTAATATTGATACAACACATAATATATATTGTGTTATTATTATGTGAAGATTAATTAATATTGATACAACACATAATATATATTGTCTGATTATTATGTAAAGATGAATTAGCATTGATACAACACATAATATATATTGTCTTATTATTATGTGAAGATGAATTAGTATTGATACAACACATAATATATATATTGTCTTATAAGTATGTGAAGATGAATTTATATTGATACAACACATAATATATATTGTCTGATTATTATGTGAAGATGAATTAGTATTGATACAACACACAATATATATTGTCTGATTATTATGTGAAGATGAATTAGTATTGATACAACACATAATATATATTGTCTGATTATTATGTGAAGATGAATTAGTATTGATACAACACATAATATATATTGTCTTATTATGTGAAGATGAATTAGTATTGATACAACACATAATATATATTGTCTGATTATTATGTGAAGATGAATTAATATTGATACAACACATAATATATATTGTCTTATTATGTGAAGATGAATTAATATTGATACAACATATAATATATATTGTCTGATTATTATGTGAAGATTAATTAATATTGATACAACACATAATATATATGTCTGATTATTATGTGAAGATGAATTAATATTGATACAACACATAATATATATTGTCTAGTTATTATGTGAAGATGAATTAGTATTGATACAACATATAATATATATTGTCTGATTATTATGTGAAGATGAATTAATATTGATACAACACATAATATATATTGTCTGATTATTATGTGAAGATGAGTTATTATTGATACAACACATAATATATATTGTCTGATTATTATGTGAAGATGAATTAATATTGATACAACACATAATATATATTGTCTTATTATTATGTTAAGATGAATTAATATTGATACAACACATAATATATATGTCTGATTATTATGTGAAGATGAATTAATATTGATACAACACATAATATATATTGTCTTATTATTATGTGAAGATGAATTAATATTGATACAACACATTATATATATATGTCTGATTATTATGTGAAGATGAATTAATATTGATACAACACATAATATATATTGTCTGATTATTATGTGAAGATGAATTAGTATTGATACAACACATAATATATATTGTCTGATTATTATGTGAAGATGAATTAATATTGATACAACACATAATATATATTGTCTGATTATTATGTGAAGATGAATTAATATTGATACAACACATAATATATATTGTCTTATTATTATGTGAAGATGAATTAATATTGATACAACACATAATATATATGTCTGATTATTATGTGAAGATGAATTAATATTGATACAACACATAATATATATTGTCTGATTATTATGTGAAGATGAATTAGTATTGATACAACATATAATATATATTGTGTGATTATTATGTGAAGATGAATTAATATTGATACAACACATAATATATGTTGTCTTATTATTATGTGGAGATGAATTAATATTGATACAACACATAATATATATTGTCTGATTATTATGTGAAGATGAATTAGTATTGATACAACACATAATATATATTGTCTGATTATTATGTGAAGATGAATTAATATTGATACAACACATAATATATGTTGTCTTAATTTTATGTGGAGATGAATTAATATTGATACAACACATAATATATATTGTCTGATTATTATGTGAAGATGAATTAGTATTGATAAAACACATAATATATATTGTCTGATTATTATGTGAAGATGAATTAGTATTGATACAACACATAATATATATCGTCTGATTATTATGTGAAGATGAATTAGTATTGATACAACACATAATGTATATTGTCTGATTATTATGTGAAGATGAATTAGTATTGATACAACACATAATATATATTGTCTGATTATTATGTGAAGATGAATTAGTATTGATACAACACATAATATATATCGTATGATTATTATGTGAAGATGAATTAGTATTGATACAACACATAATATATATTGTCTGATTATTATGTGAAGATTAATTAATATTGATACAACACATAATATATATTGTCTTATTATTATGTGGAGATGAATTAATATTGATACAACACATAATATATATTGTCTTATTATTATGTGAAGATTAATTAATATTTATACAACACATAATATATATTGTCTTGTTATTATGTGAAGATGAATTAGTATTGATACAACATATAATATATATTGTCTTAATGTTATGTGAAGATGAATTAGTATTGATACAACACATAATATATATTGTCTTATTATTATGTGAAGATGAATTAATATTTATACAACACATAATATATATTGTCTTGTTATTATGTGAAGATGAATTAGTATTGATACAACATATAATATATATTGTCTGATTGTTATGTTAAGATGAATGTATATTGATACAAAACAAAATATATATCGTCTTATTATGTGCAGACGAATTAATATTGATACAACACATAATATATATTGTGTTATTATTATGTGAAGATGAATTAATATTGATACAACACATAATATATAGTGTCTGATTATTATGTAAAGATGAATTAGCATTGATACAACACATAATATATATTGTCTTATTATTATGTGAAGATGAATTAGTATTCATACAACACATAATATATATATTGTCTTATAAGTATGTGAAGATGAATTAATATTGATACACCACATAATATATATTGTCTGATTATTATGTGAAGATGAATTAGTATTGATACAACACACAATATATATTGTCTGATTATTATGTGAAGATGAATTAGTATTGATACAACACATAATATATATTGTCTGATTATTATGTGAAGATGAATTAGTATTGATACAACACATAATATATATTGTCTTATTATGTGAAGATGAATTAGTATTGATACAACACATAATATATATTGTCTGATTATTATGTGAAGATGAATTAATATTGATACAACACATAATATATATTGTCTGATTATTATGTGAAGATGAATTAATATTGATACAACACATAATATATATTGTCTTATTATTATGTGAAGATGAATTAATATTGATACAACATATAATATATATTGTCTGATTATTATGTGAAGATTAATTAATATTGATACAACACATAATATATATGTCTGATTATTATGTGAAGATGAATTAATATTGATACAACACATAATATATATTGTCTAGTTATTATGTGAAGATGAATTAGTATTGATACAACATATAATATATATTGTCTGATTATTATGTGAAGATGAATTAATATTGATACAACACATAATATATATTGTCTGATTATTATGTGAAGATGAATTAGTATTGATACAACACATAATATATATTGTCTGATTATTATGTGAAGATGAATTAGTATTGATACAACACATAATATATATTGTCTGATTATTATGTGAAGATGAATTAGTATTGATACAACACATAATATATATCGTCTGATTATTATGTGAAGATGAATTAGTATTGATACAACACATAATATATATTGTCTGATTATTATGTGAAGATGAATTTATATTGATACAACACATAATATATATTGTCTTATTATTATGTGGAGATGAATTAATATTGATACAACACATAATATATATTGTCTGATTATTATGTGAAGATGAATTAGTATTGATAAAACACATAATATATATTGTCTTATTATTATGTGAAGATGAATTAATATTGATACAACACATAATATATATTGTCTTATTATTATGTGAAGATGAATTAGTATTGATACAACACATAATATATATTGTCTTATTATTATGTGAATATGAATTAGTATTGATACAACACATAATATATATTGTCTGATTATTATGTGAAGATGAATTAGTATTGATACAACACATAATATATATAAACATGTTAAAATTCCATAAAGTTTCTTCCGTTAACAACTTGTGCTTTAGTTCTAATTAAATAACTTTATATCTCTTAAGTCTGCACTTTATAAACCACACACAAAATGAATAGTGCCAGCTAAGAAATGTTAGGTAAGCCTACCTACTCCATTTTACAGGGAAGTACAACTGTAAAATATATATTGTCTGATTATTATGTGAATATGAATTAGTGTTGATACAACGCACAAACGTTTTTAGGCCAATCGATTTGGCAGGTGAGTTGTTACACATTCCTTACACATAATACAATTTAATGTCCGGATAAAGTCTGCTATACAAACAGTAAAGATGATATTTAATGACAATATGGATACTATGGGTTCGTTGAATTAGCATATCTTTCAATATAGCACTTAAAAACTTTCGATGTTAAAGGGAGAAACACTTTAAAGTCGTTAACAAATGATAGTCATATGTAATCATATTTTATTTAATAAAAATCTCAATAATAATGAAAATCATATGAAATAATATTTAATTCTATAAAAAACTCAATATTACTGATAATCATATGAAATATTTAATTCAATAAGAAACTCAAAGATAATGATAATACTAAGAAATCATATTGAATTCAATAAAAAAAATCAATAATAATGAAAACTATGTGAAATCATATTTAATTCAATAAAAAACTCAATAATAATGAAATAATATAATCAAATGAAATAATATTTAATTCAATAAAAAACTCAAAAATCATGAAAATCATAATTCAATAAAAACTCAATAATAATGATGATCATATAAAATAATATTTAATTAAACAAAAAAACTCAATAATAATAATAATTATTGATATATTATTTAATTCAATAAAAACTCAATAATAATGATAATCATATGAAATATTTTATTCAATAAAAACTCAATAATAATGATAATCATATGAAATAATATTTAATTCAATAAAACTCAATAATAATGATAATCATATGAAATAATATTTAATTAAATAAAAAAAAATCAATAATTATCATGATCATATGAAATAATATTTAATTCAATAAAAACTCAATAATATTATAATCATGAAATAATATTTTATTCAATAAAAAACTCAATTTAATGATGATCATATGAAATAATATTTAATTTAATAAAAAACTCAATAATAATGATAATCATATGAAATCTTATTTATTCAATAATAATGATAATCATATGATATCTTATTTTATTCAATAAAAACCCCTATAATAATGATCATCATATGAAATAATAGTTAATTCAATAACAACTCAATAATATTGATAACTATATGAAATATTTAATTCAATAAAAAAACTTCATAATAATCATATGAAATAATATTTAATTCAATAAACAACTCAATAATAATGAGAATCATAAAAACCCAATAATAATGATAATCATATGAAATACTATTTAATTCAATGAAAACCTCAATTATAATGATAATCATATGAAATAATATTTAATTAAAAAAAAACAAATAATAATGATTAGCATATGACATCTTATTTTATTCAATAAAAAACTCAATAATAATCATAATCATATGAAATAATATTTTATTCTATAAAAAACTCAATAATAATGATAATCATATGAAATCTTATTTATTCAAAAATAATAATAATCATATGAATGTATGAATGGTGTTCAATAATAATGATAATCATATGAAATAATATTTTATTCAACAAAAAAATCAATAATAATGACAAGTTTCTGCTCGTTTGACTTGTTTATCTAGTGTTAATTAATTCACTGATCAGGTACCTCGTTATAATACATCATCATATTCCAGTACCTTTCACTTCAAAGCTGTAGACGTGGAGCTCTACTCTGCCCGTTTTTATTGCCTATAACAATTCACTATAAAATCTCTTAAAACTATATTCCTTAAAAATAGGAAACAGAATTAACTTTCTAAACATAAAACCGTTTTTATAGATTTATTATTAAATGTGCTGATCTTACATGTGATTATGTTTTAAAAAATATGTTAAGCTGAATTAGAGATGAACAGATATTTGTCTTCATTAGTTTGGAATAATAGGATTGACACATTGAGAAATACACAAGAAGAAATAGAAAATGTAATTGTCCCAAGCAAGGAAAATATTAATCTATATGTGGTAGTTGTATTGTTATCAAATGTTTAGTTAAAAATCAAAATAATATAATTACGTTAAATGTTTGTTATATGTTAATAATTTAAATATTTAGTCTTACTAATATTTAAATATAAAACATTAAACTCACTTATAAGTTAAACGTCTATGATTCCAAATAATTTTAACGTTCAGATGAATTAAGAATGAACAAATATTTTTAAATAAAACAATTCAACCCCATTTTTAAACTTTTTTTGTCTCAAATAATAGAAGTCTTACAAGCATCAACAAAGGAGAATGGTTGGATTTTGATGTTTGTCTGATTGGCCGGGAGTAAGTATGTTGGTGCAGAGCGTATACCTGAAACTTTTTTAGAAGACTAAGACAAATATGGTCTTGGTAGTTGCACGAAGCCATATTTGGCAACAATACATATGGTAATCTTAGCTTTGTTTACGTATAGGATACTCTTATGTAATTTTTTAGCAAGGTTTAATCAGGCTTTGTAACATCCTTACTATGTAAATTGTGTATTAACAGATTATTAAATAACAATTTTGTTTTAACCAATAGTTAAAGTGACGTTAAATGGGCTGGGAAGTCCAGCTAGAATTCGTCACATAAAGATTAAACTCACTGATAAGTTTAACACGTAGTAACAACAATTTCTATGTTCAGATGAATTAGCGATAAACGGATATCTTTAAACAATCTATAAATTTTAATAAGATGCTTTAATTTTAGAAATATATACGGAAAACAAGAAATTACTAATAAAAAATAAATGTATTGATTTTTACTGTAGTTTTCCCAACCGAATTACTTAGGTTTTACGCATTAAATACGTCTCTTTTAATAAATTGTCGAGACTTTTGATAAATTTACATATTCCTATATCAGGTGTATGCATGTGCGTTAGTAAAGCAAAAAGCAAACATTTGCTGATGAACCTAAATAGATTTCTCTGATTATAACAATGGTACATATTACATGAAAATGTTCACGTTTATAATTTATTTATTCAATAAACATATATTAAAATTGCAACGGTTTATTAAACTCAATAAAAATGATTTACATTTTCAGAGTATATGTAACTTTATTAAACATTAAATTCACATACATATTGTTTAAATTACTGCGTCTTACACGTTTTTCATTGCATACACCATACAAATCATCAGACTTTTCATCAGTTCATCAAAGAAGAAAATGTTTATTTTTCTTGGTTCGAAAAGGAAATTTAATTTTAAAGCGAATTAAAAAAGTTTAAGAGATATAAAAATCCAAAATCCAGTAAAAACAGTAAAAGAAAACGTAATTTTAAAGCGAATGAAAAAGGTTTAAAAGACAGTAAAATATCTACTGGTTATAGATACAGCATTAATATGCAGAATAAAGAAAGAAGTTGTTTGGAGACCATGAATTGAATAGGCTAATTTTACAGGTCATATTTAAATTCATATTAAGCATTTTTTGGCTCGAAAGGAGAGCCCTCACCACGACGAGGAAAGAGTTATAATGGCTGCTCAAGACGAGGGATTGATGAGCAATGCATTCAAGAAAATGACAAGTATCAGTAATGACAACAAATGCAGGTTCTGCCATACAGAATTGGAATGAGTCAGCATTAATATGCAGAAGAAAGAGAGAAGATTAGTTTGTAGACGATGAGTTGAATAGTTGAATTTCACAGGCCATATTTAAATCCATACTAAGCTTTCAACATTAATACCTTTTAATAATTTATACTATTAGAAGATGAAAATGATTAGGATAAAAATCATTAAAAAAAACTAAAAAATATACGAATAAATAAAATATGCTAAATACATTTGATGAAATAATTCGTTAAATGCTAGTAACAATTTCTTGAATTTAAAAAATTAAAAAGTATTTTAATAAAAATTAAAATAACTACTAAGAATATATACAATAATACGAATATAATGTATTAAGAATATAATATAGAATATATACAATAATAAGAATATAATGTATATGGTATACGAATATGTATTACCAGACTTTAATTAAAATAATAAAATTGCGATAATCGATTATTAAAACTGTTTATATCATTTGTATAATAAAATATGGGAATGATAATAATACATTCAAAAGCGTTGGATGAAAAAATTTGTTACATGAAAAAACTGTTGGTTTCTAAAAATCAAAAAATAAGAACCTAATTCTGTTGCATTAAATTATTATGAATATTAATAAATATGTGATGTTAGGAAAATGTCCAGTGTAATAGCAAACACATTATAAATAAGCGCACATATGACTTCCACACATATGACTTAAAACGAAAGCTAGTTTAAAAGACCATATTAGTATCCATTGCTAAGTAACTAGATTATATATTGATTTGTATCATTAACTTTAATTTACTAAATATTTTAATTCACTTTTCCTGTATTATAAACTTATTATATTTCTATTATTAGCAATATATTTTTATTATTATCTGTAGCAACTATGGTAGTTTTATGCTTATTGTTTTTACAAATTATTACTATATTATTGTTTATTTTACTTTATTAATTGCATAATTCCTTTATCTATTACAAAATACTATGAATAGAATTAAACATTTAAACAATATGAATGTGAATTACGTGTTTATTTCTGTGATTTTTAAATGTTTTATAAGGTTATGTTTCTAGGTTTGTTTGCACGATTAAAATAAACAATGATATTAAAAATATTAAATTTAATTTATGTTTTATTTGCAGATGTTCCTGCTTGAATGTTTTTAATAAATATTAAGGGACCATCCTTCACCTTAAACAGTATTCTATACACAATTATTTCCTTACGTTGCAGACAACAAAAACGGCAGCACACAACTTTATTAGACATATATGTGTGAAGACTTATTTTATCTGGATTGTTTAGCAGATAGTGATAAGAGCATCACACATATTAAAATTTGTGAAATGTTTGTTTAATGGTTTTATTAATCATAAGATATCGAATTTAACATTTCAGATAAATCTGCTAATTTATGAAAGAGAATATTTTAACTTTTACACAACGAAATATCTCTTATCAAATAAAGTAAGTGATACAAATTGAAATTTATTTAGCATCTAACTTGCATCAACAACTCCAGATTAAAATTTTTTATAACTTGGTAGTGATAATCTTTATCCTGGAGCAATTTTGTTTAAACATGAATAAACATATGAAGGAAAAGCCACATTCTTGTAAAGTGTGTGGATGTTTTTTTACTGAAAAATCAAAATTAGTGAGTCATATGAGAACTCACACTGGGAAAAAGCTGCATTCTTGTAAAGTGTGTGGATATGTTTTTACTACAAAATCAAAATTAGTGAGTCATATGAGAATTCACACTGGGGAAAAGCCATATTCTTGTGAAGTGTGTGGATATTCGTTTACTGAAAAATCAAAATTAGTTAAACATATGAGAACTCACACTGGGGTAAAGCCATATTCTTGTAAAGTGTGTGGATATTCGTTTACTGAAAACTCAAATTTAGTGAGACATATGCGAACTCACACCAGAGAAAAGCCACATTCTTGTGAAGTCTGTGGATATTCTTTTACTGAAAAATCCAAATTAGTGAGTCATATGAGAACTCACACTGGGGAAAAGCCATATTCTTGTAATGTTTGTGAATATTCTTTTACTGAAAAGTCAAATTTAGTGAGACATATGAGAACTCACACCGGAGAAAAGCCACATTCTTGTGAAGTGTGTGGATATTCTTTTACTGAAAAACCCAAATTAGTGAGTCATATGAGAACTCACACTGGGGAAACGCCATATTCTTGTAATGTTTGTGAATATTCTTTTACTGAAAAATCAAATTTAGTGAGACATATTAGAACTCACACCGGAGAAAAGCCACATTCTTGTGAAGTGTGTGGATATTCTTGTTCTCAAAAAACAACATTAGTTACACATATGAGAACTCACACTGGAGAAAAGCCACATTCTTGTGAAGTGTGTGGATATTCTTGTTCTCGAAAAGCATCGTTAATAAAACATATGAGAACTCACACTGGGGAGAATTGAATGCATACTAGACACCAAACTCGGGTTTCAGTCTCTCTGTATAGGGGTTTACCAGGAACTCTGGTATGAAGATATTTTCAATTTCAGGTAAACCTTGATCATATGGTAAAATTTAAATGAAAATTAAAACTAAATCAAGAACCTGGCAGGACGGCGTCCAGAATAAAAAAGATCCCACAATATTGCTAGGTACTGGGTTATATGAGAGAAAATAACGGTGCACCTTCTTCTAGTGATGTTTTCACAAGTAACAACACTAAGCTGGACACTCCACCAGACAAGTCAAATTCTAGTCCTGAAATCCAGCAAAAGAAAACAAATACTAGGAGATGAAAATTATTTTTCACTGTTTCGCATATTCAAGGTATGAAAAATAGGAGAGGAAAAAACAGTATTTGAAGCTCAATTAAAATCTTATCCCTTGACATTACTAACTACAACTAAGAACTTACTTTCAATTATATCTAAAATACATAAATATCTCCAAAAAGATGTTAGAGAGTCAATTAAGAAAGATTTTAGTGAAGCAACGATAGATTTCACCAAATTTAACACTACTGACTTTGTCCAAAGCCAGTGGAATAGGGAGAAAAATGGACATTGATTTAGTCAATGGAATGCGCAAATATAAAATATCAAAAATTTACAGAAAGTTGTAAGCAATGGCAAAAAATGTGTAAGTCCCACTTCCCAAACAAGAAGAGGATTGAGAAGGAAAATTTAACATGTCAGAAGTCTAATTCTTTGAGGAACAATGTCTTTCCTGTTTAGCAAATGTTCCAACTAAAAAATATCCATGGAATGGCTAAAAACGTCAGTTGTCAAATCAGCAATCCCCCTCCCTATAGCATGATGTGCCAAACCAAACAAGAAGACACTACAACATATTCTCACCTGACACCGCTACCTTAGTCCAAGCTTTACATGCCTACCAAAAGCAAACCGTTAATATATCCGATGTGTCACTCCATAAAATGATGAAACATCTCCCCAGGGATCATTCCCAACAGACACAAAACAATTTAAATATGGGCAGACATGCCAACAGTATGTTCCACTTGAAGATGTAACACTGTACGCGAACCAGTTGGAACTAGAGGAAGAGCTGGCCAACAGGATAGAAATAGCACGAAGTCTGGCTGTTGAAGATCGGCCCAGATTGGTAAAAATTATCATGAATAAATCCTTCAAGGTGCTAGTTCCAAAAGTCAACGATGCCCTCGAAAGAATCACTCCAATTAACGCACCATTGAGTGAAATAAATCATACAACATACAGGGAAGCATGGTTTATTCAGTTAAAACTCTTAGCTTAATATCAAGAGAGTAAAAGAGGAAACATGAAGGTTAAATCATATAACCCAGCCCTGAAACAAAAACTCCAGCAGAAAATAGACTCTGAAAGGAAACTGCCCAGATATCTGCATTCCTATCCTGTGAAACTCCGTGCGAAAAAATAAACAAGAAGGTGAATGAGTTGAAAACTTATTATTCCCTCCAAGACCCAGCACAACTAAAAGCTAAGATGGCAGAACATCAGGCTGAGATAAAAGCCTTAGCTGCACAAATAAAAACCAACACAAAAAAATGGTAAATAGGGGCGAGGAAAATTGTTATTATAACTCAGGATATGAGAAATAAAGAACTTTAATGGAATATCTATGTATTTCATATAGTGTTCAAGTGTGATATCTTTAAAGGAATGTTATTCCGCCTTTGACAGGCTTCTGGGCTTGTCCTTTACTCCTGATCTTAAATGGAATACGTACATCAAATCTGTTGCCAAGGCCGCTGGAAAAATGGTTGGATCCTTCTATCGATCCAGTAGATATCTCACTGCTGATGCAATTCTCTATCTGTATAAGAGCCAGATACGTCCAAGGATGAAATACTGTTGCCACATATGGACAGGAGCTGCTAGAAAAGACTTGTCCTGCCTTGATAGGGTTCAAAATAGACTTCGTGGTCTGGTGGGAGATGTCCTGTTCTCTTCGCTGCAACCTCTATCTCACAGAAGAGATGTTGCGAGTTTGTCTCTGCTTTATCGTTATTTTCATGGAAAGTATTCGACTTATCTTCAATCTATGGTCCCCCCTCGCCAAACTTTTACAAGAAACACTCGACTAGCTGAAAACATTATCAATAATTTTCCCCACTCTTTATATGTGCCTAAACCTAAACATAGATTCCATGATCAAAGCTTCTTTCTTAGAACTGCATGCCTGTGGAATTGTCTTCCGTTTTCCTGCTTTCCAGCTGACTACAATATGGTTGCCTTTAAGTCCAACGTGAACAAGTTTCTGATGAGCCGTAACAAATTTACCGAACTTCCATTACTATTGATTACTATATTGTCTTTTTGACCAATGTACACTCTTTAACCCTTATCCTTGAGTGACCTATCGACCTTGATAAGTGGTGACGCCTATGTAAAAAAGAAAAAAAAATAGATGAACTCCGGGCAAAAAATTAAACAAGAAGGTGAATAAGTTGAAAATAAAGTAACTCATAAATCACCTTGCAATCATTTTATCATTATTTTATTATTTATTATTTTATTTGGTTTTTTGATTATTGACTCTCCTTAATGTAATGTCAATGGCTTGATACAAAGACCACTAAACTTATAACGTTACATAAAATTATATACCGAAATGTATATGATGAACCAGCAACACAGATTGCAAACTTTGCTGAAAACTTTGATGGTGTCACCTAATAATATTATTGTCAGATGATTTTTCAAAAATATTTTATTATCTCTCGTGTAAGATCTGTGGAGAGATGTAACTTGACAGTCAAACATCTGGGAACATCACCAATAATATCATGCGATAAAATGGCAGTGTTCTATGACAAAGATACACAGGCAGGCAGATACATGAAAGACAATGCCATCAAACCAGCCATGGCGTTCATTATCAATGTCATAATTCCGAATGATTTTGGATTTAATAGAGCTGAATGGGAAAAGATAACAAAATATGATTACCTAAAAATTATTTAAAACGACATGTTTTTTGGAAGAAATAAACATTATATTCCCAATTGAAATAAACATTATACCGATTGGAATAAACATTATACCGATTGGAATAAACATTATACCGATTGGAATAGGGATAACTGGATTATTAAAAATTAATTTGCAGAAATACTTAGAAGCAATTTCTGGAAAACCACGCTGTAACGAAATACATAAAGCAGCTATAAAGGGAATAGCGTCTATTCTTAAAAGAACCCTCGGATATAAATCTTATTGGAATTTTTCTTAAAACTGACTGAAGTTTAATAAAAACAAAGAAAAGCTATATTGTTGTGAAGTGTGCGGAAATTCTTGTTCTAAAAAATGACATTTAGAGACTCACATGAAAAAGTATATATTATATTTCTAAATAATATTTTTACACATTATTTCAATGTTTTGTTTTTTGTAATAAATGTGTTGTGAAAATAACTCATTTAAAAATATATTTTTACACATTATTTCAATGTTTTGTTTTTTGTAATAAATGTGTTGTGAAAATAACTTATTTAAAAATATATTTTTACACATTATTTCAATGTTTTGTTTTTTGTAATAAATGTGTTGTGAAAATAACTTATTTAAAAATATATTTTTACACATTATTTCAATGTTTTGTTTTTTGTAATAAATGTGTTGTGAAAATAACTTATTTAAAAATATATTTTTACACATTATTTCAATGTTTTGTTTTTTGTAATAAATGTGTTGTGAAAATAACTTATTTAAAAATATATTTTTACACATTATTTCAATGTTTTGTTTTTTGTAATAAATGTGTTGTGAAAATAACTTATTTAAAAATATATTTTTACACATTATTTCAATGTTTTGTTTTTTGTAATAAATGTGTTGTGAAAATAACTCATTTAAAAAACAATATTTTTACACATTATTTCAATGTTTACGTTTTTGTAATAAATGTGTTGTGAAAATAACTATTTTACAAAAAACAATATTTTTACACATTATTTCAATATTCATATTCTTTGTAATAAATGTGTTGTGAAAATAACTAATTTACAAAAAAAAATATGTTTACAAATTATTTCAATGTTTTGTTTTTTTGTAATAAATGTGTTGTGACAATACCTCATTTAAAAATATATTTTACACATTATTTCAATGTTTACGTTTTTGTAATAAATGTGTTGTGAAAATAACTCATTTAAAAATAATATTTTTACACATTATTTCAATGTTAATGCTCTTTGTCATAAATATGTTGTGAAAATAACTATTTTACAAAAAATATTATTTTTACACATTATTTCAATGTTCATATTCTTTGTAATCAATGTGTTGTGAAAATAACTAATTTACAAAATGAAAACAAATATTGATTTCTTCCAACTGATGGAATATACAAAATACAAGATGAGACTCATGGTGTAATATCAAAAGAATAAAAAACAATATTCTGACACATTATTTTAATGTTTTGTTTTTATAATAAATGTGTTGTGAAAATAACTCATTTAAAAAACAATATTTTACAAATTATTTCAATGTTCATGTTCTTTGTTATAAATGTGTTGTGAAAATAACTCATTTACAAAAACAATATTTTTACACATTATTTCAATGTTTACATTTTTGTAATAAATGTGTTGTGAAAATAACTATTTTACAAAAAACAATATTTTTACAAATTATTTCAATGTTAATGTTCTTTGTAATAAATGTGTAGTGAAAATAACTAATTTACAAAAAAAAAATATTTTTCACATTATTTCAATGTTCATATTCTTTGTAATAAATGTGTTGTAAAAATAACTAATTTACAAAAAACAATATTTTTACACATTATTTCAATGTTCATATTCTTTGTAATACATATGTTGTGAAAATAACTAATTTACAAAAACAATATTTTTACACATTATTTCAATGTTCATATTATTTGTAATAAATGTGTTGTTAAAATAACTAATTTACAAAAAACAATATTTTTACACATTATTTCAATATTCATATTCTTTCTAATAAATGTGTTGTGAAAATAACTAATTTACAAAAAAACAATATTTTTACACATTATTTCAATTTTCATATTCTTTGTAATAAATGTGTTGTGAAAATAATTCATTTACAAAAACAATATTTTTACACATTATTTCAATGTTTACGTTTTTGTAATAAATGTGTTGTGAAAATAACTATTTTACAAAAAACAATATTTTTACACATTATTTCAATGTTCATATTCTTTGTAATAAATATGTTGTGAAAATAACTAATTTACAAAAACAATATTTTTACACATTATTTCAATGTTCATGTTTTTTGTAATAAATGTGTTGTGAAAATAACAAATTCACAAAAACAATGTTCATGTGTTTTTTGCAATATATGTATTGAGAAAATACATAATTAAAAAAAAACATACTCTGTTAATAATGTAATTCTCGTAAATCCAAGGTAGTTAAAATGGCATACAATTTGCAAAAGTCATAAATAAAGTAGTGTGTAAAACAACCAATTAACAAAAGCACAAAAGTTCTATTATTCTACTATTCGTACATAAAATTTTGTGAAAATAACAAAATATTGACAAAGTCATATTTTTCAGACTATTGCAATATGTTTATTTTCGTAAATACTTGCAAAAAAACAACCAATTCAAAAAAGCCATATTCTTATCAATTTTCTTGTCAAAAATGACAACCAGTTGATAAAAATCATATTATTGCACACTATGTCAAATAAAGTGTTATATTTCACCAAAGCAATAGTATTGTCCTCACCAATACAAAATAAAAATACGTGGGCTTAAAGTATGGCAACCTATAACTGCACCATACAGTGCCTGAAGGGCAAGGACAATGTTTGTTCGGATCACTTGTCACTTGGTGTAGATTCGAGTGTAGACAATGATGCTCTGGTAAGGATAGACAGTAAGGATTACGTAATGAGTGCAATACACTCGAATCTCGTCGATAGGGTTTGCATCGTATAAGAATGTGAAGTTTGCATGAATAAGAATGCAGCGGTAAAGCAATAACGTAATCGAGTATTAATTAGGGAAAAGGAGGACGATAATAAAATTCGAGATTTAAAAAGACGAATGAAAATCGGGAAAGCGTCCAACATGGAACAAAAAACCTTTATAGTAGACGAAGTCGTATATTATTTGTTTGTTCTCTGGTCGTAATTTTTTGTTGATTATATGAATTTGATTATGGAACAAAAACTCATGACGGTAAATAGCATTTCGGTAAATAACTTAGATGTAAATTGTCTCCTATTCCCGTCATTAGCAGAGCAAATTGATAGCGTTAAATAGTCATTCTATACTGAGAACCGTCATTCGTGTGTGCATGTATATTTCAGTGTTTATATATTAGTCGTGTCTATATTGGAGGGGACATAGAGAACGAAAGAGTGCATATTATAGACAAGTTTATTCTTCATCCGGATGAGATGATGCCGGGAACTCAAGCTTTTATAGCTACATGGTCTCATTTTCCCTCCTTCGCCTCCAAGGGACATCAGCTGCCAGTCTGACGGACTCCTCTGGTCGGTCTTGCCCGCTCTCTCCTAACCTGTCTTTCAACTGACTCGAACCCATCTCAATATATTGGGAATTCCATTTTCCGGCATCAGTGTGATTTCTTCACGTTTCAAATTACACGTGCGCTTTGAACCTACGATTCACACACCTTTGGTAAACAAAGAAATTCCTAAATTGAATTGTATCGTTTTTAACCTATTTTGTTAATCATTATTTCTAACCTCATATTGTCCATTCTTTTAACTGGCATATTTAATATCCAGTTATTTCTAAAGAAATGAACAATCGCTGCATTCCTAAATTGAATATCCATTATCTTTTTAAACTTTGCTTACTGGGTTCGATTCTATCCTTTTCCAAATATCTTCAAACATATCTATTTAATTATTGGGGCCTGTTCCTTTTTCATGTAGCAATAGTATTATGGTTCAAACAGAGATATATAGGAATGACACTGAGAAAGAGGGAATCAGAGAAACCAGGAGAATGAGAAGGACCCGGAGAAAGGGAATTGCTAAGGATGGGTAAAGATTATAGATTCTGATTCTAGGCAAACTATTATTCTCCATCCTAAGATAAAGTAAATTATTTCTGCGAGGGTTTGAACCGTCAATAACATTTTGAATAGAACGTAGCTTCTTCCAGTTTAAACATCGAATGGTTCAAAACAACAATTGACACATGTTCCCACACGGAATTTTTATCGTAAGCCCCACTTTCCTCAGGGCTTTATTTCTACTTGTACAGTGCCATCGCGCAAAGGCAACATGCGTGCAGCAGATTTAACCAACATAAGTCCAGTTCAAACAGACAGAAGTATATAGAAGTATATAGTCAACAGCAATTGAAGCACATGTTCCCAGATTTAACCGACATAAGTCCAGTTCAAGCAGACAGAAGTATATAAAAGCCAGAAATAACTGTAAGAAAGAAATAGCGACACCTAAGAGAGAATTTACTGAAACCACAAAAAAATGCACCGAAGCACAAAAATTAGGAACTTATAACGTCTGGCAAATCTACAACAGTGTAGTAAATAATGGGCAATTAAACATGTATGTGAAATGGTATTGAAAGTTAAAACTTAAATTATGTTTTATTTTAACCTATATTTCAATTCAAAAGCATTAACAACTATTTGTAATAATTGATTTTTTTTTTAAATATTTCTCACAATTTAATTTTGATTAACTTTCATTTCAACGTACCTTGCAGTGATAATACTTGAAATCGCCCAAAACTCTAGAGCCAAAACGGAGGAGACATTGCTCAAAACAACGAGATATTATAAAAAGGCTTACTGGGAAGCCATCAGGGATCTCATCAGAGACGCCCCATGGCGACATATCTTTTCACTTCCCGCTGAACAGTGCACAAATGAGACCATTGAATGGTTCAAAACAGCAATTGAAGCACATGTTCCCACACGGATTTTTTATCGTAAGCCCCACTTTCCTCAGTGGTTTATTTCTACTTGTGCAGTGCCATCGCGCAAAGGCAACATGCGTGCCACAGATTTAACCGACATAAGTCCAGTTCAAACAGAGAGAAGTATATAGAAGCCAGAAATAAATGCAAGAAAGAAATAGCGACAGCTAACAGATAATTTACTAAAATATCAAAAAATACATTAAAGCACAAAAATTAGGAACTTGTAACGTCTGGCAAATCTACAACAGTGTAGTAAATAATGGACAATCAACAATTCCCCCACTATAGGTTGTTTGCTCAGCAACCGAGAAGGCGAACATGCTTGCCAGTCGGTTTGCCTCCAACTACACAATGGACCCTGCTAACCACCCCTTCCCTGCCTTTCCTTTGCGGACACACGCCACACTAGAGGATCTAAAAATCACTCCATCTCAGATGCATGGTTCCATAAGAAATCTTGACACTACAGAAGCATGTGGACCTGATCTCATCCCGCCTGTGCTATTAAAAAAGTGCTCAGCCGAATTAGCTCCAGTTCTATCCAAACCTTACAACAAATGCTTTAATGAATCTTGCTTTCCTGCCTGCTGGAAAACTGCTTCTGTGGTACCAGTTTTCAAGAATTCTGGCGAAAGAACTGACCCAGTAAATTATCACGCCATTAGACTCCTCTCACTTTCGCCAAAATATTTGAGACCATAATTAACCAAGCTCTAGTCCATCACCTTACAGATGCTAAACTTCTGAGTGACCAAGAATATGGATTTAGGCAAGCCCGTTCCACAGCAGACACCCTAACTGTAATCTCAGAACATATTTATCAGTAACTGGACAAAGCGGGGTAGGGTAGAATGGTAGCTCTAGATATATCTAAGGCTTTTGACAGGGTATGGCATGAAGGTCCTCTCAGGAAAATCAGATCATATGGTATCACTGGAAGAATACATGACATAATTAAATCCTTCTTAGATAAGAGAAAACTCCAGGTTTTCCTCGACGGTTTTACATCCAAACAATATGGTATAAATACGGGAGTGCCTCAGCGGTCTATCCTAGGACCTCTGTTATTCCTAATATTCATAAATTGCCTGTGAGATGGGTATATATGCTGACGACACCACACTCTATAACAGATACGACAGGAAAACAAATGAACACATATCTAAAGAAATGGCAGAAAACCTAGAGGATGGCCTCAGATCTGTAGTAAAATGGGGACATAAATGGATGGTCACATTCAATTCTGCCAAGACTAAATTCGTTTCCTTCAATAATTACAAGAAACACATACCACCAATAGCAATGGCCAATGACTCTATCTGAAAGTACATCCTTTGAACTCCTCGGCCTAACGTTCACAGGAAAAATGAGTTGGAACAATTACATTGAGAGCATCGCCAGGACCGCTGCGAAGAAGGTAGGTTCTCTCTACCGTGTTAGAAAGATACTAACGCCCGAAAATATCCTATACCTCTACAAGGCCACCATTCGCCCATGTATGGAGTATTGTTGTCATATTTGGGCTGGTGCATCTGCCACTAGTCTCTCGCTCCTAGACAAGGTTCAAACGAGAATCGTCAATCTGATAGGTCCTGAACTGTCAGCTAAACTTCAACTAACACCGGTGATTCGACCTTGACATTGGCACAAGCACATGGCGTCGGTTGTTTTTAAACACGTCAATAGCAAACATGCTCGAATATTCGCCAGCAATTTTTTTTTAATATATTTAGAAAACCTTTGAAGATTTAAAAGAAAAAGTATATATTTACAAAACATTTTTTTTTGTAGGTAACAAAACGAACGTATTTAAATAAAAGATATTTTAATAAATGGGTGTCTCTTTCTGTTTCGGATTTTTGCGACCAAGATTGATTTTTATGTACCGTGTTTTGTGGGGGTGGGGTTCTGTGTGCGTTTTTAAGACAATTAAATATTTATTTAATTATTCTTTAAAATATTAACTTCAGCGACAATTAATATATTTTTCAAATAATATTTTGAAATATTAAATTTTTACGAATATTCGCGAGCAAGATTTTTTTTTTTTAAATAAAAGATATTTAAATAAATGGGTGTCTTTCTGAGTGAGTTTTTTTTAAATAAAAATAAAAATTATAAAAAGATTTCTATCTTGTGATACTACATTTAATCTTTATAAAAATAAAAGTTATAAAAAGATATGTGAATAAAATAATATATTTTTTATCTCGATTGTTTATACTTGTGATTTTATTATGCAAAAAAAATTGCCTCGGCCTAAAAGGATTTCTCCTTCACTGACCACCGACATACATCGCACTGTAAATAAATATTGAATTGTATTAAAAACGTACAAAAAAGAAATGGCCAAAACCGTATAGAATGCACCTTTTTTTATAAGTTTTATTCAAACAGTCTTTATTTGAACTTAATGGACTGTTGTTTTTTTTTTTAGTATTTATTAACTGTTTTATTCTTTTTATCAAACAAAAATAGAACTTTTATAATGAAATATATATTATGGACTGTTTTTCAAATATCAAAATTTTAAAATGAAAGTTTTATTTAAAAAAAAAAAAAAGACGAGGTGTTTTTTTCCTTTTTGAGATATTTTTTTTCACCATTTATTACTTTGAAATTTTATTCAACAATGAAATGATAAAAAAAAACTTTTCGTTAAATATATTTTTAAAAAATTATTATAAAATATTTATAAAGTCTATTTTTATGTCTGTAAAAGTTTGTTGAAAGTTCAAATAAAGTTTATAATTTAATTGAAAAAAAAAACACCTCGTCTTTTTTTTTTTAAATAAAACTAACTTTAATCTTAAAATTTCGAAACAGTCCATAATATATATGTCATTATAAAAGTTCTATTTTTGTTTGATAAAAAGAATAAAATAGTTATTAAAAAGTTCTGTAAATATATTAAACACGCACTCGGAAAGACACCCATTTATCAATAATATTTTTTATTTTAAAAAAAAATCTTGCTCGCGAATATTCGTAAAAATGTAATATTTAAAAATATTATTTTGAAAATATATTAATTGTCGCTGAAGTTAATGTTTTAAAGAATAAATGTTTTGTAAATATACACTTTTTCTTTTAAATCTTCAAAAGTTTTCTAAATATATTTAAAAAAAAAATGCTGGCGAATATTCGAGCATGTGTGCTATTTGACGTGTTTAAAAACAACCGACACCATATGCTTGCGCCAATGTCAAGGTCGAATCATCGGTGTTAGTTGAAATGTGCGCCTGACACCGCCAGGCGGCGTCGTCTGCTATGGGGTATCTATTCTTTACTTGATCAGGTTTTTGTGTCAATTTATGCAGCCCGATGGCCAATCAATCATGAAACATCCATAAGAAACGACAGCTTGTGTCAGTTGATTGATGGAAGTTATTTTAATTGATATTGTTACATTGCGTGTATGAATATGATGTGAGAATTTTATTATGACGGTTGATTTATTTTCATTGAACCTTATCATCATTTGATGGTGATATATTATGTTTCATCATTCGACACTCAATCATTGTATTCTCTTTTACTCCTTAGTATTTACAGACAAATTCCTCTTCTAGGTCTTAAAAATAATAGGTGGTCTAGTTGGCGCTTTTAGCTCAGCTTGTTAATATCTTCTCATAGTAAATTGTAAAGTTGAAACGTTTATTTTAGTGTGTTGACATGACAGATTGTTATTATTCTATCGATGTTGTTTTATAACATAGTGCTTTGCTATAAATAAGTTTTCTTGATTGCCTGATGAATAATTCAAAGCATCGTAGTATAGTGCAGTAGATGTTATAATTATTCGTGCTGTAGTCTATATCTTCTTTAAGGTACGCGCTAGGCAAAAACTGTTGTATGGAAACAGACGAGAAAACAGCTTCTTCTGTACTTGTATTAGTGTGTTACAGGGATATATAATGTATCACTGTTACAGGGATATAATAATTATATCTCCTTTTATTAACTCTATGGCTTCCTTACAAATCAAAGGTTTAGTGAAACAACAACCGTTGTTTCTTTGAAGTGACGATAGGTTCTCCAATCCAAAATTTGATAGTTTGTTTATGCAGGGATTTGTGATACTAGAATAGATTCAACATTATCTTTAACATTCCAGGAGTTATTCCTGATTCTAGCTTTTCCGTTTTGTTTTTGTTTAATTAGGATACATTCAATATCCACTAGGTCTCTTGATTGTATTCACTTTTTATATTTTTTCTTATCATCTGATTCTAGCTTGATATGAGGCATACAACCAAACCAGATGAGTGAAAAATCCAGGTTGTCATCGATGTTCGTACATCCAAATAATATGATATAAATGCGAGAGTGTCCGAGGAGTCTATCCTTGGACCTCGATTATTCCTAATATTCATAAATGACCTCTCTGACAAAATTGTCTGTGAGATGGGTATATATGCTGATGTCAGCACTCCCTATAACCGACACGACAGGAAAACAGATGAACACATATCTAGAGAAATGGCAGAAACACTAGAGGATGACCTCCGATATGTAGTGGAATGGGAACAAAAATGGATGGTCACATTCAATGCTGCTAAGACTAAACTTGTTTCCTTCAATAATTACAAGAAACCTTCTCTACCACCAACACCAATGGCTAACACTCTTTATCTGAAAGTACATCTTTTAAACTCCTTGGCTTAACGCTCACAGGAAACATGAGTTGGAACAATTACATTAAGAGCATTGCCAGGACCGCTGCGAAAAAGGTAGGTTATCTCTACTATGCTAGAAAGCTACTAACGCCCGAAAGTATGCTGTACCTCTATAAGGCCACCATTCGCTCATGTTTGGAGTATTGTTTTCATATTTTGGCTGGTGCATCTGCTAGTAGTCTCTCGCTCCTAGACAAGCTTCAAAAGAGAGTCAGCAACCTACTAGGTCCTGAACTGTCATCTTAGCCTTAGCCTCTGTTCCATCGACGTAATGTAGCATCCCTCTGCCTGTCGTACAAGAATTTCAATGGTTAATGCTCTGACGAACTGCAAGCACTTGTGCCCCCTCGACGTAAGTACCCCCGACAAACCCGACAAGCAGCAAAATCCCACCCCTTCACAGTTGAGATCCCTAGATGTAAGATAGCCTTCTGCTCCAGTAGTTTTTTTCCCCAGAACTGCTGGACTTTGTAATTCTCTTCTGAGTTCCTGTTTTCCTAACTGTACTGACATGCAAAAGTTCAAGTGTAACGTGAACCGACATCTTGCTGCCCAACTCCCCAAATAGTACCCCTGTAGCCTCTGTCCCTGGTAGTAGCTCCCCACAGCAAGTGGCAATGTGCCTTGTTTTGGATAGAATTGAAATTAAAATATATATATATATTCAACCGCTATCTCATACCGTCCGACCCAGATATCTTTTAAAGATTCTAACAATCCCTAAAAATCCAATTGTTAGAATACCTCTGCAACTTATTTTACTGGATATATTTGCTAGGTTGTTTGTGAAATTGTTTTCTTAGTATAAAAAGAAAACTTGATTTTCAATTGTTTATAAAACTTTACTTACTAGAAAAGTGTGGAAAATAAGTTTTTTCTCAGATTCACTCTTCAAGCTACTATTTGATTAATATTTAATTTTATTAGGAAACAGAGGGCAACTTTAATTATATATATTCTTTTTTATATCTGTTATTTGCCTCTCGTAAACGCTTGATCTTCCAAATATTGTATCTAAGTATTTTTTTTTAGATTTTTATTTGTCAAATTGCGCCTACACCGACTGATATGTTTATATCTTTCGGAGAATATGTCGGTTTTAACATTTTTTTTTATTTCTCATATGGTGTTATTTTTTCTTTCACTTAATTATTTTGTTTTTCCTCATATTAATGGCATACTTTGCAATCTATTGCTTTTATCATTATTGTTTTTTTTTTCATACATATCACTTAAGTTGATTTTTAAAAACACGAATATTCACTGTAGAAAAATAGATAGGAAAATAATTGTGATTTTTTAGAACAGTAATATCCACATAGGAAATAGAAATACGGTTTACACACTTTTGTGGAAATTTCCTTATCTGTTTGGTTAAACTAACTCAGAAATTCCAGGTTTCGATTCTGTCTCGTTGTATACAATTGTTTGAATCTCTCTCTCTTGCACTTTATTCACCATGTATATTTGCTATGTAGTTTTTGAAATTTTTTTTATGAGTAAAGTTGCTCCTATAACAACTGTAATGAATGATACACATCTTAAGATTCCAGTTTCTGTTCATGTCATACATAAGAACTTCCTATTTCATTATCTTTTCATGTCATACATAAGAACTTCCTATTTCGTTATTTTTTCATGTCATACATAAGAACTTCCTATTTCGTTATTTTTTCATGCCATACATAAGAAATTCCTATTTCGTTATTTTTGCATGTCATACATAAGAACTTCCTATTTCGTTATTTTTTCATGTCATACATAAGAACTTCCTATTTCGTAATTTTTTCATGTCATACATAAGAACTTCCTATTTCGTAATTTTTTCATGTCATACATAAGAACTTCCTATTTCGTAATTTTTTCATGTCATACATAAGAAATTCCTATTTCGTTATTTTTTCATGTCATACATAAGAACTTCATATTTCGTAATTTTTTCATGTCATACATAAGAACTTCATATTTCGTTATTTTTTCATGTCATACATAAGAAATTCCTATTTCGTTATTTTTTCATGTCATACATAAGAACTTCATATTTCGTAATTTTTTCATGTCATACATAAGAAATTCCTATTTCGTTATTTTTTCATGTCATACATAAGAACTTCATATTTCGTAATTTTTTCATGTCATACATAAGAACTTCCTATTTCGTAATTTTTTCATGTCATACATAAGAACTTCCTATTTCGTTATCTTTTCATGTCGTACATAAGATCTTGGTATTTCGCTATTTTTTCATGTCATACATGAGAACTTCCTATTTCGTTATTTTTTCATGTCATACATAAGAACTTTCTATTTCGTTATTTTTTCATGTCATACATAAGAAATTCCTATTTCGTTATCTTTTTCCTTTTCAACTCTGTTTAACACAGCATCATTGGGGACACTAACTTCTACTAAGGTTGCTTCTTTCTGTTCCTGTTCTGTGTCAGATTTTATGGATCCGTTTTCTAGATACATGGTTGTAGGAATTGAATAGTCATAGTGGGTTTTACATATTTCCGACTATTTATTCTGGTATAAGTTCCCAGGATTTACTGCTGCATTCAGCTTTTTGCAGATCATCCAGTAAAGATATTTACACACTCCACTGGCTTGCGTTTTGTAATAGCCTTGTCATAGCAAAACGTTACTGCCAAGTAATACTCCACAAGTTACAGAATTTTAATGGCCTTTTTTCTGTTTTACTTATATATTCTGCCATTTTTCTCCGTGCATAAACATCACAATCTGAGAGATTTTATGAAGGCATTATTTTCATGCCTTCAAATACATTCGGTGACTTTATAATATCAGCAGTATTGTGGTGTTTGAGAATTTTATGCCGGGTTTCTAAGTCGTGACAGACGGTTTTGGATGAATCATACTTTTTAAATAATATACTCAGCCATTTTCTTTAATAGCAATGGCAGTTCAATTAGGGTATATCAATTTTCATTCATTGACCGGTACCCTTTAAAGTAGATATCGTCTGTCGATATTGAGTTACGTGATACCATGTGAAGTACTTAAAGTTAAGTGAGTTCTGGTGTGGTATCTTTTGAAAGAGAGACAATAAGGTTTAGCATTCTGGAAATCTGTTCCATGGAGAAATATGTCAAGTAGTTGAAGTTAAGTGAGTTCTGGTGTGGTATCTTTGGAAAGAGGGATAATAACGTTTATCACGCTGGAAATCTGTTCCATGGAGAAATATGTCAAGTAGTTGAAGTTAAGTGAGTTCTGGTGTGGTATCTTTTGAAAGAGGGACAATAAGGTTTATCATGCTGGAAATCTGTTCCATGGAGAAATATGAGGAATGTTTTACTTGAAGTCTTTTCTTTTTGCTATTTCCATCGGTATTTGCCCTCCCAACTCAATTAAATTTCTTTTAAATTCTCGTTTGTCTCTTTGTCCACAGTCACCCTTCGGCTCATCAAAAGCTTTTAACTCTATTACAACTTTTACCTCTTTTTTGTGAAATAATTAAATATCTGTGACACGATCAAAAGGAAATTCTTGGCCATTGCCCATTATACATTTTCTTTTTGTGAGGGAGAAGCTTAAATTTGAGAATCGAATGAATTATTTTTCTTCCTTCACAATTTCTTATACATTTAGTAACTGAAGCAGACAAAATAATATTTTTTATCTCTACTTCATATGATTATAGTTTCTTTTTCCAGCTTAGTTTTGTAACATCACTAGAAGGTGCACTGTTGCTTTCGTCAGTGCTTTTTGTTAGTGCTTAAAACTTGGAGTATCTTCATATCAGATGTGCTAGGTGTATAAGAATTTTTGTAGATTTTTTGAGACCGCTAACACGAAACTGTGAATAAAATATTAAAAAACTCGTAATTTCTCTTTTAAAAGTGAGTTGTCTATTTTCTTTATGATTATACTTCCAAAATAAACTATTAAAATTGTATAAAAAGTAATAGAAATATTATTTTTTATTTAAAAAAAAACAGTAATGAAATTAATTTGAATTTGTTATGCGCTTTCCAATAAACTGAATATAATATTTTAGACAAACGTTTTCTTTTTAATTCCTTCACCCTCCCATTTTGAAATGTCTATTAAAAAGTAAATAATTAATTTACTCACCAAAGTTTTATATATCACAAATTGAAGAGAAAAGATCAATAAATAATATATTCAAATTTAAAACAAAAGAAAAAAGTGTTTTTTTAGAAAATGTTCTTGTAAAATCCGAAGTTTAAAACCTTTTTTTTAAACACGTTGTTTTTTTTTGTTTCCTTTTAATGAAACCTTGAGCCTTGCTCCTTTAATTGAAAAAAAAATTAGGGCTTGAATTACATTTTTGAGTAGTTATAAGCTTGGAAAACAGGGGGGTCGAATTAATTCACGACCCCCCCATTTTGAAATGTCTATTAAAAAGTAAATAATTAATTTAATCGCCAAAGTTCTATCAATCACATATTGAAGATAAAAGATCAATAATAATACATTCAATTTTAAAACAAAAAAAGAAGTGTTTTTTTAAGAAATTTTCGTCCGAAGTTTAAAACTTTTTTAATCCTGTTGTTTTTTCTTTGTTTTTTTAATGAAACCTTGGTCCATGCTTCTTCAATTGAAAAAGAATTAGGGTTTGACTTACATTTTTCGAGTAGTCATAACCTTGAAAAGACAAGGGGTCAAACTATTCAATATTTTTACGAAATTTTTGACACACACCTACAGATGTGCAGACAAACCCGTGTATAGGTTGGTATCTAGTAGGCATTCAACTTCTCTTTATTTTTCCCATTCTGAGTTCTCATATATTTATCTTTTTGTGAAGAATTATCCAATTTGAGAATCAAATACAATAGTTTTCTTTCCTCACGATTTCTTGTAACTTGAGTAAGCGAAGCAAACAAAATATTTTATTTCTAACTAATTACTTTATTAGATTGTATAGGTTCTCCATCTTTTCTCCAGTATGAATTCTCATATGCTTTTTTTTGTGAGGAAGACGCTCCAATTTGAGAATAAAATATAATATTTTTCTTTCTTCGCGATTTTTTGTACCTTGAGTAATAAATAAAATTGTTTTGTTTTCTCTAACAGATGACTTTATTAGATTGTAGTGAAATATCCAACTTAGTGTTTCTACTAGTAGTAATATAACTAGAAGGTACACCCTTGTTTTCCACAGATGACTCAGTGCATAAGCATTGGACATTGATGCATGAAGATTGTTTTGCCATCCTTGACATCTTTCCTTAGGTTTGGAATGTTTCATTTTCATTTCGCTTTTTCCATCGTTATTTGTCTTCGCTGTTCAATTGAATTTGTGTAAATTTGCTTGTGTCGCTTTGACCAAAATTAACTTTCGTCTCATCAAAAGCTTTTAACTCTTTTGTGAGATATTTATTTATCTGTGACAAAAGACGAAAAGTAACTTCTTTGCCATTCTCTCTTATACTTTTCTTTTTGTGAGGATAAAGCTCGAATTTGAGAATCGAATACATTTTTTTCTTCACGATTTTTGAACCTTTAATAAGCGAAGCAGACAAAATAATATTTGTATCCAGAACTACTTTAGTATATTATAGTGTATTCTGTGGTGGTCTTTGTTTAGTTTTGCCGAATTTCAGTCTCATCTCGTGTACTATCCAGCTTAATGTTGTTACTAGAAGTAACATCACTAAAAGAGGCACCGTTGCAGTTACAATATTTTTTATATATATAATGGGGTATACTCCCACAGTTGGGCGATTCTATTTATAGACGATACTGCTAGGAACTGACGAATCAGATTAATTCACGTTCTGCTACCAACCAATCAGAAACCAGAATTGCTCCATAAATATTAAACCTTTTCTGTAGCAATTTTGCATATGTTTTTTTCCGTCTCGACACGGTAAGAATCTTTTCCTCTGTGGAACTGTCTACTGCAAACCAGTCACTTCTCAAGACTTGTGTGGAACACAGCACCATCGGAAACTGTTCTGTCTACTGCAAACCAGTCACCTCTCAGGACTTGTTTAGAACAACAAATCATCGGAAATTGTTCTGAAACGGAACATGGCTTACACTTCTGGAATTGCTTTTCTCAGGTAACCCAAAACATAGCCATGCTAAGGGGCGTCTTTATTTCTGTTTCGAATGTCTGAATTTCTTTCTATTTTAGTTTGAATGTTTGTTAGTGTTTTCAAACTTGAAGTATCCTCATATCAGATATTCTGACAACCCCTGTATAGGTTGGTCTCTAGTAGGCGTTCAATTTCTTTCTCTTTTCCCCAGTGTGGGTTCTCATATGCCTCACTAATGTTGATTTTTGAGAGCTAGAATATCCACATACTTGACAAAAATGTGGCTTTTCCTCGGTGTGAGTTCTCATATGTGTTATTAAGTTTGATTTTTGAGAACAAAAATATCCACACACATCACAAGAATGTGGTTTTTCCCCAGAGTGAGTTCTCATATGTCTCACTAAAGTTGATTTGTCAGAACTAGAATATCCACATGCATTACAAAAATATGGTTTTTCCCCAGTGTGAGTTCTCATATGTACACGTAAGTGTGACTTTTGAGAACAAGTATATTCACATGCGTCACAAATATATGGCCTTTCCCCAGTGTGAGTTCTCATATGTACAAGTAAGTGTGCTTTTTGAGAAAAAGAATGCCCACAAACTTCACAAGAATATGGCTTTTCCCCAGTGTGAGTTCTTACATGTATCACTAACTTTGATTTTTCAGAACAAGAATAATCACACACTTCACAAGTATGTGACTTTTTCCCAGTGTGAGTTCTCATATTTGTCACTAACTTCTATTTATAAAAACAAGAATATCAATGCACTTCACTCCTGTGTGAGTATCTTTGTTTTAGTTAATCGTATCTGAAAAAACAATTATATCCACACACATCACATGCCCTTTGATAATTTTATTTTCTTATCGAATTGTTTAAGCTGAGGATGAAGCAGCTTACGAGATGACAAATATTTACTAGCAGTCTTATGTATTCCAACTGATAGCCAGTTATAATGCTACTTAATAAAATCATATAGCATTTAAAAAGTGTTTTATTTTTACGAATACTTTTCTACAAGATATTTTGAATGTTATATTTTCCAATATTTCAAAAAATATTGTCGTTTATATATTAAATTTTAATTAAAAAATATTCAAGTAGTGTTATACTCTCATCTTAGTTTCCCTTATAATGTTCCAAATGACGTAATAACAGTTTACAGCTTCATGTTTATAAATCATGACAGTTCATTACATTTACAGGATATGGTTCAATCAGGAACATCTGCAAAATAATGAAATTAAATATTCTTATAATTTGCATTCGCATATAAGTATTCTGTTTGTTTATTTTTATCAATATTATTAGAGTGAAATCACAATCACTAAAAATCATATGATACATATTTAAAAACTTTCAACTTGACCGAAAAATGTGTTGCTTTAGGTATAATATAGTTTAATTTATATCTAAAGTTTTTAATTGATTTTTTAAATATAATTATCCACAAATCGTATTTATGTAAAATACACTTTCATATAATTGAATTCATTCCCCAAAATTATCACAAAACAAAAGCAAATGACATCTAACGTTTTTTATGATGCTCATTGTAGTGAGGATATATATATATATATATATATATATATATATATATATATATATATATATATATAATATATTGCAATTAGGAAGGGAAGACTTTTCTGGTTCATAATTAAAAGTAAATTTGTATATATATAAATATATATATATATATATATATATATATATATATATATATCTTCTCTCCAAAAAGGTGGGAATGAACGGGGGAACAGGTGAGGAAAGAAAAAGGAATGGGAAGCCAGCTGCCCGGTTTCGACCCTCGCTTCTCAAAGCTGTATCGAAGGAATATATATTTTTTAAATAAAGAATGAAAAAGCGTTTTATAAAATTTACGGGGCGAAAAAAAGTGGGAAAACGATTAAAATAAAACGATGTATGGACGAATACCCTAGAGATTAATCACGTTCAAACCCAGGAGGCATTCCCTTTGTTTGCAAAGAAAAGGTTTTCTGAGTCGAACGTGAATGATCCCCATTTACTTAAAAACCCGTCTTGTGCAGCACGGACTTTTTTACTATTATTAGTCGTGCTCATTCTTTATACCATCTCAAGATCTTGGAGACCATTCACGTTCGACTCAGAAAACCTTCAGTCACAACGTTTTGGCCGTTTTACCCTCCGGCCTTCATCAGGTGTTTTGTATCGAACTGGGGGACCGTTTTTAGGAGTGTTTTGACTATAACAACTAAGATGAGGAAGTCAGTCCGACAATCTCAATCAATGAAAACACCTCATCTAAAAAATACAGACGATTAATATGCAAAATTATCACAAATATTGAAAAATATTTTTACTATTTTCAGAATATGTTCTTGTTTAGTATTCAAACGGACACTAATTTGGTAAGAAAATAGTAAAATTCTTAACAATTTAATTCTTATTATATTTTCTCCTGTTTTTTGTCAATTTCTCAATCCTATTCCTCTAAAGTTTGTTTAAGGAAATATATCCGTCAATTTATTCATTCATTCAATCAGTAAAACAAAATAATCAAATGACTATAAACAGATAATGAACATAAAACGTATAATTTAGATTTTAGCCAAACATTTCAAAACAATAGAACGAACGATTGATGTTGGCATTTGCGTTTGGCAACTTCATTTTCTATCTCATGTATGATTTCAGCTTAACTGAAATTAATTGTAGCCTTACACCGTTTTAATGTTAATCTTTCATTTATAGTATTTAAAGAATAATTTTTTATATATTCCTTAGTAGATTGGAACAATGTATTTCCTTTAGTCAAGTGATTATTGCATCTTTGGAATCGTCTTCAATCGATTAAATTAAAAATATTAGCCTGTTTATAACTGCAGATAAGGTATAAAATCATTTGCTACAAGTATTAAAAAGTAAAGATGATAAACGCAATGCCAGCCGATACCTATTTGCTATACTTTAAAAAAAGGTAATAAAAACAGTAAGAATAGACGTTATAAGGAATAGAGTTCCACAAGTTTCTAAAAAGAAGGTACTAGAATATGATAGTATATTATAATGAGGCACATGAGCAGCGAAATGATGAAGAACACTAAACCAACAATTTGTGATGAGCAGCCTTACAGTGAATTAATGTGAACTACTCTCGTGGGAAGGTAAACCAGTTGGTTAACAATCTACCCGCAGTCGATGCTTCTCTTAACCGCTATATGTATCTGTGACCTGAAATATGTAGATAAATATGTAAGATAAATAAATATGTAGATGAATATGTAAGATAAATAAATATGTAGAAGAATATGTAAGATAAATAAATATGTAGATGAATGTGTAAGATAAATAAATATGTAGATGAATGTGTAAGATAAATGAATATGTAGATAAATATGTAAGATAAATAAATATGTAGATGAATATGTAAGATAAATAACTATGTAGATGAATATGTAAGATAAATAAATATGTAGATGAATATGTAAGATAAATAAATAGCGAGTAAAATGTTTGAATTACATGATTCAGCCTTTTCTAGTGACTTCCGGAAAGAGGATTAGGATTCAGACGATTATAAACACCAGGGTTGTCACGCTTAATGTTTTCAAAGCATTTACATTGACATTGTATTAAAATAGTTCTGATCCGTTTCTAACAATTTTTCATGTGCTTTATTAAATGCAGACTTGGATGGAATCACGTCATAGTATTATCAGTAGAATACAAGTTGTTCAGAGTAAAGCTAAGTATACTTTAATGTGTAAAACGTGTGTAGCAATTTACCTGGTAAATCGACTTGACTTAAAATGCGCTGGAATGATGGACAATAACCAGATGATAGGGATTTCGCAGATTAAATCTGTTTCATCCATAAACCCTAATTCAACTGCCAGTGAAGCTCAAGGTGTTATGGGTAGATATCAGCGCTTTGAACAGATGTGTTGCGAGAAGTGTTGCTAAAATATTGCAAAACGATTTTATTGAAACTCTAATCATTTGAAAACAATTTTATTGACACTCTAATCATTTGAAAACAATTTTATTTACACTCTAATCATTTGAAAACAATTTTATTGACACTCTAATCATTTGAAAACAATTTTATTGACACTCTAATCATTTGAAAACAATTTCATTGGCACTCTAATCATTTGAAAACAATTTTATTGACACTCTAATCATTTGAAAACAATATTGTGATTGATTAGTGATTATTTCTAATCATTTGAAAACAATTTTATTGACACTCTAATCATTTGAAAACAATTTTATTGACACTCTAATCATTTGAAAACAATTTTATTGACACTCTAATCATTTGAAAACAATTTTATTGACACTCTAATCATTTGAAAACAATTTTATTGACACTCTAATCATTTGAAAACAATTTCATTGACACTCTAATCATTTGAAAACAATTTCATTGACACTCTAATCATTTGAAAACAATTTTATTGACACTCTAATCATTTGAAAACAATATTGTGATTGATTAGTGATTATTTCTAATCATTTGAAAACAATTTTATTGACTCTCTAATCATTTTAAAACAAACACTGACGAACATATTGTGATCAATTATTCTTTTTGCTGTTTTAGAGAACACTTTAGTCTGCCATTAAATTGATGTTATGCCACTGAGAATTGTATGTGTTTCACATAGCATGTCTTAATGAAAATGCTGAAATATTTTGGAATTACATTTGTGAGAAGAGTTATTAGGTTTTTAAAGAGTTACTTTTTAAAGATACTCGAAATTTTTATCAGATGTAGACAAGTGTAAAATTATTGATCGGAATTGTGTACATATTTTCTAAGACCTATGTTATTTATTTTCATATATTCTTGCATATCTGTTCCTTTTTACAATTGTTTGCAATCTGCTTTATTTTGTAATGCAAATTAACCATTGATGAATGAACCCAAACTAAAACCGTGTATGAATTTTAAACTTCAAAGAATTAAATGTATGAATTTTAAACTTTAAAAAATGAAAGAGCGTCCAGTTATGGAGTTGGAAGTTTTGACAACAGTGTGTCGAATTTATGCGAGAAATTGTTAGTTTAACTTTAGTTAAAAATATTTCTTTGAGAATTTCTAAGAAGCAAACATTTTAATAAATATATTTATAATGGAACTAAAATGTTATTTTCCAGTGAAAGACACCATATTCAACAAAAAATGTGTTGACTTAGGTTTTCAGATATGCTAAATACATAGGAACAGATTTTCACAATTCAATGTTTGTTGTCTGAAGCTGTGAGTATCAGTCCTTATGAAAGAGTACCAAAACGAATTATAATTAAAAAATATAAAACTTATTATATACGGGCTGTTCTACAAAAGTTAAGAATTTTAGAACTTAAAAAGGGGTGGTTCTAAACAAACTATACGGTTATAAACAAATACTAAATAAAAATTGATCACTAAAATTGCACATCCTCTCACACATACACAATATCCTACTGTTATACAAAAAAATTAAATGAAAAATAAAAACATTTTGGTAAATTTTTACTAACAAATCAATCGTAGTTTACTCCATTAGAAAAATCAAAATCTATTATCTCATTTCAACAGCACTTAAAATATTAGTACTTAATATTAGGCATTAAAAAAATGTAAAGTTTTAGAGTATGGGATCAAGTTCCGATATAAATTTAACATGAAATGAGCAGCTACTCCCTGGGCAGTTATCAGTCGATATGTAATTTGCTGCAATTGGTAGGGGGTTGGGGGGTCATATATGTTTTGGCTTTCTTACGTGTTTGTAAGTAGGGATAACAAACCACGTGCTGTAAACTATTCTGTAATTTTCCTAACAATTTAATAATTAATTGTTGGCTTTCTTAAATGTTAATATTCAAATTCATATTTGATATATTTTTTAAGTGCCATCACATTTAGTTTGAGTTTATATTATATTTATATTTTTGTTGTTTTCTATAAAAATCAGAGTTGGTCATTTTTTTCTTAAATTCGATTTTAAATTCGGAAGGGGGAAATGCATTCTATTTTTTGTAGTTTTAAATTAAAACACCTCCTTTTATTAATACTAATGTTATTATTTAGAAAGCTATTCTTATCATGATAAAGGACATCCTTGCTAACTAATTTGTATTCAAACCTAACAATTTACTAAATACATGGGGCATTTTTATAACTTATTTATTTAGAAAAAAATGAGTATCGAGTCTATGTTAGAAGAAAAAATGGTTGATACGAAACAGTCAGTTGGGAAGTCCCGATAATCCCTCCCTAATCGAAGACTAAAAAAAATACTGTTAGAAAAACACCTAATAAATGTCATGGTTACACTTTTTAGCAAAGTTTTATGCTCAACAATTTTTACGGCATCTTTTGTTTATTAAATTGTTTAGTGAAAGTGCAGAATAGTTAGCAACACATTCAATCTGATCCCCATCAAAAACAACGTAAGAAAGCAAAAATTAATGTGAGCCCCCCCCCCTCTGTCACTGCCACAAAAATTGAAAACTTCGAACGATTACAGGAATCATTAACTGCTGACTGATCATAAAGTGGTTGCAAATTTTGTATTAAATTTATACAGGAAAATGATCGCCACTCTAAAATCTTAAATATGTATTAGTATTTTGTCATTGTTTTAGTGAACATTTTATAGGGTGTTGAAACGTAATAGCCAAAATGCAGTTATTGTTTTTTGTTGTTGTTTTTAGGAGAAAATAATGCTGGTTTAGATTGTAAATATTTATCAATATTTTTTCTAATTAATTTTAATTGGTGATGGATGGCCAATAAATAGGTGTTGATTTTATGTAAACTTTATCGAATAAATGATCTCCATTAAAAAAATCTAAAAAGTCAAATGGAATTCTACAGCGACATAAGAGGAAAGGGGGAAAAATGTGTTTTTTTATTTGAATATCAAAACAATCAAATACCGAAAAAAAACAGTCTTTGTGTTCAGTTGTCTAATAATTCAACCAACTCCGAATTAAATTATTTTGCTTATGCAAAACGTAAGCATTTTCCAAGAAATAACACAAGTTTTAATTAAATATTTGCACATTTTTAACAAAAATCAGAATGTCATGTTGTATAATATATTTTTAAGATAATTTTTTAATCGGCGATTCATGTTTTATGTATTTTTATAAAATGTTTTATTGGATTGCAACTAAAATGAACTAATTTTAATGTTTAAGATTGTTTTAAAAGTTTTTGAATGAAAAAAGAAAAAAAAAAAAAACTTACCTTTATTCCAGGAATTCAATAAAACGGGATGAATTCTTTTTTTTTCTTTTGTGTTCAAAACAAAAGAAATGTTTTGTAAGTTATGATTTCTTTAGTAAATTGATACAACTTTTGTTTTGTGTGTCCAATTCATTAAGAAATAAAATATATGAAAATATAAAAGAATTTAAATTAAAAGATGAAAAACGCGATTTAAACGTGAAATTATTTAAAGAGAAAATCAACAGCTAAAGAACAATTAATTTTGTTCACCGTAACACGTAATAACACGGTGTAATCATTATTTCGTTCCTTGTGTAAAAATATTAGTTCATTAGTTAATTGTTTCGAATTGCCTTTCTGTCAAGTTTAGATTATATTTGTCAATGTTTAAAACTGGTCGGAATTTTTTATTAATTTTCTCTTTTGCGTGTTCAATTCATTAAAAATGAAATAAAATATATGAAAATATATATAAAAATCAAGTTCACTTTTTAAGATTGAACATTTCATTATTATTTAGATTAGTCGAACCACAAGATTATTGCATACAATCCAACATTCAAGATGAGAACAGTAGTCCGAATAATCCAAATAATTTTCATATAAAAATTACAAAACTGAATATTTTACGTAAACAACTGAAATTAAAAGAAGGAATTGTAAAAAAAGATGAAATCGACCAAATTACAAAACTATATTTTCATCAATAAATTAAACTATAACCACATGATTACATTTTGAAACTTTACATTTATTTGTTATCAAACCCGATTCGGTTAAACTTACCATGAAACAATATATAAGGTAGATAAAAGAGCGTGTGATCAAGTCAATTCAAGGGACATAACTCCTAGAAGAGTTACCTCCCCCTGAAACAATATATAAGGTAAATAAAAGAACAGTAGATTGTAAAGTATTGATTTGTGTCCTTTTCTATTCTCTACCATATTCCCACCCGGGAGCCGGTGCATCATTTTACAACATTAACCCACTTCTCTATCAAAGACACGTAATAAATGGGAGGATGGCACAACCCATGACAAATAAAGTCTCTCTTGAACTAGCTACAATGATGATAGCGCAAAACATGGCTGAAATGATCATACAAATTAGAAACAGGTACTGCACTTTCATCGTTGTTTGTTTAATACTGAAATTTATGTAAAACAGGCAGACTAATAAGCAGGTTTTAGTCTGGAATAATGAGTGAAGGTTATCGTAAGTTTAACCGAATCAAGTTTGATAACAATAAGTTGCAAATCACATTACGTAATCATGACGTCATAGTTTAATTTCTTGGACCAAATCTATTTTTGTCATTTGACTGATTTCACTGTCTATGTAATTCATTCCTTTTATCAGAGTTGTTTGAGTGAAATATTTATTTTTACAAAATTTTTATATGAGGATCATTTGGAATATTTAAATTAATGTTCTCACCTTGGATGCCAACTATGGTTCGACAAACCCAAATAATAATGGAATGTTTAATCTAAAAAAATACACCTTATATATTTTCTTTTTTAATCAATTGAACACGAAATAGAAATTTACATTAGAATTACTTAAAAGGCTTAAGACTTGACAAATATAATCCAAACCTGGTAGGAAAACAATTCGATACACTTTACTAATGAACAATTTTACACAAGGAACAAAACATTGATTTCACCGTTTTACGATGACATTAGGTTCTTTGTTCTTTTGCAGTTGGGTTTTCTCTTTAAATAATTTCACGTTTAAATTGTGTTTCATCTTTTGATTTTGATTCTTTTATATTTTCATATATTTTATTTCTTAATGGCAAGATAAAAGTTGTATCAATTTACTAAAGAAATCCTAACAAACAAAACAAATTTTCTGTTTTGTACACAACCCCACTTCCGCCAAAAACACGACACTTTTCTCGTATTGAATTTCCTGAATGAAAGGTAAGTTTCTGTTTTTATTTTTTAACATTCTTTTTAAATATCATTTAACAACTTAAAAATAATTTTAAATATTAAAATAAGTTTATTTTTATTGCAATCCAATATGAAAGGTAATTTATTTTTTACTCTGTAAAAAAATCCGTTTGAATAACTTTACAAATTATCTGAAACAGAAACGCAGTTTATTTTTTCCACCTCAGAAATATTGATTCTTAAAAAAAGGTCTTAATAACTAAAAAAAAGGTTTGTTTTTATTGCGATCCAATAAAAATATTGATCCTATTAAAATATTTATTCCGGGCTAAATTTTTACGTAACCCCTAAAAAAAAAAAAGAATGATCTACTTTTTATTTTTATCTAATACGTTTACAAGGCCTTTATAAATAATATGAAAGAATAAATTAAAAAAAACAATAGCATTTTTGGAGTCGGGGATCACTTTATCAATTTAACGTAAAATGAGCACCCACTTTTTGGCCACCACCAGTTAAAAGAAATGTAATGTAGAAAAAATAATTGGTAAATATTTACAATCGAAACAACATACGTTTATTGTTATTGCTAAAAAAATAATTGGTAAATATTTACAATCGAAACAACATAGGTTTATTGTTATTGCTAAAAAAATATTTGGTAAATATTTACAATCGAAACAACATATGTTTATTGTTATTGCTAAAAAATAATTGGTAAATATTTACAATCGAACCAACATAGTTTTATTGTTATTGCTAAAAAAATAATTGGTAAATATTTACAATCGAAACAACATATGTTTATTGTTATTGCTAAAAAAGTAATTGGTAAATATTTACAATCGAACCAACATAGTTTTATTGTTATTGCTAAAAAAATAATTGGTAAATATTTACAATCGAACCAACATAGTTTTATTGTTATTGCTAAAAAAATAATTGGTAAATATTTACAATCGAAACAACATATGTTTATTGTTATTGCTAAAAAAGTAATTGGTAAATATTTACAATCGAAACAACATAGTTTTATTGTTATTGCTAAAAAAATAATTGGTAAATATTTACAATCGAAGCAACATAGGTTTATTGTTATTGCTAAAAAAATAATTGGTAAATATTTACAATCGAAACAACATAGGTTTATTGTTATTGCTAAAAAAAAAATCAAATTCTACTTTTTGTTTGCCATTAAGTCTGAAAAGCAATTTAAAAACTCTTGAAAAATAGAATTAAAAAAAGAACACACCCATTTTAAATATTTAAGATTTTGTTATATAAATTTAAGATACATTGAAAACCTACTATACATTGCAGTCAACGAGACATGTAATCGGTCACAGCTAAAATTTTTGTGGTGAGGGAAGTGGAGAGGGAAGACCTCATATCGATCTTTGTTTTGATTTTAGAAGGGGAGGATTAAAAGCCACATGTTGTTAACTATTCTGTACCTTCACCTAACAATTTAATAAACAAAGATACCATTTAATAAAGTTTGCCATAACAAATATGCAAATGTGTCACTGTGACATTTGTTGGGTAGCTTTCTTCGAACAATTTGTTTAAAGTTTGATTTGTATATGATTATCGGGACTCCCAAATGACTGTCTAAGTTCAGGCATTTTTTCTTGTTCTAATGTAAATCCTGCGAGAAATTATTTTTGAAGTAAATAAACGCTTTAAAATAAGTTAAAACACAAAACTTATCATGCAACTAACATTCATTGATTATTATTTGTAATTTTTATTTTTGTGTTTTTTTTTAATAGTTGATGATGTACCATTTGTTTATGAAGTTTTTGGAGAAAGTACAAATTAGCTAGCAGGGATCTCCTCTCTTGGTAAGAATAGCTTTCTAAATAATAACGTTTTTATTAACGAAGAGTGTTTTTTATTATTTGAAACAGAACACAAAATACAACAAACAAATAAAAAAATGCTTTTTCTGTGAATCTAAATAATAATAAGAAATTGAATAATGACATTTTTATGATATCTTTTGTTTAATCATTTGTTAGGTGAAAGTACAGAATAGTTAACAACGTGTGAACTCTAATCCCCAAAAACGTAACAAACGTATCTTGTGTTTATTAATTTGTTAGGTGAAAGTACAGAATATTTTACATGTAGAGTCTAATCCACAAAACATTAAAAACCCACAACCGATATGTTCCTCTCACTTCTGTCACAATTATTAGAAACTGCAAATGATGACGTGTCTTGCTGACTGCCAACTGGTCATAAAGTTGTTATCATTTAGATTAAATTTTATTTAGGAAACTGATCTCCTAATCTTAAATCTTATTCCTTTTTTGCAGATACTTTTAAGACTGTTTAAATATAATAAAAAGTAAACTAAAATTTTTAAAGTTGTAAACTATGCTGGATTAGATGATAAAAATTTACCAAACTATTTTTTGTCATTTTTTATAACATTTTTGTGTGTGTGTTCAAGAACAACATTTTTATTGAACAAAATTTTCATTTAGTTTATTTTTATAACATATGATTAACTTTTTTTTAACAATATTAATTTTCATTTAGTTTATTTTTATAACATGTGATTAACTTTTTTTAACAATATTAATTTTCATTTTATTTTTATAACAGTGTCATTAATATTTTATTGAACAATATTAATTTTCATTTATTTTTATAACAGTGTCATTAATATTTTATTGAACAATATTAATTTTCATTTTATTTTTATAACAGTGTCATTAATATTTTATTGAACAATATTAATTTTCATTTTATTTTTATAACAGTGTCATTAATATTTTATTGAACAATATAAATTTTCATTTATTTTTATAACAGTGTCATTAATATTTTATTGAACAATATTAATTTTCATTTATTTTTATAACAGTGTCATTAATATTTTATTGAACAATATTAATTTTCATTTTATTTTTATAACAGTGTCATTAATATTTTATTGAACAATATTAATTTTCATTTATTTTTATAACAGTGTCATTAATATTTTATTGAACAATATTAATTTTCATTTATTTTTATAACAGTGTCATTAATATTTTATTGAACAATATTAATTTTCATTTATTTTTATAACAGTGTCATTAACTTTTTTATTGAACAGTATTAATTTTCATTTTATTTTTATAACAGTGTCATTAATATTTTATTGAACAATATTAATTTTCATTTATTTTTATAACAGTGTCATTAACTTTTTTATTGAACAGTATTAATTTTCATTTTATTTTTTATAACAGTGTCATTCATTTTTTAGGGATGTATCCACCACCTTTTCCTTACAAAAAACTCTACTCTAACCAAGTCTGTCGACTTGTTCCACAAACTCCAAAAACTCAACTTGAAATATCTAAGAAAAACAACACACTAATAAACCTAGAACCCCATCCTCCAACGTAGACCCCTACTACCATGTCTCCTTCTCCAACATCAGGGGTCTACGTTCCAACTTTCCAGGGGTTGAAACCCAATTACAGAAGACGAAACCGGACTTACTCTTTCTAAGAAAAACTGGCATAAGGGCCTACCACTTCCCTAGATGAGTTCATAATAAAAGAATACTCTAACTTAACATTTAAATCTGACCCTCAAGATCGCCATGGGCATGGAATATGCATTAAAGATGGCTTCCTGTGTGGTAGAGATATCTCCAGAGAAGACCCTAATTTACCTTATATCTGCTTCCGGGTTGCACTTGCTTACACCACCACATTCATATTTCGCCCCCACAACAATGGGGTTAGTGTCTTTAAGAGTATATCTGAGAAAATTGACCTCATCCTGTCTGCTCATCCTTCAGCTAACATTCACATTTGCGGTGACTTCAATGTCCATAATGTGGAATGGCTGACCAATTCAAATAAGACAGATGATTTTGCCATTGCCTATGAGCTCACTCAGATTGTTCACGAACCCACACGTGTGCTCGATACTACTGGTCAGTATGCAAGCCTTCTAGACCTTTTTCTCACAACTTCCCCGAGCTATGTTCATGTTCCGTTCTATCTCCGCTGGGATCCTCCGACCACACAGTTGTATCAGTTAAGATAAAAATGGAATAAAATAAGTCTTCAGATGTACCTCTCCACCGTACTTTATACCGATAGTCTATGACTGACTGGAATAGCTTCCGTAAATTCATATCTGATCTACCTCTGCATTCCATGTTTAAAAATCATGTGTCCTCTATATTATTAGACCTGACGGAATGGTTGATTGTAGGCATAGACCGATTCATACCATCCAAAAAATTCCAACAAAAACCTAACAGCCAGCCATGGTTCGCCCCAGAATGTGCTGCTGCCATTGCGCACAGAAATCACTTTTTCCATAGCTACCAACGTAATAGATGTACTGAGACTAAAGCTGCTTTCAAGAAATCCAGCAACCACTGTAAAAGAGTAATACAAAATGCAAGAGAGCTATATGCTCTGTCTGTTAAATCCAAAGTAGCTGAACAGCGGCTTGGTTCCCACCAGTTTTGGCAAATAGCAAACAAGATCCTGAACAGCTGCGTACGTTCTATCCCAACCATAATAAATGCCAAAAACTTTGTAGCTAACTCTACCCTATGCGACGAAGGTAATCAACTCCCCATATTTCCTCCTACAACAGACAACACACTATCCAACATAAAAATATCTGTGCACGAGGTTGCCAAACTAATCAAGAACCTTGATTCCAGTAAAGCAACTGACCCAGACGGCATTCCAATTATAGTGTTGAAAAAGCTTCGACCAGAACTTGGCCCTATACTTACAAAACTGTTTAAGCGTTGCTTTAAGGAGAAGTGCTTTCCAACACCCTGGAAAACCACGTCAGTATGCTGTGTATTTAAGAACTCAGGTGATAAGTCATCTCCCTGTCAGTACAGACCAATAAGTCTCTTGTGTGTCATGAGTACGTTACTGGAATCCATATTAAATAGTCAACCACTTCAGCAGAAATAACCTCCTTAGTGACATACAATATGGTTTCCATTTGTTAGACCTACAGCTGATGGGCTAACAGTTCTATCCCATAGGATTAATGAATCTCTCGACAAAGGCTTTCTTTCTAGGACAATTGCTCTTGACATATCAAAGGCCTTTGATAAGGTTTGGCATAAGGGCCTACTTCACAAGATTTCCAGCTACGGTATAACTGGAAATGTTTTCTCAATAATTAAATCATTTCTCTCTGATAGGTTCATAAGAGTTGATGGGCAGCAATCAGAGGCCCACAGTATTAATGCTGGAGTCCCTCAGGGGTCCATCATGGGCCCAACTCTCTTCCTGATCTACATAAATGATCTCCCAAAACACATACGTAAATTATTCGTTGACATCTGATCTGTGCGTGGTTCAGTAGGAGAAGAGATGGCTGCTTACTTTTAATGCATCTAAAACCAAGCTCCTACCTTTACATCCTTAACGCTCTGTTCCTCATCTAGCATCAATTGAAATGGATGGCTCTCGTCTTGGGGAGGCTTCATGTTTTGAGAAGCTCCTAGGTTTGACCTTTACTTGTGATCTGAAATGAAACATGTATATCAAGTTGCCCTGGCTGCTGGTAAAATGGTGGTATCCTTCTACCGCTCCAGAAGATATCTCACTACTGATGCAATGCTTTATCTCTATAAAAGTCAAGTACGTCCAAAGATAGAGTACTGTTGCTACATCTGGGCTGGAGCTTCTAACAACAGCCTATCCTGCCTTGACAAAGTACAAAATAGACTTCGTGGCTTAGTGGGGGATGTTCTCTTCTCTTCCCTGCAACCTCTCTCCCACAGAAGAGACGTTGTGAGCCTTTCTTGTTTTATCGTTATTTCCATGGCAAGTGCTCGTCCGAGCTCCAATCTCTGGTCTTCCCTCAGCAATCCCTCATGAGAAACATCCGTCTAGCTAAAACCACTGTTAGTAATTTTCCCCACTCTTTATCTGTGCCTAAATCAAAACGTAGATTCCATGAACATAGCTTCTTTCTGAGAAGTGCACGCCTGTGGAATTCTCTTCCGTTTGCCTGTTTCCCACCTGGCTACAACTTGGATGTCTTCGAGTTCAACATAAACAAATTCCTTATTAATCGCCCACTTAAGTAAGACATTTTATCAAATCTCCAATACCAACTATTACTACGATATTATCCTTTTGATTTTTGTACACAAAATAACCCTTATCCCCGAGTGGCTTCCGGGATTTGATAAGTGGTGATCCCCATGTTTAAAAAAAGTCCATTTGGACGGTGATTCCCCCGCAACATAATGATGATCATATAAACTATTTAATAAAAAAAACTCAATAATAATGATAATCATATGAAATTCTATTTAATTCAATTCAACAAACTCCATAATAATGATAATCGTATGGAATAGTATTTAATTCAATAAAAACTCAATAATAATGATAATCATATGAAATAATATATAATTCAATAAAAACTCAATAATAATGATAATCATATGAAATAATATTAAATTCAATAAGAAAACTAATATTAAATTCAATGAAATAACTCAATCTTTATTCAATAAAAAACTCAATATTAAAGATAATTATATGTAATCCTATTTAATTTAATAACAACTCGACAATAATGATAATCATGTGAAATCCTGTTTAATGCAATAAAAACCCAATAATAATGATAATCATATTAAATCTCATTTAATTCAATAAAAATGACTAATATGAATAATCATATGAACTCTATTTAATTCAATAAAAACTCAACCATAATGATAATCATATGAAATTCTATTTAATTAAGTAAAAACTCAATAATAATGATAATCATATGAAATAACATTTAATTTAATAAAATACTCAATAATAATGATAATCATATTAAATAATATTTAATTCCATAAAAACTCAATAATAATGATAATCATATGAAATAATATATAATTCAATAAAAACTCAATAATAATGATAATCATATGAAATAATATTTAATTCAATAAGAAACTAAATAAAAATGATAATCATATGAAATACTATTTATTTCAATAAAATCTCAGCAATGATAATTATATGTAATAATATTTAATTCAATATAACAAATTCAATAATAATAATAATCATATGAAAACATTAACAACCCTCAAAACATTCAACGGTAAAGAGAGAAACACTTTAAAGTCATTAACAAGCTGGTTGTAAGGACACATTCACGACAATCAGAAGTGCCTGCCACTCTGTCTACACAAACCACAGCCGACAATTAATGCGCATTAAATATCGGCAAGATACAGAAACAATGATTAACTTGTTTGACTTGTTGATCTAGTGTTACTCTTTGTCAATTCTCTGTTCAGATATTTCGTTATAATACATCATCATATTCCAGTACCTTTCTATTCAAAGCTGTAAACTCATGAGTTTTTTTTATCTCCATCTGACTACTGTACACTCTTAACCCTTATCCTCGAGTGGTCACTGTGCCTTGATAAGTGGTTATGTCTATGTAAAAAGGTACCTCGTTATAATACATCATCGTATTCCAGTACCTTTCTTTCAAAGCTGGTCAGATACCTCATTATAATACATCATCGTATTCCAGTACCTTTCTATTCAAATCTGTAAACGTGGAATTCTATTGCGTGTTTTTATTGCCTATAAAATTCACTATAAAATCTCTAAAACTATATTCTTTAAAAATAGAAAACAATTCTAAATATAAAACCATTTTTAGAGATGTATTATTAAATGTACTGATCTTACATGTGATTAAGTTTTAAAAAATATGTTAAGCTGAATTAGAGATGAACAGGTATTTTTCTTCATTGGTTTGGAATAATAGGATTGACACATTGAGAAATACACGAGAAGAAATAGAAAATGTAATTGTCCCAAGCAAAGAAAATATCAATCTATATGTGGTAGTTGTATTGTTATAAAATGTTTAGTTAAACACCAAAATAATATAATTAGGTTAAATGTTTGTTATATGTTAATAATAACTTAAATATTTTGTCTTACTAATATTTAAATATAAAACATTAAACTCGCCTATAAGTTAAACGTCTATGATTACAAATAATTTTAACGTTCAGATGAATTTTAAGATAAAAGAAATCAATCCCAATTTTTAAATTTCTTTGCCACAAGCAGTAGAAACCTTAAAAGCATAAACAGAGGTGAATAATTGGATTTTGATGTTTGTCCGATTGATCAGGAGCATGTACGTTGAGAGGATACACTATATTTCTATCATTATAACAATGATAAATATTACATTAAGATTGTCACATACACGCATATGCACATTTTCCTTAAAACAGAATACGTTTATAATGTATATATTCAATAAAAAATATCTTAAAATTGCAACGGTTTATAAAACTCAATGAAAATGATTTACACTTTCACGTGTGTCATTGCATAAACAAATCAAATCATTAGACTTTTCATTAGTTCATCAAAGAAAAAAGATGTTCACGTTTCCTGATCTACATTAATGATCTTCCAAATCATATCCTTACATCATTTGTAGACATTTATGCTGACGACACTACCATTTATGGTACCACATCTAAGACAGTAAACGACCAAGTTCTCTCCAATTCTCTCTCCTCTGATCTTGAGCACGTAGTACAATGGGGAAAGGAGTGGCTGGTTACTTTTAATGCATCTAAAACCAAGCTTCTCTCTTTACATCATCAACATTCTAATCCACATTTGTCATCAATTGAAATGAATGGCTCTCGTCTTCAGGAGGCCTCAAGTTTTGACAAGCTTCTGGGCTTGACCATTACTCCTGATCTTAAATGGAACACGTATATCAAATCTGTTGCCAAAGCCGCTGGAAAAATGGTGGGATCTTTCTATCGATCCAGTAGATATCTCACTGCTGATGCTATTCTCTACCTATATAAGAGCCAGGTACGTCCAAGGATGGAATACTGTTGCCACATCTGGGCAGGAGCTGCTAGAAAGGACTTGTCCTGCCTTGATAGAGTTCAAAATAGACTTCGTAGCCTCGTAGGAGATGTCCTTTTCTCCTCCTTGCAACCTCTATCTCACAGAAGAGATGTTGCGAGTTTGTCTCTGATGTATCGTTATTTTCATGGAAAGTGTTCAACTGAGCTTCAATCTATGGTCCCCCCTCGCCAAACTTTCACAAGAAACACTCGTCTAGCTGTAAACACTATCAATAATTTCCCCCACTCTTTATCTGTGCCTAAATCTAAACGTAGATTCCATGAACAAAGCTTCTTTCTTAGAACTGCACGCCTGTGGAATTGTCTTCCGTTTTCCTGCTTTCCGGCTGACTACAATATGGTTGTGTTCAAGTCTAAAGTAAATAAGTTCTTGATGAGCCGTTCCATATAAGTTATTCAATTTACCAAATTTTCATTACTAATGATTACTATATTGACCAATTTCTACTGTACACTCTTTAACCCTTATCCTTGAGTGGCCTCTGGGCCTTGATAATGTGGTGATGCCTATGTAAAAAAAAAAAAAAAAAAAAAGGAAATTTAATTTTAAAGCGATTTAAAAAATTTAAAAATGTTTAAAAGGAATAAAAATTCAAAATCCAGTTAAAAAAAAGTAAAGTAAACGTAATTTTAAAGCGAATAAAAAAGATTAAACAGACACTAAAATTTCTACTGGTTATAGATACAACATTAATATGCAGAAGAAAGTAGTTTAATTCGTAAACCATGAGTTGAATAGACTCATTTTACAGGTCATATTAAAATTCATACTAACCTTTCAGTATTAATACTTTTTAATAATTTATACTATTAGAAGGTGAATATAATTAGGATAAAAATTCATAAAGAAAATAAAAAATATATGAATAATAAAAATACGCTAAAAATGTTGAATGAAATAATTCGTTGAATGCTTGTAAAAATTTGTTGGATTTCAAAAATAAAAAATATTTTAAAATAATTAAAATAACTACTTACAACATCAATTCTGTAATCTTAGGTAAGGTAACCAATTATTATATTTCAATTAGTAGCTTTATATATTAGTTTATTATAAAGAGTAGTATTCTTATGGATATATAGAAAGGTGAACTTCCATTTTGCTTTTCATATAATAAATTATTACATTTTTAATCTTTGCAGTAGCAGCTATAGTTATTGTTCCTAAAATTCCTACTATATTATTGTTTATTTTAAAATGATAAGGATAAAACACCAGAATGTCAATTTTGTAATGTTGGGTAAGACGTTAATTTAAAAAAAAAATTTTTTTTGGTATAGATAAGATACCCAATTCACAGCTTGTCGAGAGCTTTTTTGCTATACAGATATGTATTATTAGACGTTAATAAAAATAAAATAAAATTGGGATAACAATGTATTCCAAAGTGTTGTATGAAATAATTCGTTGAATGGAAAAAAAACTGTGTCATTCTTAAAATAAGAAGTGAAAAAAATGAGAACCCAATTCTGTTGTATAAACTTGAGTACTATGAGTATTAACAAATGTGTAATGTTAGAAAAATACACATTTTAATACAGATATTAAGAACATTATAAATAAACGACAATATATTTTCACACGTATTACTTAAAATGAAAGCTACTTTAAAAGACCATATTATCAATTGCTAAGTAACTAGATTATTAACTGGGTTGGATTATAAACTTTAAAGTATTTAAATTCACTGTCATGTATTATAAAATTATCATATTTCCATTGCAGGAAAGTAGCTGTATATAGTAATTTCAAAACCCCAGAAATAGACAACATACCAAATTTCTGGCAGAAAAAAACTGATCGCACTTCATCATCACTTTGCCAAGGCATTCAGTAGAATCATCAGTGGTGATGAAGAGCCACCTAATTCGCTTACTAAGAATCTTCTAATATGGATAATCGATGATGAAAATCTAGGCACAAAAGATCAACTCCTTGTAAACAGAAATAAATAAATAGAAGACTGCAAATGAAGACAAAGAAATCTGATCGCACTTACTTTAGGCTGTATATCACTTATTCCCCAAAATGCGGACACCCACATGACTAACAAATATCGACCAACCGGCTGCTTCACAACAACTAAGAATCTTCTAATATAGATAATCGCTGATGCAACATACGCCCGTCTGATTGCTGGTGATTACCTCGAAAGTGAGCAGAGGGGTGTACGATGAAAAAACTAGGCACAAAAGACCAACTTTTTGTAAACAGAACCATATGTGCTCACTGATATTAAGCCATTCCTTCTAAAACAAATGCCCAGATGATGCACATCAACTACGCTACAGCACATGGAAGGAAGGACCCAGACCCCCCACACATAAAGATTAAGCAAGGGAGACAGCCTCTTGGCGCTCCTTTTCTGCCTCACAATGGATCCACTAAGTAAGCTACTTAAACGATCCAATTTATTTTTGAACAATAAGCTTTAAGAGTAAAATATTCAAAGCAATATGTTCTCCAAGAATACTCGAAAATTATCTGACCTCTAGGATTATATTTGATAACATGACTTCGCATTGAATAATCGATCGATAATTGATTTTCAGAAAAAAAAACAAAAAAACACAGATCACTCTCTAATGAACATTTCTGGAAATTAAATCATTATAGGGCAGACAAGTATGTTTTAATATAGGAATGTTACGTGTTGAAGTAGAATAATATTATAATGTCCGAATTCGGACAAAATCTCTTGCTGCAAGTTATTTGCCTCGAACCAAAAACAAATGGCCAGATGGTGCACCTCAATTACGCTACAGCATGCCGAATGAAAGATACAGACCCGAAACATTTAGATCATGCGAGGAATATTCCAAAGAGACAGCCTCTCCCCGCTCCTTTTCCTCCTCACAATGCATCCAGTAATAAGCTTCTTAAACGATCCAATGCTAGGTACAATCTCAGCATGGACAGAAGGAAGGAGGAAAATAAAAGAGTAAACCATCTACTCTTTATGGACGATTTGAAACTCTATGCAGAATCCGAGAAACAACTTGTCTCTCTGATAGACATTGTTAAAAAATTATACAGAAAACATCTGCATGGTAGACAAATGCACTAAGTGCAACAAAAAGAAAGGAAAATAGACAGCATGAGAACATCTTAATCTTGACAATGGTCATATTGAAAACCTTGGAGAAGATGGTGTCTATAAATACATGGGAGTAAAGGAGAATGAGACACTTGAACATGAAAAGATGAGAGAAATGGCGCAGGGAGAATTATCACCGAAAAACAAAATTACTGCAATCAATCAATTGGCAATACCCGTTGTCTTTTATGAATTTGGCATAATCAATTGACCACATAAACATATAACTTGCTTTGACGTAAAAACTCGGAAAATGCTGGCCCTTCATAGAGTCATTTACAAACATCAGTGCATGGACAGGCTGTACTGACCACTGAGAGAAGGTGGCTTAGGGCTAACTGAAATTAACCACGCATACCGAGCTTCAATGGTAAGCATAGGGCAATATATAAAATGTTCTTCTGTTCCCAAAATAAAAATGGTGAATTAACATCACACCAAATGTTTGCCTCAGCAGACGTCAACTACCAAGCGGAATGTTAGAGTTGCATCGATTCTTGTATTGTTTCACTATATTGGTTATTGATAAAGTTGTCACAGAAGCATGGCTAGTAAAATGTAATATAAATTTCATAGCCACAACGAGTGAGAGACAAACAATACGGGTTAATATACTGTCTCACTACCAAATATTATTGGATTTTGTTACTCCTTGGTAGCGGTTGATAAAGTGGGAGAACACTGCGATTGTTATATGTTATTCAATATGAAATATTTCAATAAAGGAAAATATTACAAAATAAATTATAACAGTTGAAATTTGATTCAGAAAAATAAAGATAATAAAATTCGTACAAATAGTTTTTTTAACTTGGAAATAAAAATACTATATACAATAAACAATACGATGACTTGATTGGTGACGTAAGAGCTGAACAAAGAAACGCGTTATTATACATCATCTAGTTAGAAAGACCGTCAGTCAGAGATGGCCTAATCAGAGTCTGAGTTGGCCAGTAGACTTGGATACAGATTTTGTGTCTGCAATTCATGTAAGCAGATAGACTAATTAGAGACTAATCGTCATAACAAGTTCATCTGTGTTTAGACTAATTAGTAAGGATGTAGAACACAGAGAGAATTGTCTGCAACTGAGACAGAAGTATCAGCCATGGAATAAATTTATATGAAAATATTACTTCAGAAGAAATGTATTCGTTCTGCATGACAAACCACCAAGACAGCAAGGGTATGTTATTTGTTCCAGTTGTAAACAGGGTTAATATGTACATATACCCGCACAGAGAATACCGTAAATGCTGTATACAAAAAAAACAGAAAGGAGAACACTATACATACATCCAGAGTCATATTTACATGAACACGGTTATGTACATGCTATACAATTTGACACGTGTATATGCATGTTATATATATATGGATGACTATATATATATATATATATATATATATATATATATATATATATATATATATATATATATGCTTTTCAGAATGTGAGAGATTGTATATAATAAATTCCACAGCCAAACAACGTAAATGCTGAAAGGAGAACACTATAAATACGTCCAGAGACATGTTTACATGAACACGGTTATTTACATGCTATACAATTTGACACGTATACATGCATATATATATATATGATATATATATATATATATATATATATATGATATATATATATATATATATGATATATATATATGATATATATATATATATATATGATATATATATATATATATATATATATATATATGATATATATATATATATATATGATATATATATGATATATATATATGATATATATGATATATATATGATATATATATATGATATATATATATATATATATATGATATATATATATATATATATATATATGATATATATATATATATATATATGATATATATATATATGATATATATATATATATATGATATATATATATATATATATGATATATATATGATATATATATATATATATATATATATGATATATATATATATATGATATATATATATATATATATGATATATATATATATATGATATATATATATGTATATATATATATATATATGATATATATATATATATATGATATATATATATGTATATATATATATATGATATATATATATATATATGATATATATATATATATGATATATATATATATATGATATATATATATATATATATATGATATATATATGATATATATATATATGATATATATATATATATATATATATATATATATATATAGTCATCCACATACAGTACTGATTCGGTGTCTCACAGCTAATCAGTGCGGCTAGGCAGGAAACTGCATCAAGCCAGGTATATATATATATATATATATATATATATATATATATATATATGTATATATATATATATCAGTATACTACAACACATATTCTTCTTTGGCCTTCTTCTATACAGCACCTACGAACACTTCAAATCTAGAGGATACTTCAAAATAAGAACAAACCGAATGCAGAAGAAACTGTTTGGAATGAAGAAGCAGTTGGTAAACAAGATCGTTATTGATGTTTGTAGAAAACAACAGACAAATCTAAGAATTGATTGGTTAATTACCAATACACGTTTTTACATTGAACAATAGTAATCCCCGATGTCAACATCCTTAAATGAATTTTTTAAATCGACACCTTACTGCCTGGAGATTAATTAGCTACTAAATAAATGCTCCATTGCTTGAAATCTGAACCAATGAATCTGTTATTCAAAATATTGAAGAAATGTTCGAGTGCTTGAAATCTGAACCAATGAATCTGCTATTCAAAATATTGGAGAAATGTTCGAGTGCTTGAAAATCAAACCAATGAATCTGCTATTCAAAATATTGAATAAATGCGGGAGTGCTTAAAACTTATCGCTATAGGAACACACCCTTTCAAATCTAACAGGCATTTATCAAACTGCATACACATCTATACGTGCACCCTCAATATGCACCGTTTACCACCCTTGCGGTAATCTTAGCCTTGCCACCAGGTGGCATTCTCTGTTACCTCTCCATTTTTCTCTGTTTTCTTCATCTTTCCATTCGAGACGTCGAGATAACAACATGTCGCATTTTCCCTTGCTTGCATACGGCATGACATCATGTTTCTTATTGTTCAGACCTCCTTAAACACGACTTGACAGAATTGTTTCCCTTCCACAAGGTAGGATTAAACATTTGTGTATAATTAAAACTCCTACACACACAATGAACTTCCAACATATACTACAAACTCTTGTATACATTCACGCACAAATACACGCAACGAACATTTTATCTACGTTCATGTTAGTTCACATGCATACAAACACTCTGTAACGTTCGTAATATTCTGTGTAAATAAATATTCCTTGTATATATGTAATGTTTGTAATCTTCTGTGTAAATAAATATTCCTTGTATGTATGTAATGTTTGTAATATTTTGTGTAAATAAATATTCCTTGTATATATATGTAATGTTTGTAATCTGTGTAAATAAATATTCCTTGTATATATGTAATCTTCGTTACCTTCTGTGTAAATAAGTATTCCTTGTACATATGTGTGGTCAGAAGCTAAGAAAAACAGAAATCTTACTGTGGGTGTGCAGCGAGTGGGTTTAGGCAGAGAAAAGGAAAAACAAAGATGGCGGTCAGCATTTTCTTACATGCGTTCTCGCAAAATCTTGTGTGCGCGTGAAGCTGGAAACTACAAAACGAACTTCATTTTTCGGTGGTCGGAGATTCCAGATCGGGCAGGAGAGTAGATGCAACGGGAGTGGAGATTCTACTTTCTCGAATTTATTCCCTTTTGTGTCTTTGAGGTGCCCCCCCCCATTATGGAGGCGCATTATTGAAAAGTTTACAATAAAAATTAATAAAATTTAGATAAAAATAACACAGTTATTCTTTATTTGCAATTTTTAATAACAAAATTTAAAATATAAAAGTTTTTATTTCATTTGAAATGTTATAAGAAATACAGGTAAATTTTACCTTACGCTACAACAGAACACCGACCACTCTAATTTGGATTTTTAGAGGTATTCGATGACGCTGACAAAGAAACTGATAATCAATCCCTTCGCCAATTTGGCGTTTGCATGGTGTAAACCCCTGTACTCTGGGACAATTTTTTGCTATTTCCCCGCCTTCATTAGTGTTTCTCATAGTAAAATGACTTATCACGTCGCAGAGGAATCTTTAGCAGACATTTGAAGGTTTAAAAAAGGGGGTTCATTTTGTGTGTGTGTATGTGTGTGTGTTATGTAGTTTTTAATGCGTTTTAATTGATCTAATAAATTAAGTTTTCATGCGCGGTTTGCAAAAACATGTTTTCACTTCTTTTTTGGGGATGGGCAATCAATTATAGAACTTCTGTAGATTAACAGGTGCTTCTGCAGTTTAATTAAGCATTTTCCGTAAGGAATGATCCGGCATTTAGAATACCGTTAAACATTTCACACACTTCTGTTTACATCAGGGAGGGTGAGGGATGGTAGTGGCCCCAACTACACAAGCTCTATAATTGAATACCTCTCCCTCGAACAAAGAATGGAAAACATAAAAATATGGTTTTCTAAAATCATTAACCTCTTTTTTAGATCAATTAAAAAACATTAAAATAGGTAACACAAAAGTGAACGACGTTTTTTAAAACTTTATTTCGAATGTCCGCTCAAGATTTCTCTGTCATGTGATAAGTCAGTTCACTACACGTGTGACACGCGAACGCATCATGATTCAGATTTTTTTATCAACAATCAGTTTTATATTTCGTCTCGACGCTGTAGTAATTCTCTTTTCGTCCTCTTCCCAACTGAGACGATCCCACAAAGCACGAAGAAAAAAAAGTATTTTTATACTGCCGCCTCGAACTACAATAGCGCCTAAATTTGCAATAATCTTACTTATCGTATCAGCCGGTTTTCGGGAGGAAATACTACAGATGGCTCCAGCCAACCCTTGGGGCCTATTGCTGTGATTTGGCAAATTCCTTTTTTTTATTGTTAAATTGACGTTTAATAACATAATGTTTTGTCACATCTTCATATAAACATGTTTTTTTTAGATTATTTGATGGGTAATTCAAGGAATCGTAGTATCTCGAGTGTGACACATTATTATACACATTTTGATGATAAGATTTACTTGCTTTTTCTGTGGTCCTTAATAACTGTTTGATTCGCAACAACCATGAAATTAAAACCGTCACAACTAACATCCTCCAATGTGCTGAGGACTACAAGTATCTAGGATCACACATTAGAAACTCTTATAAAGACTTTAACATTAGAAAGACCATCGCGCAGACTGCTTTTAACAAAATGGATAAAATCTGGAAATCCAATCTTGCTTGCAAATTCCAAATCCAAGTTTTCCGCATACTTGTTGAGCCAATCTTTCTCTATGGATCTGACAGTTGGACACTTTCAGCAAAACAACAGCGTCGTTTGGATGGATGTTACACACGTCTTTTGTGAAATGTACTCAAGCTCTCCTGGCGAAATCATTCAACTTAAGAAATGATATATGGAGACTTACCGAGAGTATCAAGCTCAGTTTTCAAGAGATGTGTTCAGTTTGCTGGGCATTGTGCACGTGCCACAGATGAACTTGTTTCATCATTTGTACTGTGGAGCACCCATCATCTTACAATCGATCATTAAAGTTAAATTTTCCAGTTACATTAATCTCCAAGAAATAATTTTTTTTCTAGTTTTTATATATAACAGGGCAGACTTGTACGAAAGTGCTCAACCCCTAAAAATGCATCTTTTTTAAAGCACTTTTTCCCGGCGATTATCATAGATTACAGACTTAAGTATAATATTAGCAGAAAAAATTTAAAAAAAAAATTAATAACTTTTAAGATGATGATGATGATGATGAAGATGGTTATGATTAAAGATTGAGGCAATCAATGAAAATCATGTAACTTTTTTTGTTGGCATGTAAAAAAATCATGATTTGTCAGAAGGCTTTTAATCAGAGAAATTTGTAAATAGGAAGATGTAAAGACGTAAAATAAAATAGCAAGATGTAAAAGCAAGCGGTTGACTCTTGTATTGGCTGTCTTGGCTTAAGTTGTAAGCACTGAAGCGTTTATTCAATATACTTAAGTAGTTTATTGGCTGCGATGGTAAGCATTCAGGCATTTATTCAACAACAGAGTTACGGTAGGATTAAGAATACAAGAAGTTGTCGGTTTGGTAGATTCCTTTTTTAAGGTGTTCATACCAGGGACTGTTATCGTTAAATGTAAAAGCATGTATATTTTAGTAACCAATCCAAGTCTCTATCGCTTTCTATGAACTTCAACAACGAACTTGTTAACCACCAACTGCTTCTTCAGATTCTACTTTTGAAAGATCCTAAAGGAGAGAATGGCTCATAGATTTTGTATGTTGCGTTAAAATATATATATATATATATATATATATATATATATATATATATATATATATATATATATATATATACAACTGATGATCCCTTAAATTACTATTAGTACTATAGTGAATTCGAGAGAGCAAGTTGCTGCAGTGATTGCAGGTTAATAAATGACTTACTGACTAAATAATTTTCTAACGATTGATAAAAAATACAAATTATATAGTTTTTGTATAGTTTTAAAGGTTAAAAAGTATCCAAGACTATATACATACACGCATAAACATATATATATATATATATATATATATATATATATATATATATATATATATATATAACTTGCATATATATATTTCTAAGGTTTAATATTCGCTATGTAACCGTGTTCATATAATATAATTGTCTCTTAATTCATGTATACTGTTCTTTTCTCTTTAGTAACTATAGTGTCATTTGTTTAGTTTACGCGATGTATACACACATAAACACTGTTCTCATCTATGACAAACAACGATTAGACATACTTTACCTTTTTGTTCCTCACTCTTTCGATGCTTTTCACGCTACAAGGAAGACATCTTCATCGAAAAAAAACAATTTATATTTTCATTAACCTTTATTTCATGCATGCAATGTTTTCATGTTTTACATCGTTTCTAATTGCTTTCAAAGGCAAAATCTCATCCAATACAGACTGAGTCAATATTGATTAAATTGCATTCAAACGTCCTTGGTGTATTTTTATCGACTAAATTTCAACTATTATGTGTCATTTTGTAACATACTTCATCATCACAGCCGGTGAGTCACCAAATAAAACAATGTTTGGTAGTGGGTATTTATTTGCTTCCCCACCGAGCAAATACGGCACAAGGCTGATTTTTAATGTGAATGTTTGGTAGTGAGTCAGTATTGTTCAATAGCGTAGTGTCTCACTCGTTTCTTCAGGACGTTTATATCCAACTTTTACATTCCACAGGCTATTACTATCTCGGCCATTTCAGACTTGTTTCCATAACTTGTACTCATGTCTAATGTCCAAAAATAATGAGAAAAATACCTTTTTGTTCCTCGATGTTTCCACACTAAAAGGAATACATCTTCATGGAAAATAAAACACTATATTTATATTTTCATACTTGTTACTTCTCTTGAAGTTTATGTTGTGCATCGTTTCTACTTCCTTTCAGGATTCGCAAAGGCAAAATCTCATCCACGTCTGCTGGCCAACCCGGATTCTTACTTTTCAAGATGTGACCGTTTTTCTTGATTAACTTGTATATTATAATTCTCTGCTGCTTTCTACAACATAATGAATAGACAGTTGTCCATTATTACAACTTGGCACATTCTTTTTTTTTTCACAAATTGTTATTGTTAAATTGATGTTTAATATATTTTACCACATATTAATATAAACGTGTTTTTTGGATATACACATTTAAGCACTTCACAAATAACGTATGCGAGTTTTGTGGCACACTAAGCAAAAGAGAAAATACAGGATTCGTAAATGCAACATTTCTATTTTGACTGATTTACTCTAACAAATAAGTAATGATGAGTCGTTTTGTTATTCATTCTATTACGCCACCAGGTCATTGTAAACAGTATTTTATTCCACAACTTTAAAAACTATTTGTAACAATTTTATATTGATTAAATTGCATTGAAACGTATTCTTTTTTATTTTTCTGATCTAAATTTCAACTGTTATATTTTTATAACATTATTCTCAATCGATGCTGCCCGGGAGTCAGTATATAACACAATAGTTAGCAGTATATTCATCTGTATTGTTTAATAGCGTAGTGTCTCACTCGTTTCTTCTATGGAGTGATATGAGTTTCTTCAATCAGAAAATTGTATAGGTAGTTTATGTCGGAATTTTGCGATACTAGAATCGATCCAACTTTTATATTTAACATGTTATTGTTAGTTCTTCCATTGCAGACTTGTTTTCATAACTTAGACTTATGTCTATAGTCCAGTAATATTTTTGATTATTTTTGCTTCATGTTAATTCTCTTTGGCAAAAAATTGCAGTTGAAGATTAGAATTCCCTGCAGCTTTCTACAACCTTAGTGAAACAACAGTTCTATGCAGGGATTTTGTCATCCTGGAAACCAATCCAAGCTTAACATTCCGGGAGTTATTCCTGGGTTTAGCATTTCAACCTCTAATGTCTACTTTATCTATTGTTTGTGGAGTATTTTTGCCTTGTGTGAATTCTCATTGGTAATCAATCGAAACAAAGATTAGAATCATCTGCAACTTTCTACAACTCTCAATAATTATCGTCCTGATTGTTTTTAGCTATAATTCAGACAATAATATGACACAGATGATTTATATATCCAGTTGGTTGAAGAACTCTTACATTGTAGCAAGACAATAATATGACACAGATGATTTATATATCCAGTTGGTTGAAGAACTCTTACATTGTAGCAAGACAATAATATGACACAGATGATTTATATATCCAGTTGGTTGAAGAACTCTTACATTGTAGCAAGACAATAATATGACACAGATGATTTATATATTCAGTTGGAAGAAGAACTCTTACATTGTAGCAAGACAATAATATGACACCGATGATTTATATATCCAGTTGGTTGAAGAACTCTTACATTGTAGCAAGACAATAATATGACACAGATGATTTATATATTTATAGTTTGATGAAGAACTCTTACATTGTAGCGAGACAATAATATGACACAGATGATTTATATATCCAGTTGGTTGAAGAACTCTTACATTGTAGCAAGACAATAATATGACACAGATGATTTATATATCCAGTTGGTTGAAGAACTCTTACATTGTAGCAAGACAATAATATGACACAGATGATTTATATATCCAGTTGGTTGAAGAACTCTTACATTGTAGCAAGACAATAATATGACACAGATGATTTATATATTCAGTTGGTTGAAGAACTCTTACATTGTAGCAAGACAATAATATGACACAGATGATTTATATATTCAGTTGGAAGAAGAACTCTTACATTGTAGCAAGACAATAATATGACACCGATGATTTATATATCCAGTTGGTTGAAGAACTCTTACATTGTAGCAAGACAATAATATGACACAGATGATTTATATATTTATAGTTTGATGAAGAACTCTTACATTGTAGCGAGACAATAATATGACACAGATGATTTATATATCCAGTTGGTTGAAGAACTCTTACATTGTAGCAAGACAATAATATGACACAGATGATTTATATATCCAGTTGGTTGAAGAACTCTTACATTGTAGCAAGACAATAATATGACACAGATGATTTATATATCCAGTTGGTTGAAGAACTCTTACATTGTAGCAAGACAATAATATGACACAGATGATTTATATATTCAGTTGGTTGAAGAACTCTTACATTGTAGCAAGACAATAATATGACACAGATGATTTATATATTCAGTTGGAAGAAGAACTCTTACATTGTAGAAAGACAATAATATGACACCGATGATTTATATATCCAGTTGGATGAAGAACTCCTACATTGTAGCAAGACAATAATATGACAGATGATTTATATATCCAGTTGGTTGAAGAACTCTTACATTGTAGCAAGACAATAATATGACACAGATGATTTATATATTCAGTTGGAAGAAGAACTCTTACATTGTAGCAAGACAATAATATGACACCGATGATTTATATATCCAGTTGGTTGAAGAACTCTTACATTGTAGCAAGACAATAATATGACACAGATGATTTATATATTTATAGTTTGATGAAGAACTCTTACATTGTAGCGAGACAATAATATGACACAGATGATTTATATATCCAGTTGGTTGAAGAACTCTTACATTGTAGCAAGACAATAATATGACACAGATGATTTATATATCCAGTTGGTTGAAGAACTCTTACATTGTAGCAAGACAATAATATGACACAGATGATTTATATATCCAGTTGGTTGAAGAACTCTTACATTGTAGCAAGACAATAATATGACACAGATGATTTATATATTCAGTTGGTTGAAGAACTCTTACATTGTAGCAAGACAATAATATGACACAGATGATTTATATATTCAGTTGGAAGAAGAACTCTTACATTGTAGAAAGACAATAATATGACACCGATGATTTATATATCCAGTTGGTTGAAGAACTCTTACATTGTAGCAAGACAATAATATGACACAGATGATTTATATATTTATAGTTTGATGAAGAACTCTTACATTGTAGCGAGACAATAATATGACACAGATGATTTATATATCCAGTTGGTTGAAGAACTCTTACATTGTAGCAAGACAATAATATGACACAGATGATTTATATATCCAGTTGGTTGAAGAACTCTTACATTGTAGCAAGACAATAATATGACACAGATGATTTATATATCCAGTTGGTTGAAGAACTCTTACATTGTAGCAAGACAATAATATGACACAGATGATTTATATATTCAGTTGGTTGAAGAACTCTTACATTGTAGCAAGACAATAATATGACACAGATGATTTATATATTCAGTTGGAAGAAGAACTCTTACATTGTAGAAAGACAATAATATGACACCGATGATTTATATATCCAGTTGGATGAAGAACTCCTACATTGTAGCAAGACAATAATATGACACAGATGATTTATATATCCAGTTGGTTGAAGAACTCTTACATTGTAGCAAGACAATAATATGACACAGATGATTTATATATTCAGTTGGAAGAAGAACTCTTACATTGTAGCAAGACAATAATATGACACCGATGATTTATATATCCAGTTGGTTGAAGAACTCTTACATTGTAGCAAGACAATAATATGACACAGATGATTTATATATTTATAGTTTGATGAAGAACTCTTACATTGTAGCGAGACAATAATATGACACAGATGATTTATATATCCAGTTGGTTGAAGAACTCTTACATTGTAGCAAGACAATAATATGACACAGATGATTTATATATCCAGTTGGTTGAAGAACTCTTACATTGTAGCAAGACAATAATATGACACAGATGATTTATATATCCAGTTGGTTGAAGAACTCTTACATTGTAGCAAGACAATAATATGACACAGATGATTTATATATTCAGTTGGTTGAAGAACTCTTACATTGTAGCAAGACAATAATATGACACAGATGATTTATATATTCAGTTGGAAGAAGAACTCTTACATTGTAGAAAGACAATAATATGACACCGATGATTTATATATCCAGTTGGTTGAAGAACTCTTACATTGTAGCAAGACAATAATATGACACAGATGATTTATATATTTATAGTTTGATGAAGAACTCTTACATTGTAGCGAGACAATAATATGACACAGATGATTTATATATCCAGTTGGTTGAAGAACTCTTACATTGTAGCAAGACAATAATATGACACAGATGATTTATATATCCAGTTGGTTGAAGAACTCTTACATTGTAGCAAGACAATAATATGACACAGATGATTTATATATCCAGTTGGTTGAAGAACTCTTACATTGTAGCAAGACAATAATATGACACAGATGATTTATATATTCAGTTGGTTGAAGAACTCTTACATTGTAGCAAGACAATAATATGACACAGATGATTTATATATTCAGTTGGAAGAAGAACTCTTACATTGTAGAAAGACAATAATATGACACCGATGATTTATATATCCAGTTGGATGAAGAACTCTTACATTGTAGCAAGACAGAATATTTGTTTGCTTTACCTTTAATCTTAATTTAAAGTGTTACAATGTTATACGGTTTAGCTAGAAGTTTTCATATTAACAAATCTGAATGAACTTACTTTGATTTTTTAGAAAAATTATACCCACATACGTCACAAACATGTGACTTTTCCCACTCTGTGTTCTCATATGTTTCACTAGCGTTGATATTTCAAAACAGAATTAATCCACAATTCACAAGAATGTGGCTTTCCCCTATTTTTAATTTAACTTTGGTAAGTTTTAAGAGATCTAGGGGCTCCTTCCTTATGTTACAATTAAAATTTATATCCGAGGGCTCTTTAAGAATAAAAACTGCCCCGTTATGAGTGCTATCTGTATTTTGTTACAACTTAATCTTCATTTTTTTAGGTCCTGATATTTTATATTTTCCCGTCCAGCTCTATTAAAGCCAAAGTTATTCGGAACTGTGACATTGATAATGAGTGCAGTTCTGCCAAGTTTGTTCCTTATTACAAGTCAGTTTTGATGGCCTTGTCTTTTATTTATCTGCTTGCCTGTCTTTTTCATAAAACACTGTCACTTTCTCATTTAATGATGTCCGTGGTGGTTCATGTTCCCAGATGTTCTACAGCCTCTCAAGTTGCATCTCATTGCAGATCTTCCAATGTTGTGGCGAACAATTTGTAATGACTATCAGCTAGAAGGATTTTGCATATAGACATTCTCATATATTTAACTAACTTTGAATTTTCAGGTCAAAATGTGGCTTTTCTCTGAGTGAGTTTTCATATGTCTCACTAAAGAGAATTTTCGCGAACAAGAATATCCACACACTTTGCAAGAATGTGGCTTTTCCCCAGTGTGAGTTTTCATATGTCTCACTAAATGTGATTTTTGAGAAAATGAATAATCACAAACTTCACAAGAATATGGCTTTTCCCCAGTGTGAGTCCTAATATGTTTCACTAATTTTGATGCTTCAGAACAAGAATATGCACACACTTTACAAGTATGTGGCTTTTCCCCAGTGTGAGTTCTCATATGTGTCACTAAAGATGATTTATTAGAACAAGAATATCCACAGACTTCACAAGAATATGGCTTTTCTCCTGTGTGAGTTCTCATATGTATTAGTAACTTTGCCTTTTGAATAAAAGAATATCCACACAATTCACACGAATGCGGTTTTTCCCCAGTGTGAGTTTTCATATGTGTCACTAACGCTGATTTTTGAGAACAAGAATATCCACACAATTTGCAAGTATGTGGCTTTTCTCCAGTGTGAGTTCTCATATGTTTCACTAAAGTTGATTTATAAGGACAAGAATAGATGCAGACTTCACAAGAATATGGCTGTTCTCCAGTGTGAGTTCTCATATGTATTAAGGACATTTTCTCGAACAAGAATATCCACGCACTTCACAAGACTATGGCTTTTCCCCAGTGTTAATTCTTATATGTTGCACTAAGTCTGATTTTCCAGAAAATAATACCTACACACTTGACAAGAATGCTGTTTCTCTTTTGTTTTATTTTATTTTACTTCAGTCGAAGTTTTCAGAAATCAGGGAGTCCACTACCTGAGGCTAACACTTTAACTCTATATGAGATACATAGATAATCGAATGTTTCATTAAAGTTCTTTATCTCAAACACTGAATAAGAAATTGGAAACATAATTTTCCTCTCCCCAATTCACCATGTCCATACATTGTAGTATATCTTTCATGTTGGTCTCTTGGCCTTACTGGATTCCAGGAACAGAACTTATCTAGTCTAATGGAGTATCCAGCTTCATGCTATTACTTGGGGTAACATCACTTCCCGAAGGTGCACCATAGTGAAAAGATCTTGTTTGGGCAGCGAATACTGTGTGATTTTGAATATTTGGTCAGTGTGAGTTCTCATATATGTCACTAAATTTGATTTTTTAGAACAAGATCATCCACACACTTTACAAGAATTTGGCTTTCCCAAAGGGGGAGTTCTCATATCTGTCACTGAAGATGACTTTTCATGATAAGAATATCAACATATTTCACAAGGTTGTGGTTTCTTATCCAGTGAGAATTCTCATGTGTCATTTACTTTGATGTCGTAGAACAACAAAGTTCACACACTTCACAAGTATTTGCGTATTCATCAGTGTTATTTATCATATGCAACCAAGGATTCTTATTAGTTAGGATTATGTATATTATAATATTATTATATTTTCCTTCCGTCTTTAGTCCTAATTCAATTCATGCAAAGAGAAATGCCGAGAATATTATATTTATAAGTTGTTACTTTTATATGAGATATATCTTAGAGCTATATTTCAACGGCCAAATACTTTTATATGAGATATTTCTTACAATTATATGTTCCAGTACTCCATTTTATATTTGTCCGTTCAAAAGAAAAATACTTTCCTACAGCTCGTCATATGATCTCCATTTTAATATCTGAAAAAAAAAGAAAAAAGTTCGCCCATTAATCTAGTGAAGTTACAACATAAAGATTACTTTAATCGAAAAGTCAAATGAGATGAAAATGTTACAACCTCATGATTAATTTAATATAAAAATTTATAAAAGATACATTAGACAATGTTTGTTCATTATTATAGTGAAGTTACAACCTCATGATTTGTTTAATATAAAAGGTCATATGAGATATATTAAAACATAATAATTCATTATTATAATGAAGTTACAAGCTCGTGATTAATTGATTATAAAAAGTTATATAAAGTAAATTAGAGAATGTTTGTTCATTATTATAGTGAAGTTACAACCTCAGGATTTATTTAATATAAAAGATCATATGAGATATATTAAAAAATAGTCATTCATTATTACAATGAAGCTACAAGCTATTATATAAGCTATTATTATAATGAAGTTACAAGTTAAATAAATTAGAAACATGTTTGTTCATTGTTATGGTGAAGTTACGAACTCATGATTAATTTAATCCAAAAAAGTCATATGAGATACATTAGAAATGATTAATTTAATATAAAAAGTTATATAAGTACATTAGAAAAATGACAAAATATTTTAACATGAAAAAGAATCAATCGATAGAGGTTTTGCTAAAGATGGATTTTAGTTGAAATTATATGTTGCGTCTTTTATAATTTACATCGTCATGAGAAGATATATATATATATATATATTTATTTATTTATTTATGTGTGTATATATTTCTCTTCTCATCACGATGCCATATATATATATATATATATATATATATATACATAGAATACTCAAAAAAAAGCTAATCATATATAGAGAGAGGGAGAGAAAGAATGAGAGAGAATACTCCACACATATATACACATGTATCATGATGTATCAATAAATGAAAATCACAATAAGTCAATCACAAAAGTCTTCTCCAAGCACATACATAAAATGTGTTTATGTTTACAAATCTGCAAATTTACAGTGATATTCTATGCATTTTTTAAATTTATTTGTGTTTTGTTTTTACTCATATATTTGTCGATTAAACAATCATATTAGTCTACTAGTGTGTTTGAGGAAATATATCTGTTTATTTATCTAGTTTATTTAGTTTAGTAATTATCAAATACATTAGGAAATAATTTCAGACCATTACAAAGACTTCTTAAAAAAGGTGGGTTTTCCCAACACTGCTGTAAAATTACTTGAAACTGCAAGTATCCTAGACGTTCACAAAGCTCACATTAGCATCAGCATTGAATATTGTTGCCATATGTGGGTGAAACTAACATAACTATCTTAGTCTTAAGCAACGTTCAATAAGTCTCAAATCTTGTTACTACGTCAAAGCTCCACTCGTTCTTCTCGCTTCAATGTTGTACTCCTGTGTCGGTTTTACCAGTAATTTGATAGAATGTACTCTGATTAACTTACAGTAATTGCACATCCTTCATGGAAAACCGCCATATCTAATCATTTAAATTTCATTTGTTTTAAAACAAGTGTGTCCTCTTTTCAGAATGTTGAATAAAAGATCGTAAAAAAACAGATCTATACAATGTTCTTTGTTTAATCCAAGCTAGGCCAAAAAGCGGCTGAAACAGCTCGCGATATAAACGAAGCATTTATCCTAGGAACTACTACTGAATGCACAGAACACTGGTGGTTTAAGAAATTCCGTGGCAGCAACAACTCTTTAAGTTGATAAGCATAGTGGTCAAATGTTGACAATAATTAAGAGCAAATTACCCAATGCCAATAATAAATTACCCAATGCCAATAATAAATTACCCAATGCCAATCTATGCACAACTTTTCGAAAACTTACCCAATGCCAATCTATGCACAACTTTTCGAAAACTTGCTTCTGAATAAGATGTAATGTATACGAAGATTTACAAACATTTAACAAAAAAACTTGATAAATTGGTGCCTCATGAATTGAACAAAGATAAAAAGAAATGGCGTTATGATATGTCATCAACCATCTTTTGTGAAACAAGAAAGACATTATTCTCGAATAGTTTGGAACTTACAATGAAAAGTGGGTTCTTTACGACAATCGAAAATGCTCAACTTTGTGGCTAGATGCTAGATTTCACCAAAAAATGTCAACAGTTTAGTGGTTTGCAGCAGTTTCATCCATTACAGTTTTTTTTACTGTTGGCAAAATCTTTACAGCGGATAAGTACAGTAAAAAAAATGATAGAATGCATCAGAAACTTCAATAACACCTAGCATTAATCAACCAAAAGAACCCAGTTCTCCTCTATGACAATTCCCAAATATATGCCGCTAAACCGACTTTGAAGTTTAATGAATGGAGCTACGAAACTTTACCTCATCTCTTACACTCTCCAGACCTCTCATCTACCGACTAACATTTTAAAGCATCCTGTTAATTTTCTTCACAGAAATGTCTACAAAAATTAAACAACATCAAAAGCGTCTTCAGCAACTTCATTGCAAACAGAACGCTAGATTTTTACGTTACTTGCATGAATACCCTTACTTTGCAAATGTTGATTCTGCTGTTTGTTGTAATGTTTAATGCCACCTAACTGTTGATCTAGTAATCAAAAACTAAACACGCATATCAATTTTTAATTTGTTTTAAAGCTTGCATACAGGTTCTTCCTATTTTACGAAAAAAAGATTTTTCAGTTGTTTTCAACGTTTTTAATATTGCATAAAAACTTTATAGATTTTCAAGAAATATTTCAAATAAGTATTTAATTAATTCAAAGCTTATCTTACTACTAATGAGAAAAACAGTTATTTTTTAAACATCCAAACTTATAGATGGTCCTGGATACGACCTTAAACAATATTCAGTGGTGAGGTCCCAGCTTGCAGGCTTTGGGGAGTGTGGAGCCACCCCTTAATTACCATTGCTCCCAGGTCCACTCTGACCCGGAGTGGCAGTACCTGTTAGGGTTCCAACTATGGGTTTAATAGAAACCGACTTGAAAACAACAAATGCATTCTATTAAAAAAAATTCTTCAAAATCTTTGGATTCGGCATTAAATAACCCGAAAAGGGTTGATATGCCGTAAAACAAAAACAACCAACCAACCAAACTTATAGAACCTGCATTTTTTCCTTGAACATAAATAATTACATTTATGCCTTGTGCAGAAAAGGGAAGGTGTGGAATGCATTTCTTTGTATTGAATTAGTTTGGAATTATTTTGGACATGAGTAAATTGTATCATTTTTTTTTACTTATTTATTTGGACTATTTTCCGCATTTTCACGACGTTACGGCTAATTATTCCTCTGGCCTTCATCAAGTTAACCAAAGGGCAAAGTACATCATTTGTAGACATTTATGCTGACGACACTACCATTTATGGTAGCACATCTAAGACAGTAAACGACCAAGTTCTCTCCAATTCTCTCTCCTCTGATCTTGAGCATGTAGTACAATGGGGAAAGGAGTGGCTGGTTACTTTTAATGCATCTAAAACCTCTCTTTACATCATCAACATTCTGATCCACATCAAGTTAACCAAAGGGCAAAGTAATAAATGGCTGAAACATCGTGAAAACAACAACTAGAAAATGAGGAAAATAGTTAAAATAATTTAATTAAAAAAATTATTTCTGTATAAATATTTCAAGAGAGAGAGAGAGAGAGAAAGAGAGAGAGGAAGAGAATGATAGAAAACATAAATCATTACTTATTACATCCCATATATTACCGGTAAATCTAGTTTCACTCACAAAAATGGCCAAAACAAATATTTGAAGGTCACGTTTTTTATCCCTTTTAGGAAAATCATGAAATATGTTCTAATAAGCAAAAACCTTCTATGTATTTCCATGATGTATTTTATGAAAAAAAAGAAAGAGTGTATGGTTATTTTGAAATGAATTTTCGTTTTTTACTTAATAAAAAAATTATATTCACTGCAAATAAAGAACATTGAGTCATAAAGGGATACTATGGGGCATGAAAAGTGAGTTACGATGTGATATCTTTGTTAACATTACATTTAAATTTTTGCCTGTTCATACAGACAAGGAAACAGAAAAAATAATTATTTTTTTAATCATTTTTTCTTTCCTTGTTGTTATAGTAGAGAGATAAATAGCAAAAAAATACGCATGAGTAAAATATTAAACATTAAAAATACACAGAAATAAACAAAATACGACAAGAAAAAATAAAAAAATATATATATAAAAAAAAATAGAAAGACAAAAAAATAAATTTTTAACATTTGACTTTAGAATCCATGCATTAATAAGCGAACAAAACCAGATTGCAATAATGTTTGCACCGTTTATTTATAGAAGTATGAAGAACAATGTTGGGAGAGTATGTGAAAAGGTGAAGATAAAGGCTTCTATTTTTAATTATAAGAAAAAAATTCTTATTTAGTTTTTACTAGGAATTTTGTTTTAATTTTTGGCTTACAATTGGGAATTATGTGGCTATAGATATGCATTGCTTAAATTAATGTTTTTATCACATATTAAAGACTTGGGTCTTGTGAATAACTTTCCAATATATGTATGAACTATTACAGTTTTAACAATAACCAAAGTAAGCACCTTTTTATGCAATGTTTTTTTATGTAAATAGTTCAGGCTCGTAAGGAAGAATTTTTTAAATAAATTTAATATAAAATGATAACATAGTTTCGCATGATAAAAATAAATTTAATATAAAATGATAACATAGTTCCGCATGATAGAATTGCGTAACTTCTTACAGTTTTCTTACATAATTTAGACGAAAAATTTTATTTTTAGTACTTTTTCTTTTTTTTCTGTAAACAGCTTAGGTTTGTTTGAGCTTATTTGATGACCATGTAGATCCATCCACTCTAGTATTAAGCGAATGTAGAATCAGTCAATTTTTAAAGGTCAAATCCGAAATAGTTTATGATTAAACTAACAATTTCTAGGCTAAACGACTCTAATACTTGACATCCTGTTGTCAGAAGTTCCAGGTGTAACGTTTGGTAGAGAGAAAGAAGTCTGTGCAGTTATTTATATTGAAGAAAAGAACTTCTATGCTATCTTTGACGATTGTGAGGTGAAATTGGACCATGAGCAAGGTGCCAGATTATGCCATTTCTACCAAGACTCTGGCGGCATATGAAGAAAAGCTTGGTTCATACCATAGTCACAGGAACGTCTAGGACAACTCAATCAATTAATTCCGCTAATGGCTATTGAGCAATCTACTTGACTTCAATCTGTAATGAACTATAAAGAACTGAATCAGCATGTTTTGATCAGAAACACAGATCTGTGATCAGTAAAACAACAGAAATGGCGTCACATATGGAATACTGTAACTCTGTTTGATTTGAAGATACATGTCCATGAGTCATTGTGGCCATCTCAAACATAATCAAAAGAAAACAATATTGCTTGACATGCTAAGGTTTTGGCCTAAACGTTGCACTCTTCAAAATGACACCTATTATTACAACTGTTTTAGTGCAGGATAAGACCACAGTTAAAGATACTTCAGTTTACGTTGATGACATTTATGTGAATGAGGGCATAATGTCTGCAGATGCGGTTCAAATGAAACTAGAATCTTTTTGTTTGAAAAGCGAGAACCTTAAGCGCTTAAAGGATGGGGGATCTGTGTTAGGCTTTGGGGTTTAGGAGGACTGAAATACTTCACCATGGTAACGAGAGAGCCCGATTCCAGAGTTTCTTAGTGTGTTGATTGTCTGTGGATTGCGCTGATTGGAAACAGGAGTACTAAACAGACGAGTAACTGCGGTAACAAAAGGATGACGATACTCTCCAGCAAATAATGGGCAAACTATTGACTTAATCTTGCACTGACTCATTGTATGTTTTACTACTGGTTTACCGACACCGTAACTGGAAAAGCATGAGTTATGACATAAACTGCAAGAGATGTGTTGGTATGAAGGAGAGTGGCGACAAAAAAGCGTCTCATTGACAAAAAGCATCTAGTTTAGGAATACTGCTTGTACGTTGACATTACTAGAGAAATCCACTTTCTCAGGGGTTTTATTATAAATCTCCCCCACCTCTCTCTCCCTCTCTCTCTCTTTCTCTCTCTCTCTCTATATATATATATATGTATATATGAATATCTATCTATACTCCTATAAATGTGTTTTTTTTGTGTGTATTAATATTCATATTAAAAAAAAACCTTTTTACAATTTATTTGAAAAGAAAATGCAACTTTGAATCATGGAGTTACATTAATCAGCTAATTTGCATATTCTTTGAAACATTCATTTTAATTAATTCCCTATTAGTTTTTTTCGGGTTTCTTATGGGGATGATCATTAGTTAATTATTACGTGTAATTATATTCATTCTTTTGTTTTACATGATTTATACTTGCGTAATATTTCCATAAAAAATTATAGTAAACACAAACCTCTTTCTATATATATATATTTATGTATGTGTATATATATTTGTTTAAAATATTTTTTTCTATTAAACTCGTCTTCGTCTGTCAGTTTTTGGTCTACAGGCATGAAACTTTATATATAGGGTATTCGAGACCATGCGAAACTTTATGTTTGAGTTTTAGGCGGGGGAAAATAGGTACAACAGTGTGAAAATTTAAAAAAAAAATGCCAGGTGAAGGTCGAACGATGGCATTACGAATATGTATGCGTAACGTAGTAGCTATTGGTTCATGTTTAAGCTTTTAGCCTTGCAGCAAACATGTCTTCATATATCATGCAGTAACGTTAAATGGAAAAAGTAAATTCTAAGGTAAACCATTTTGTTTCGATTCTCGGTGGTATCGCGCGTGTCATTAAAAAAAACTGTTAAAATCATTCTTCCATCTTATTCTCTTCATGCAACGCATGTCCTCAACCCTCACTGGCCAGATTTCATTTCCATAAATCATTAAATGTCCACACTACTCTTCTCTTCTGGTTAGTAATGATACATGTTCCCTGAAGAATGTACGATTGATTATTTACCTCCTTCCTCGCCTCAAAGAAGTTGGCTGATAATGACACAGCAATTTGATTCACTGTAACTGGCAAGCAAAGTCTGGTTTGTTTTTAAGTTACTTTTCTACAAATTCGCTCAATATATGTTACCGTGACATAACTTGACATATATTGAGCGAATTTCTAACAGTATTTTGTCTAGTTTATTATTTATTAAACATTTTTCCAAACTTACCGTGTTAAAGAGAGAATCGGACGCTATCTTGAATTTTCCAATACATCGGTAAACACTGTATGCTTTTCGAGCTGAATAAACATGTTACATTGAATAAAAAATATATCCAGTTAGGTAGAAAAGTAACTAATCTTGCCTTTGATAACATTTATTTGTTATATATTTGTTTTTTGACAACTTTTTCGAATCTATGTGTACAGTAATACAAACCCCAAAGTCTTAACAGATCAATTAATACTTGATAAGATCCATGTAATGCATCAGCAGAGTGGACATACGAAATTCATTTGACCATGTATTTTGTTCAAAGAGTGTGTTCTGGAGTGTGTAAGAAAGATGGAAACAGGGAAGTGACGCCTACGATTTATCAAAGAATTACCCAACAAAGACAGATATTGCCCCCCGAGCGTAGAGAAAATCACATTTTTCTAGCATGTGTGTGTGCTTCAAAGCATTGGTCGTAAAATAAAAAAAAAAGATAGACTAAAATGGTGACACCCAGTTGGTTTTTATGGATTACATGCAAATAAGACAGATGAATTAAAACGGAGGTGAAATTATTGGTCTTTCCACAACTGCACCGAAACTAATTCTATACTTACTGTTCTACAATAGTTCAGAATTGTATAGTCCGTCTAAAAATTATAGTTATATAAATATACAAAATAATAATTGTTCACTTAAATTGTGCCTCTTCTCATGCACACAAGATATGTTACTGTTATTCAAAAAATCAAAATAAAAGTAAAATTATTTTGATAATTTTTTACTAACAAACCAGACGTAGTTTACCCCCTAAGAAAAATCCAAATTTACTTTTTCTTAGCTATTACATTTCAACAGCTCTTCAAAATATCATCACGAAAGGAATTTTAAAATAATATACATTTAATTTATTAGGAATTTTAAAATAATATACATTTAATTTATTAGAGTAGGGAAACCAAATTCCTTTATATATTCAACATAACATCAACATCTACTTCATTGCTAGTTACTGGTGACAGTTTCAAATGTTTGCAGCAATTGAGAGGGGGAGGGTCATATATTCTGGTTTCTTATGTTTTTAAAGGAGGGATTAGAGCCCAAGTGTTGTTAATTATTCTGTAGTTTTTCCTAACAATGTAATAAATAAAGATACTGTATACATATCGTTGTTGGCTTTCTTAAATGTTACTATGCAAATTCATATTTGATATTTAAAATAAAATGGAGGAGGGGTCATCTTGTTTATAAATTTCAATTTAAAATCAAAAGTGGGGACATTTTTTTACTCATACATTCTAGTTTTGTTGTAAATAAAAAATACCTTCCCAATTAATAATAAGGTTATTATTTAGAAAGCTATTCTTAACATGAGAAACGAGGTATTTGCTAACTAATTCATACTTTCAATTAACAATTTGCGAAATACAAGATGCATTTTTCTGTTAGAACTTATGTAATGTGAAATAATTAATATTGAGGTTTACGTTATAAGAAGAAAAATTGGTTGATACAAAACTGTCATCTGAGAAGTCCCGATAATCGCACTAAAATCGAAAAATTAACAAAATACTGGTAGTAAACTACCAAGTAAGTTTCAGGGTGACAAATTTTGCAAAGTTTTGTTACATCCAACGCGTTTTACGCTATATTTTATTTATCAATTTTTTCAAATGAAAGTACAGAATAGTTAACAACGCATTAGATTTGAAAAAAAACAATATAAGAAATCAAAAGCTGACATGAGTCTTCTCTTCTTCGTCTTTCACAAAAATTAAAAAAACTGTGAACCATTACGGGAATCACTGATTGCTAACTGATCATAAAATGGGGGATCATTTCACATTAAATTTATATAAGAAAAGGATCCTCACTCTAAAATTTAACATATTTTGTTTTCTTTGTGTTAATCATTTCTTTAGCGGATATTTGTTTTAGGCTGTTGAAACATAATAGCCAAAATAAAGCCAATTTTAAAATTATCTTTAAAGATATAGTAAATTATTAAAAAGATTTACTAATATTTTTTTCTACATTAAAAAACTGCTAATTGGTGATGGGCAATAAATATGTGTTCATTTTATGTAAACTTTATAAAAGAAATTGATCCATATTGTAAAATCTTAAATATTGGATAAAACATAAACATTCAAACGGAATTCTCCAGCAATAAAGAAATATTTTTTTTTTACATCTTAATACGTAAAGAATTTTTTTTTTTACATCTTAATACGTAAAGATTTTTTTTTTAATCTTAAAACAACGAAATGCCAAAACGTAGCTTTTATGATTAGTTTTTAACAATTAAATAAACTTCAAATCAAATTATTTTCTCAGAAATCACACACGTTTTATAAAATAAATAAATAAACATTTTTTGACAAAATGTTAAAATCACATTGAATATATTTTTAGGGATTTTTATTTTTATTATTATTATTTTTTATTTTGTTTTATTTTTTTATTCACATTTGTTACAAAGCATGAGAGAATCACTATATTTTATTGGATTGCAATAAAAATAAACTTGTTTTAATTTTTAAGGTTAAATTAAAAGTTATAAAATACTTTTTTTGTGTGTAAAAAAGTGAAACATATACAAACTTACCTTTCATTTTAGGAATTCAGTAAGAAAATAAACGGGATAAATTCTTTGTTTTTTTTGTTTTTTTGTTCAAAACAGAAAATTTCGTTTTGTTTGTTAAGATTTCTTTAGTAAATTGCTACAACTTTTGTTTTATGTCTCCAATTCATTAAGAAACCAAATATATGAAATTATAAAAAATAGCAAATTAAAAAAAAAAAGATAAAAAAAAACACGATTTAGACGTGAAATTATTTAAAATTGAAAATCAACTGCCAAAAGACAATGGATGTAGGTCACCGTAACACGGTGTCATCATTATTTCGTTCCTCGTGTAAAAATGCCTGTTCATTGTTCGAAATGTTTTCCTAGCAAGTTTAGATTAAAACTTGTCAATACATGCTTGTGATTGTTTTATTAAATTTCTTTTTTTTTTAATTTTTTTATTTATTTGGTAAATTCTTTTTTGCATCTTTATTTTATTAAGATATATAAGATATATAAGATACGAAGCTATAAAATCAGATTTATTTTTTTAAGACTAAAGATTTCATTATTATTTGGATTTGTCAAACAACTGTCAACACCCAAGGTGAGAACAGTAGTCCGAATAATCCAAATAATCTTCACACAAAAAAATCGCAAAACTGAACATTTCACATAAACAACTCAAAAGAAAACAATTGCACAAACGTCAAAAAGCTAGATTTGAACCATAAAATTAAACTATAACCACATTATTACATGATGAAATTTGCAACTTATTGTTATCAAAAATGATTCGGTTAACTTTTGATGGCCTCCTCTTATTATTTCAAGTTTAGCCTGCCTGTTAGACATCAGCACCCAGCCAACAGCGATAAAACTGTAGTACCTGTTCCTCGTTTTTATGCTCATGTAAGTTTTTATATTAAACGTTAAAATTCTAATTTCTTCGCCGAATCCTTAACTAATAAAGACATTAACCCCTTCTTTAAAAAGGAGGTAACTGATTTAAAACAGATGAGGAGGCGCCAACACTAATTTTTTCCAGTTTGGTGTTCCTGGTTATTTATTTATTTATTTTCATGTGAGAGTTAATGGCTAAATTCTTCGGGAAATCATAAACTAATAAAACACATGTTTTATGTTTGTTTTTATAGGTGTAATTTTTTTCATGGTTTGTAAACTTGAGTGTAAAAAAGTGTTTTGATTGTTTTGATTGTTTTGAAATTAATTCATTTCACTGTTGAGGTTTGCACACGTTTTCATGAAATGTATAAAGGCATTAGTCTAACATGAAAGTGTAGTAACTGTTTCTGATTTATGTGCTCATAGCAATCATGTTTTACATTATCATTATCACGACAATTTAAAAACGTGCTTTGCTTGTTGAAATTTGTTAAAGTCCAGCTGAGTTTCATAAGTTTCATAATCCGGTACTTGTACAGTTTAATCAAGATATCAAAAAATGAAAATATGGATAAAAGTTTAAATTGTACATATCTATTATGGAATAAGTTCTCCGAAAGAAATTCTCTTAATTTCAGCAAGTAGTTATTTTTATTTTTTTAATTTTTATTTTTATTTTTAATTTTTTACAGCGAAAAAAAAAATTATGATACCGAGCAAAAGGTGCGATTTTTTGGAAGAAAAAGCTGGTATTAAAGATGGGAAAGGAGGGTCGGCCTTTTAAATTGAGTTATCTCCGCGTGGCGTGTTCCGAAAACAAAAAACGTGATTTAAAAAAAACAGGTTTTAAACTTCGGACTTTACAGGTAAATTTCTAAAAAAACACTTCTTTTTTAGTTGTAAATTTGAATATATTATTTATTGATCTTTTATCTTTAATTTGTGGTATATCAAACTTTGGTGAGTAAATTAATTATTTACTTTTTAATAGGCATTACAAAATGGGGGCGTGAATTAATTCGACCTCCTGTCTTTCCAAGCTTATAACTACTCGAAAAATGTAATTCAAACCCTACGTTTTTTTTTCAATTAAAGGAGCAAAGACTACGGGTTCATTAAAAAACAAAAACAAAAAAAACGTGATTTAACAAAAGGTTTTAAACTTCGGACTTTACATGAAAATGTCTAAAAAACACTTCTTTTTTTTTAATTTGAATATATTATTTATTGATCTTTTATCTTCAATTTGTGATATATAAAACTTTGGTGAGAAGATTAATTATTTACTTTTAAATGCACATTTCAAAATGGGGGGAGGCGTGAATTAAAAAAAAACGTTTGTCTAAAATATTATATTCGGTTTATTGGAAAGAGCATCAAATTTCACATCGTCCCTGAAAATATCGTAAAATAGAATCAATAGAAAAATTGTGATAGATTTTTAAAGTTTAAAAATTGAAAATTACTGAACTCGTAAAATTAAATTAATCTCATTACTGTTTTTTTTAATAAAAAAAATCTATTACTGTTTATATAAATTTAATAGTTTATTTTGGAAGTATAATCCATAAAGAAAATAAAAACCCACTTTTTAAAGAGAAATTACGAGTTTTTTGTATATTTTATTCGCAGTTTCGTGTTAGGGGTGTCAAAATTCCTATAAAAATTCTGATACACCTAGCGGTTTGCTATAGAACCTCTGTTTGAATCATCTGATGGCCTAATTTGCACATTGTTCTGTAGGGGGAGAACAGATTTTTTCCCCAGGGAGCATCTCTGATAAGCTCCCTGATGGCTTCCCAGTCAGTTTTCGTATAGTACCTTGTCGTTTAGAGTAATGGCTCCTCAGCTTAGGGGTGAGAGTTTGTGGCGATTTTTACTATTATCACAGCGTGATAAGTATTCACAAATGGGCTATGGACATTCTGAAGTAAGCTGAGTTATATCGAATTCATGAATACGGACTGTAAGAATTAACTATTTTTATTTGTTATAATTTACGATAATATATAATTATAATCGATTTTCATAAAATAACAAAAATAAAATCATGCATTTCTATTTTATTACAGAAAACCATGAATTTAATAAAGGATTTTTTGCTGTAAACAAAATAATAAATTCCCTCTAAGATTTAAAAATGTGTGTGTGTGTGTGTGTGCGTGATTTTCCAAATGTGAGAGATTATATATAACAAATTCCACAGCAAACAACGTCACAGCCCACAAGAGCTATGGCAGTCAACGAACCGGAAATCTATGACTCGAGTTTAACCCTCATTTGGGCTGATCAGTTAGACACATCCGGACTCAGGATGCGATATATATATATATATATATATATATATATATATATATATATATATATGTGTGTGTGTGTGTGTGTGTGTGTGTGTGTGTGTGTGTGTGTGTGTGTGTGTGTGTGCATGTGTGTGTCTGTGTGTGCATGTGTCTGATCATTATTTGATTGATACTGCTAACTTTATTCCAAATATTTAAAGAAAAATAATCTGTTCATTATATTACGTGACAATAAGTACTGAACACTTGATTAAAATTGGTAAATTCCCTGATATTTGGGTGAATTTCTAAAGGGAGGAGTAAAAATATTTATACGTTTTTAGCATCGGCATTCATTTTGCACGTACCTATCACTATTGTTGTTATTCAAGTGGATTTGTTTTATTTCTCAGTATGCGATAATCATGAACACATTGGATCCGTAGTTTTGGTGTAGCTAAGTAACGAATGTTTAGGATTTTGTAAAAAGGAAGCACAAAACCATTTATTAAAATTATTTATATATAAAAAAACAAATTTTTTCTACACACAAGTTTATTGAACAAAAAAAGTAGAAACTTAAACAAAAAGTTTTTATGAGTTTACGATTCTGCGAAGATTTAACAAATTTAACGTTCAATATGGAAAGTACTTAATGGATTCGGAATTATTACATTAAAAATGCCCGAGAACGACACATTAACATTAGTTATTTCAATGCATGGGATAACACAACTGATGACAAGTAAAGACTGCGTTTATCTCGTTAAACTAATGATAACCTGAATCATGGCACACATCAGAACTCAAAACACAAACAGATACTTCATGTTAGTCTTTGTTCTCTGGGTTCTGATTGTACGTCTAACAAATAATTAGCAGGATTAAGTTTGAAATCAGAAGATTATCGTAAGTTTAACCGAATCAAGTTAGATAAGTTGCAAGTTTCATAATGTATTTTTGTTATTTAACTGACCTTCAGCTCTTCGGTGCTCAACACAAAATGCAAATGTCTGCGCCAACTTCTATGATATATAGACATCAGAGGAGATCACCACTAGTTAATTCCTATTTAGAGGAGACAATTAAGTGTTTCATCCCAATAGAACTTTGTGTTCGTTGTCCTCAATAACTCTTGGTAAGGAGCCATAACTTTCACTTGTGAGAAGCATACGTCACCTGGTTCACGAGTCCAAACAAGGATCTAACCCCGTTGATATTTGTTAAGGTATGGAGTTCAGGATCGATTCTGTCATTCTTTTTGTGTGTTTAACTAAAAACTCTGCGCACTTTCATATAGTGACACTTCTGGATTAAACACGATCCTTTTTTGGCACAATGATTTATATAGTCAATACTGTGCCAGAACGAAGATTCTAAGAGATATCCCATAGGAGGCCGTATATCGGGTTTTACGAGTCATATCTATAGTAATGTCATCAAACCGACGTGTGCACCCATCTCCTGATTCATGGAATCCTTGAAGGACTCGGCAGCACCTTTATTGGCCCTATTCGGTAATTAACGTCCCATGTGGCTCGAGATAGCGATAAACTGTGGTACTCATTCTACACATCTAATAACGTTTTTTTCTGATGTGTGCAGACCTGATTGAATGGAGAGTTGTGATGCCTTTCCCTCATAGTGGCATAAAAAAACGTCTGCATTGTGGACCCATCCTTGTGTTTGCATTAGTAAACACCAAGTAGTACTGATACCGGTTCTATTATCCCCAGTGCGACGTCCCCCATATATTTCATGCTTTGCCTTTTTTTTCAGTGATCGGGATGAGAATTTCTGTTGGTTGTAATTCCGTGGGGATTTTTATTTCTAATCGCTTAGATCCATTATCTGTAGTGGTTGATGTGGACACGTGTTGAACGCACTTGAGTTAAAGTGTTCCTTTAGTCATTGTTCCAATTTCGGTCTGTTGGATTTTCTTGCCGTCAATGAGATGATTTCTGATTTCTTCGGACCAGATATTCTGCAAATGCATCCACATGAAGCTAATTCTCTTATATTTCTCAAATAGTCATTCCATGATAGCGACAACAGAAAATTTGTGAGGCGACCAATTTTACCTCTTACAAAGCCATTTGTGATTAATAACTCCCAGATTTGTTTTCCCACACATGCACGGCCTTCCATATCCTTTGTGTAACCGGTCGTCCGTTATATTCCATATCAATGAGTGGCTGACAGGTTTTCATCTTGATACCCCAGGAGTATCCGGATTTCTGACCCACTCTAACATGTCGGGGACTCTGATGACTGAACTGACTCACAAGTTTTCTCAGTACACGTCTGAATCTTGCATGAGTTTCAGACATCATAGTAATCTCCACTGTAACTGAGAGGGTAACTCTAAGGCGCACATTTTAAATTGCTCCCCATCCCACTAAAGGTGCGGTATGTTCGTCGGCTGTGTTGTATAAGCAGAAAATTATCAGAGTCAGCCGTAATCAAAATGTCTTCCTACTTTTCTATACTTGTCGTTTCCGTTCTGGACCCTCAAATTTATGGCATACATTTTTGACATACATTACCCCACCCCCCGCAAAAATGGCACATGACTCCACCTGCTGGACAATCATTTGATTCATCAATCCTCTCAAATATGACGGCTACCTGCAACCGTTGCAACGTTTCGTATATCGTGGGTGTTAAATAAGCCTTTGCCTCGTAGTTGTGTTGTTTTTAGTTCGACCTCTGTACACCAGATAGCACGACGGTGTGTGGCATCGTTAAAGGGAGAGTCGACTTCTGTGTCCTGTAGACAGACCAACCGTGAGATCATCTGCTCTAATGTAGTAAACAAAGCAACATTCGGTATTTTGAAGCCCAGCTATCAACCATATCGGCCCGGCAACCATATCGTCTAAATAGTTCCCTTACAGCCAGTAAGTCTTTTCGTCTGGACATTTAATTTAAAATTCACAAAATTTGATTTGACCACACAGTCACGGTAAGGCATGAGTTCCTGACTTACCCTTGTTCTGTTTCGTGGAGTGGAATTTCTGTCGATGCAATCATCACAGTTGTATCTTACAAAGAAAGTAATCCTCTGAGGCAGAGTTGAACCTTTCTGAACCTCCACGTTCAAAAAGTAACCTGTTTTTTCCAGTGTATTTCATTCTAGATTACGGCTGGGTCTTCCAATTTGCATACCTCCTTTTATCGAGCCTAGGTGTCCATAAATAACATATTAAGGCGACTATGAAACATCTCTTCCATGCGGAGTTCTCTTTTTGTCCCATGGAATTTTGGGGGTGAATATTTCCCCTATGCCCAATGTTGTTTTCACTTTAAAGTTCGTAGCGGCATATAATGGTGGTGTAAATGTCTGCTATCTCGCTGACGCGTTATACTTTAGAGAAGATCACCACTAGTTATCTTCTGTTCAAGGTAGCCTCATGTTGTCAGGAAGAAACACATCATGACTATACAGAGTTGAACAAGAATATTTACACACATTACAAGAATATGTCTTTCCCTTTTTTTTAAAATTTAACTTCAGTAAGTTTTAAGATATCAAGGGGCTCCCTCCTGGAGCTAACACTCGATTCTGTTATGATTCAAATTTATATCCGAGGGTTCTTTTAAGAAAATATGCTGTTCCCTTTTTGTATCTCATTACAGCTTGGTCTTCCAGGGATTGCTTCTAAGTATTTCTGAAGGTTTTTTTTTATTAAACCAGTTGCTCCTATCACAACCGGTATAATGTTTATTTCTTTCAGAGACCATGTTCTTTTAAGGTAATTTTTTAGGTCCTGATATTCTGTTATCTTTTCTCGTTCAGCTCTATTAAGGCCAAAATCATTTGGGACTGTGACATCGATAATGAGCGCAGTTCTTTCGGGCTTGTTCCATATTACAATATCTTGTTTGATAGCTTTGTCTTTTATGTATCTGCCTGTATGTCTTTGTCATAGAACATGCTCACTTTTCGTTTTATGTTATCGGTGGTGGTTCATGTTCCCAGATGTTCGTTGCTCTGTCAAGTTGCATTACTCCACAGATCTTCCAATGGAGGTACTTACATACTTTGTTGTGACGGGCAGTGTAAAGGCCATCTGCCAATAAGATTGGGCATGCAGACATTAGGTGGCTTGGGATCTCAATTGCTGAGTGGCAAAACCGGCATTGACCATATGCTTGTAGGCCAGCCATTTTTTTAAATCAATTTGTGAGTAAGCCCTGATCTTGACTGGCTACAATGAGTCTTTCCTCATCAAATGGAAGTCTTCCGCTCTTGAGCCATTGGAGTGAAGCATCTTTGTCTATATATTCCTGTTTAAGCTCCTCTATGAACTTTTCTGCTCTTTTATATTGTTCCCATCCTTGTTTTTTTTGTGTGTCTATCTCGATTTCGGTGTATTTCTTTCTCTTTTCTTGCAATCATATAACTCGGCAGTATTTTCAAGTATGTCACCTCCAAAGTTTTCAGCAAGCTTTGTGACTGAGGTTTGTTGGGGTAGGCGTTCATGGTGGTCCCTCACTATTTCTATTGACATATCTGTTGAGCTTTTAATATACTGCCCCATGCTTACTATAGTGGCTCGATATGTGTGGTTTATTTCAGTGAGACTGAGGCCACCTTCCTTACGTGATTGGTATATCCTGTCCATACATTGGTTTCGATATATTATTTTATGTAAGGTTAGAAGTTTCCTGGTCTTTGTATCTAATCTATTGATATTGCATTGAGGCAAGTCAATAATACCAAACCCATATGTGATGACAGGGATTGCAAGTTGATTTATGGCAGTTATTTTGTTTTGGGGGCTTAATTCGGATTTGAGGATCTTTTTAAGGCGTGATGTGTATTCTTGTTCCACCTTATGTCTCATTTTTTCATGCTCCACAGTTACATTTTCCTCTATACCGAGGTACTTATATGTGGCATCCTCTCCTAGGTCTTCAATCAAGCCATCATTGAACCGAATATTTTCGGATATCGTCTTTTTTCCTTTTTTATTGTGCATTTGGCACATTTGTTAAATCCAAACTCCATGCAGACATCCTCTGTAAAAGTCTTGACATTTTCTATCAGAGAGACAAGCTGTTTTTCTGTCTCTGCATAGAGTTTGAGATCGTCCATAAAAAGTAGATGATTTACTCTTTTGCTTTTTTTCTTTTTTCCTTCCTTTACAAAGACTGTACCCAGCATCACATTTTTTTAGGAGTTTGCTGAGTGGGTCAATAGTAAGGCAGAAGACTAGTGGTGACAGACTATCACCTTGAAATATACCTCGCTGGACACTGAGATTTGAAGTGTGTAGTGTCCCTTACATGTGGTGTAGTGCAATTGATGTTTGCCACATGGTCATTTGTTTTTTTAAGGAATGTTCTTATGTCCTCATGGACAATAATCGCAGTATCCAGGAGTGAGGCACACTATCGAATGCCGTTTTATAGTCCATCCAAGCCATTGACAGGTTTCTTTACGCTTTTTCAGTCCTCTAGGATGGTTTTGTTGAGAAATTGGTCCTTTGTACCAAGTTTATGCCTGGTACATCCCTTTTGTTCGTTTTCAAGGTATTTACCATCGGTCAGGTGTTGATAGATTGCATCTGCAATCATTCCTGTAACCCACTTGCATGTGGTTGGGAGGCAGCAGATAGGCCTGCATTTATTGGACAAGTGAGTCCTTTGGGTCTTGGGTATCAGAGTCGTTTTGCCATGAGTTAACCACTCTGGTGGATTTTCTTCTGACAACACGAGTATATACATAGGCATAATGTTCATGAAGTACTGCGAGTTTTTTAAGCCAGAAATTTGGAATCTTGTCAATAAGTTTCTGTACCATCCTCGGGTTCTTGTCAAACAACCTATTCAATGACTACATTTTTTTTTGCTTATTTTTTATTTGTGCAGCTAAAGCTTTTATTACAGCTTGGTTTTCTGCTACCTTAGCTGCACTTGGTTACGAAGTGAATAGTCGGTTTTAAGTTTATTCATCTTCTTTTTTTAACTTTTCCCCTGGGCTGTCACATAACAGAAAGGCAGATATCTGGGATGTTTCCTTTCGGAGTTTTAAGATTTTCTGTTGTAACCTACTTTTCCAGACTAGTTCTTTTGTTTTGGCCTTAAATTCCCCCTCCTGTTTCTCTTTATGGTGGGGCAGAAGTTTCCTCTGCATATACCATGCTGCCCCAAAAGTTGCATGATTTATTTTAGTTAATGACGAATTAGTTGGGACAATTTTTGTGAGAGCATCATTCACTTTCGTAACAAGGATCATGAAGGCTTTGGTACAATTTATTTTCACCAGTCTGGGTCGATCTTAAACAGCCAGGCATCGTGCCATTTCTATTCTTTAAGGCAGTTCTTCTTCCAGCTCCATCTGGTTAGCATCCAGTGTGATGTTTATAGGTGGGGAATTGCGGTTTTGTTTTTGCCCATATTTTAGTTGAGATATTTTCGGGGGTGAGCCTTGAGGAGAGTTACTGCTGTTTATTGGGCGTTGCCCTTGATAATGCATCTTCTTTGTCAATGTTAAGTCTGATACCATGCCGGGTAGTTGAGGTGAAGTTGGTTCTGGTGTAATTTCACTAGGAATACGGATGGGGTTGCTTATTGGGCAGATGTCATCTTCAATCATTAAGCGAATATCTCTAATCATACTGGAAATCTGCTCCGTAGAGAAAGCATTGTTCTTCATGAAGGTAAACTTCTGGCACGTAAGCTTTTCTCTTGCGATGCCTTTTTTATTATTACAATGGCACTTGAAGATTTTCTGCCATTCTTGGCATCTTTCTTTGAGTTTTGAGTGCTTAATTTTTGCATACTCCATCGCCCATATAAGCGTGCATTTATCCTCCCTGCTCCATTGAGTTTGCGTAAACTCAGTTGTATATCTTTGGCTAAAGTCCTCCACTGCCTCAGCAAGAGTCTTTAGCTCAGCTTCATCTTTTACCTTTTTGGTGAGGTATTTGTTAATCGGTGATCAAAAGTAGATTTTTAGTTGTTTTCCCTTGGTAAAGAGAGATCTTATTTGAGCCTCGAATATATTATTTTCCTTTCTTCCCCATTTCTCATACCTTGAGTATGCAAAACAGTGAAGAATTATTTTCTTCTCAACATTATTACAGTTCCTCTTTTTGGTGACCCTTGTTTGGTTTTGCCGAATTCCAGGACGAGAGTTGGTCTGGTCTGGTGAGTATCCAGCTTAGTGTTGTTACTTGGAGAAACATCACTAGGAGAAGGTGCACCGTTGGTTTCCTCATATGACCCAGTGCGAAGCCATGCTGGGAGGGACCTTTTTATTCTGGGCGACATCCTGCCAGTTTTTCGATTCAAACTTGAAGCATCCTCATGTCAGATTATCTGACAACCCCTTGTACAGGGAAACCGAAGATACCCGAGGTTGGTATCTACTAGTATTAGGCATTCAAGTCATCCCTAAGTGTGTATTTTGATATTTCTCACTAAATTTGATTTTTTAGAAAAAGAACGTTTACATTGTACACAAGAATATGGCTTTTCGCTTTTTTTTTTTATTTTACTTCAGTAAGTATTAAGAGATCAAGGGGCTCCCTCCTGGAGCTAACACTTGATTCTGTTATGATTTAAATTTATATCCGAGGGCTCTTTTAAGAATAGATGATGTTCCCTTTATGGCTGCTATTTGTATTTCATTACAGCTTGGTCTTCCAGGAATTGCTTCTAAGTATTTCTGAAGATTCTTTTTTATTAACCCAGTTGCTCCTATCACAACCGGTATAATGTTTATTTCTTTCAGAGACCATGTCGTTTTTAGATCATTTTTTAGGTCCTGATATTTTGTTATTTTTTCCCGTTCAGCTCTGTTAAGGCCAAAATCATTTGGGACTGTAACATCGATAATGAGCGCAGTTCTTTCAGGCTTGTTCCATATTACAATATCTGGCTTGATGGCCTTGTCTTTTATGTATCTCTCCGCCTGTATGTCTTTGTCATAGAACACGGTCACTTTTCCATTTGATGTTATTGGTGGTGGTTCATGTTCCCAGATGTTTGTCGCTCTGTCAAGCTGCATCTCTCGCCAGTGTGTGTTCTCATATGTTTAACTAAATTTGATTTGTCGGAAAAAGAATGTTTACATTGTTCACAAGAATATGGCTTTTCGCTATTTTTTCATTTTTCTTATCATTTTGTTTAAGCCAGGGATGGGGCATCCTACCAGATGCCAAACATACACCTGCTATTTTAGACACTCCAACCGAGAGATCTTTTTAAGATTCTAACCGTCCCTTTAAGTGCAATTGTTTGACTTTTCGCCAGTGTGTGTTCTCATATGTGTAATTAAATCTGCTTTTTGAGAAAAAGAATGTTTACATTGTACACAAGAATATGGCTTTTCGCTTTTTTTGTTTTATTTTACTTCAGTCGAAAAAAAAACGCCAGTGTGTGTTCTCATATGTGTAACTAAATGTGATTTCTGAGAAAAAGAACGTTTACATTATACACAAGAATATGGCTTTTCGCTCTTTTTTTTTTTCATTTTTCTTAAACTTTTTCTTCTAGGGGATGGGACATCCAACCAGATGTCTGACATTTACCCCTATTTTAGTGAGTCCAACCAAGAGATCTTTTCAGGATTCTAGCCGTCCCTTTCAGTGCAATCGTTTGTATTTCACTTGCACTTGGTTCACCGGGTATGCTTGCTATGTACTTTTTAAAGTTTTTTTTCATAAGCCCAGTTGCTCCTATGATGACTGGTATAATTGAAACGTCTTTTAATTTCCAATTTCGTTTCATATCATACATAAGTCCTTGATACTTTGTTATCTTTTCCCTCTCAACTCTGTTAAGCCCTGTATCATTGGGTACACTGACCTCTATTACGGTCGCTTTTTTGTTTGCTCTGCCCCAAATCACTATATCTGGTTTAACAGCTGCGTTTTCAAGATATGTAGCAGTAGGGATTATGTAGTCATAGTGAATAGTGTAGTTGTCATTCCCAACTGTTCGTTCGGGTATATGTTCCCAGGAGTTTTTACTACACTGAATGTTGAGTTTCTTACATATCTTCCAGTGAAGGTATTTGCAAACTCCATTATGGCGATCTGTATAATAACCGTCTCCAAGTAGGACTTTGCAACCAGAAATCAGGTGGCCCACACTCTCAACCTCAGTGCTACAGAACCTGCATTTATTATTGTTGCTTAGACCACACATCTTTTTGAAGGCGTTTGTGTGTGTTCTCATATGTGTAACTAAATTTGATTTGTGGGAAAAAGAATGTTTACATTGTTCACAAGAATATGGCTTTTCGCCAGTGTGAATTCGAATATTTTTAATTACATCTGGTTTTTTACTAGTGTGACTCTTCATATGTTTTGCTAACTTTTGTTTCTCATGACAAACAAAGTCACACAATTCACAAGAATATGATGTTTCCTCAGCGTGGCATATCATATGTCGCATTAGAATTGTTTTCTTAGTAAAAACTAATCCACATATTTTACAAGAAAAGTTTTCTCTTGTACGACTCATAATATGTCGCCGTAACTGTCTTTTTTAGTAGATGTATATTCACACACTGAACAAAATATGGTTTATATTTAACGTATACTTGTGTGTTTAAATAATTATGATTTTGTGAAACAAGAATAGCAAGAGAATTATGAACGATTATACAGATTTTTTTCTGAAATATTAAAATCTGAGATATTTTTGCATTTTTTGTAGATGTTTTACAATTTTTACAGATTATTCAGATTTTTTTCTGAAGATTTGATGACTATTAGACATTGAGATATTTTTGAAACAGTTTAAATTTTCTCCCCCAAAATATGATTTTCTCTTAAGCAAGTATTAGATGAAATAATGGCTCGTTTATATCAGAGACAAGCGTTCAAGCAGGACCATCTGCAAAGAAAAAAATAAATTGTCAATATTGTTTAAGGGATTTATCTCAAATATATTTTTTTAATTTTCACGTTACGAAATTCGAATGCTTTTTAATAAGGATCACTTGACGATTTTTCTTCTATATTGAATATCTTTTATATTGATACAATCATAATTATGATGAATATCTTTTATATTGATACAATCATAACTACGTTACGAGATTCATAACTACATTATATCTTTTATATTGATACAATCATGACTATGATGTTTTTATATTGATACAATCATGACTATGATGAATATCTTTTATATTGATACAATCATAACTATGATGTTTTTATATATTGATACAATCATAACTATGATGTTTTTATATTGATACAATCATAACTATGATGTTTTTTATATTGATACAATCATAACTATGATGTTTTTTATATTGATACAATCATAACTATGGTGTTTTTTATATTGATACAATCATAACTATGTTTTTTATATTGATACAATCATAACTATGTTTTTATATTGATACAATCATAACTATGATGTTTTATATTGATACAATCATAACTATGATGAATATCTTTTATATTGATACAATCATAACTATGATGTTTTTTATATTGATACAATCACAACTATGATGTTTTTATATTGATACAATCATAACTATGATCAATATCTTTTATATTGATACAATCATGACTATGATGTTTTTATATTGATACAATCATAGCTATGATGTTTTTTATATTGATACAATCATAACTATGGTGAATATCTTTTATATTGATACAATCATAACTATGATGTTTTTTTATATTGATACAATCATAACTATGATGTTTTTATATTGATACAATCATAACTATGATGTTTTTTATATTGATACAATCATAACTATGATGAATATCTTTTATATTGATACAATCATAACTATGATGTTTTTTATATTGATACAATCATAACTATGATGTTTTTTATATTGATACACTCATAACTATGATGTTTTTATATTGATACAATTATAACTTTGATGAATATCTTTTATATTGATACGATCATAACTATGATGATTATCTGTTTTATTGATACAATCATAACTATGATGAATATCTTTTATATTGATACAATCATAACTATGATGAATATCTTTTATATTGATACAATCATAACTATGAGGTTTTTTATATTGATACAATCATAACTATGATGAATATCTTTTATATTGATACAATCATAACTATGATGTTTTTATATTGATAACAATCATGACTATGATGAATATCTTTTATATTGATACAATCATAACTATGATGTTTCTATATTGATACAATCATAACTATGATGTTTTTTATATTGATACAATCATTACTATGATGTTGTTATATTGATACAATCATAACTATGATGTCTTTTATATTGATACAATCATAACTATGATGAATATCTTTTATATTGATACAATCATAACTATGATGTTTTTATATTGATACAATCATGACTAGGATGAGTATATTTTATATTGATACAATCATAACTATGATGAATATCTTTTATATTGATACAATCATAACTATGATGATTATCTTTTATATTGATACAATCATAACTATGATGAATATCTTTTATATTGATACAATCATAACTATGATGAATATCTTTTATATTGATACAATCATAACTATGATGTTTTTTATTGATACAATCATACTTATGATGAATATCCTTTATATTGATACACCCATAACTATGATGAATATCTTTTATATTGATACAATCATAACTGTGATGAATATCTTTTATATTGATACAATCATAACTATGATGTTTTTTATATTGATACAATCATAACTATGATGAATATCTTTTATATTGATACAATCATAACTATAATGAATATCTTTTATATTGATACAATCATAACTATAATGAATATCTTTTATATTGATACAATCATAACTATGTATGTTTTTTTATATTGATACAATCATGACTAGGATGTTTTTATATTGATACAATCATAACTATGGTGAATATCTTTTATATTGATACAATCATAACTATGATGAATATCTTTTATATTGATACAATCATAACTATGATGAATATCTTTTATATCGATACAATCATAACTACGATACATATCTTTTATATTGATACAATCATAACTATGATGAATATCTTTTATATTGATACAATCATGACTACGATGAGTATCTTTTATTGATACAATCAGAACTACGATGAATATATTTTATATTGATACAATCAGAACTACGATGAATATATTTTATATTGATACAATCATAACTATGATGAATATTTTTTATATTGATTCAATCATAACTATGATGAATATTTTTTATATTGATACAATCATAACTATGATGAATATTTTTTATATTGATACAATCATGACTATGATGAATATCTTTTATATTGATACAATCATAACTATGATGAATATTTTTATATTGATACAATCATGACTATGATGAATATTTTTTATATTGATACAACTATAACTATGATGAATATTTTTTATATTGATACAATCATGACTATGATGAATATCTTTTATATTGATACAATCATAACTATGATGAATATTTTTTATATTGATACAATCATAACTATGATGAATATTTTTTATATTGATACAAGCATAACTATGATGAATATTTTTATATTGATACAATCATAACTATGATGAATATTTTTTATATTGATACAATAATTAATTAGGATATGTTCAAGCATGAATTATAATTGTTATATTATAGTTATCATTGGAAAATGTTTAAACATGATTATGAAGAACACATATCTATTAAAAAAAAAAATATTATATATATATATATATATATATATGGCGCGAGAAATTGAAATGAGTTTGTCATTAAGAAGATAAAATTTGAATTATAAATTTTAAATTAGGCGAAGACCAATAATACAAAATATAAAATAATGTAAAATTAAGATAGAAACCCAGGAATTTTGATAAATTAGTAAATATTAAATATAAAAAAACACATCTACAGAAGTTATATATTAGATTAATCATTGTAAAAAAACAAGATTAAACAGTTATAAAACATATTATATATATATATATATATATATATATATATATATATATATATATATATATATTACAATATACAGATGCGAGCCTGAAAAGTAATATGGTTACTCTAAAACGTGGCAAAGTAAAAGACTAGTTATTATTATTGGAAAAGAAAAGGACAATATATTCTAGTAAAAATTATAATAAATTTATAACTTAAAATTTTGCAGCTTAAAGAAATTATTATATAATGTTATAAATTGAATTTTTAAAAATTAATTATTTTAATATTTTAGGCAATTCTGCAGTATGCGGTGGATAGCCATGTTTTTGTGCGTTTCACTAATCTGGCGCCTGATTGCGCTGCTCAGTACTACAATTTATCTCCAATTTAAAAAAATATTTCGAAAAAAAAAATCCAATGTTGCTCTTCATTAATTTAATTTGTTGTTGACCTTCAATGTTGCTTTCATGCAACAATGTTTCATTTAAATTATTAATTTTTTGTTGACCTTTCAATGTTGATTTAATTTGAAAAATGATTCATTTAAATTATTCATTTGTTGTTGACCTTTTAATGTTGTTTTATTCAACAATGTTTCATTTAAATTATTTATTTGTTGTTGACCCTTCAAAGGTGCTTTAATTCGAAAAATGTTTCATTTAAATTATTCATTTGTTGTTGACCTTTCAATGTTGTTTTAATTCGAAAAATATTTCATTTAACTTATTAATTTGTTGTTGACCTTTCAATGTTGCTTTTATTCAACAATGTTTCATTTAAATTATTAATTTGTTGTTTACCTTTCAATGTTGTTTTAATTCGAAAAATGTTTCATTTAAATTATTAATTTGTTGTTGACCCTTCAAAATTGCTTTAATTCTAAAAATGTTTCATTTAAACTATTATTTTGTTGTTTACCTTTAATGTTGATTTAATTTGAAAAATGTTTCATTTAAATTATTAATTCGTTGTTGACCTGTTAATGTTGTTTTAATTTAAAAAAATGTTTCATTTAAATTATTAATTTGTTGTTGACGTGTTAATGTTGTTTAATTCGAAAAATGTTTCATTTCAATAATTAATTTGTTGTTGACCTTTTAATGTTGCTTTAATTTGCCAAAATGTTTCGTTTAAATTGTTCACCTGAAAAAAAAATCCGAAAAACAATTACTTTATAACAATCCAATGTTTCTTTTATTATTAAATTGTTTTATTAAAATTATATTTCCTTAAGCAAACTTTTAATTAATTATTTCGCGGTTCTACACTATTAGGACGAAATTTTGTAGTCGATAAATGGAGTTTTCAGATTTAAAAAAAGCAATGGTTTCTACTGATTTTTTTGTCAGTTCTAATAAATTCCAATGGTAACTTTCAAATTATTCAATCGAAATTACTTGCATATTACTGCATTATTAAACAAAACAACTTTGATCGTGTTAACAAATGCAAAATTGCCGCCATCTTGTTTAAATCAAAACTCAAAATTATCTCCCTTTTGAGCTCTATGCCTTTTCTTCCAAATCAAGTTTCTATTTTATTTAATAAATTATTTTTTCCCTTATCGATTTTCATAATTTTGGGATATAATCATCTTTAAAACACGAAGAATACGTAGATACCATCGTTTACATGTGAAATTCTGTAAATTTTGTTTCACAATAAAATATATATATTTTTTTTAATTGGACTTAAAATAATAAAAAGATTTCAAATTTAACATTTATTTTTGGCACTTGTACAGTATAATCAACACATTAAAAACTGAAAATATCGAAAAAAAAAAGGTTATATTGTACGTATCCGTGTTTTTGACAGAAGATCTAAAAAAAAGAAAAAAAGAAAAAGTACACTTAATCTGACAGAGTAAGTAAAAAAAAATTATATTTTTTACAGCGGATAAACACGTTTTTTATGATAGCACGTTGAAGGTAGTGATATTGAATTTTTTTTTAACACGCCACGGGGAGATAACTCAATTTAAAGCGCCAAAACTCCCTCCCCATCCTTAATACTAGCTTTTCTTCCTAAAAATCGAACCTTTTGTTTGGTATCATAAATTGTTTTTACGCTATAAAAAAAAAAAAATACTTGATGAAATTTAGTTTTTTTTTTTTTTTCAGAGTACTTCATTCCATAACAGATACATACAATTGAAACTTTTTTCGATATTTTCATTTTTTAATATCTTTATTAAACTGTACAAGTACCTTTATTTTCCTTTTTCAAAATTTTTAAATTATAAAATCTGTGTTTTTATAAACAGTATTGGGAAATATTAAAATATAAGGTTATTTTATTATATCTAAAGTCGAAATACATACTTTAAAATAAAACTGATTGTATCTAAAGCCGAAATACAAACATTCAAGTAAAACCAATGGTATCTACTTTATTGTCATGCCACAGTAATGAACATATCCAAAAATTGCGAAAAACGATGAGGTAGAAAAGTAAATATTAATTAAATATGTTTCGAATACAATTAACGAAAATTGATATTTGGTAAATAAAAGAAACCGAAGAGTTCGAATCGTAACAAAGGAAGTCTTTTTATCTTAGGAATTTTAGCGGAACTTTATTCACTTCGAAATTTTGTTTTGGTACTTGTACAATTTAATCAAGATATTAAAAAATGAAAAAATTGAAAAAATAATATTGTACGTGTCGTTATGGAATGAAGTTCCCCGAAAAAATGTCTCTACATTTGATCAAATAGTTTTTTTTTACAGAGGAAAATCACATTTTAATGAGATTAATCTATCGTTGCCATTTGCCTGGTTATGCCTTTAAACAAAAAATTGATTAACAAATGACAAAATGAAAAAAAATTAAAAAAGGACACAAAAATTCTGTAAAGTAAGTGAAAAAAAAATCCCTAAAATATTTATCTAAAAAATATTTATCTAAGTATTTTTTCTGCTCATGTTTCAAAATAATCTCGTCAAATTTTGACAATCTTCAAGCGGTGAATGGAGTTATCTCCCCCTGACTATCCTTCTCCTAAGCGGGCGGGAGGGGGGGGGGTAGAGTTGGGTGCTACCTGATCGATCTCATTAAAATGCGATTTTCCTTGAAAAAAAAAAACTACTTGATCAAATTAAGTGATTTTTTGGTACTAGTGCATGAGCTGGCCTGGGCGTGGCTTATCACTCGCTCGGATTTCTCCGTAAAATGACGTCACATACTGCCATCTAACGGAGAAAATGGACGAGGGGGGGCTTACAGAGAGAGAAAAACGCGGAAACAGCGCCAAATACAAGTTTCCAGAATATAATAATAATTAATTTTTCAAGCAGTTTCGTGTTGAAATATTCTGGAAACTTGTATTTGGCGCTGCTGCTGCTGCTGCTAGCCCCCCCCCCCCAGTCGTCCTTTTTTTTTTTTCGCGTTTTCTCTCTCTGTAAGCCCCCCCCCACCCGCGTCCATTTTTTTCCGCGTTTTTCTCTCTCTGTAAGCCGCCCCTCGTCCATTTTCTCCTTTAGATGGCAGCATGTGACGTCATTTTACGGAGAAATCCGAGCGAGTGATAAGCCACGCCCAGGCCAGCTCATGCACTAGTACCGATTTTTTTCGATATTTTCATTTTTTTCATGTCTTGACTAAACTGTACAAGTTCCACATTATACCATAACGAGTACGTTCAATATATTTTTGGTAAATTTTTAGTTTACCGACCCCTCGGCATCCACCTTTAATTTGTCGACTGATATAAGTTTTCGAGTACGCTGATAACGAATATCGCATTTATTATTTGCACAAACACGCAGTTATCCGTATTTGAAGACATTCAGTATCCAGCGTAATCCTTATCATTTTTAATGGCGGCAATCTTGTTTTCCAATAGCGAAAACACGCCAAAAAAGGCTAAATATGTCGCATGTAACTGGAATCCCCTCTTCCCCATCACTTGTGTTGACGCAAAAAAAAAAAAAAAAAAAAAAAAAGGTTTATTGGAGGAGGAAAGAAAAATTTTCAAGAAATCTTGAGCGAAAGGAAAGACCACAAATCAAAAACAGTATTTAGAGTAATATTTATTAAAATAAATTAAAAGGTAAATATTACCTTTCGCTATATCAAACCACCGACCACTAATTTGTTTTTTTTTATGGATATTCGATGTTGCTGGCCACAAATCTGATGATCAAATCCGTCGCAAAATTACGATTTGCATGGTATTAACCCCCTTTTAATTTATCTAAAAAAAAGTTTTCACGAGCGGTTTACAAAAGCATATCTTATGTTTTTCGTTCTTTTTTGGGGCCACAACACAACCGCCCCCACCCCTTCACCGCCTCCCCCAAATGTAAACACCGAAATTCTGTAAAATGTTGAATAGTATTGTACTCGATAAATGTCGGCGCGTGACTTATGGAAAAACGGTTAATTAAACAGCAGAAGCACCTGTTAACCTATACAAGTTCTATAATGGAATACCCCCCCAAAATAAACGAAAAACATAACCGCTCGTGAAAACTTATTGGCAGCAATAATTTTACTTTTAAATGAGCTGAAAACTTTTTATTCTATGAAAAATATTTCTTGTCATTTAAAATGTCCACCATGTATTCATGCACTTACTGAAACGTTTAATATAAATAAAAAAATGACAAAAATATTGTCCGTTTCGATACCGGGAAACGAAAAGATGTCCGGAAGGGTGAGGGGGGTCATTTCGGCCTTGAAGCCAAAAAATGTTTTTGGAGCCATGTTTTGGCCCCTTTTGACGTTTTTTTTTCCTAAAAGGGGAAACAAGATGGCCGCCAGCAAAACAATAGTGATTACGTTGGATACTGAATGTCTTCAAATATTGATAACTACTTGTTTGCGCAAAAAATGAATGCGATATTCTTTCTCAATGTACCCGAAAATTTATAAAAGTCGACAAATTAAAGGTGAATGCCGAGGGGTCAGTAAACTAAAAAAAAAAAACATATTTTTTTTCATTTTTTTTATGTCTTGATTAAACTGTACAAGTACCTTGGTTTTTTGTAAATTAATTTCCTACATCTTCGTTTTTTTTCGTAATTTTTGGACATTACTGCGACATGATAAAACCGGGGGCGATTTTTCATCATATATTTTGGTTAAATAAATTTTAAAATTTTATATTATAAAATGTGAATAAAGTCTATTTTTATGCATTAAAGTTCATATAGAGTTTGTAATTTCAATGAAAAAAAAACATCTCGTTTTTTTTCATTGACGTTTGACTTAAAACATTGCCGATGACAGAATTTTTCACATACACCGCCATGTTCCTAGTATCACAATAAAAAAAAAAATCATATTATACTTTATTTATTCATTTATTTTATTTTTTTTTTTTTTACACCTCAGCCGTTATATATTCCTGAATAATTTGGGCATGTGTACAGTTTAGTAAAGACATTAAAAAAGAAAAATATCGAAAAAAGGTTATATTGTATGTATGCCTAATGGAACGAAGTTCTCCGGAAAAGAATTTCACTTAGTTTCACAAGTAGTTTTTTTCTTTTGATTGTTTGTTTTTTTTTGTTTTTTGTTTTTTTACAGCGAAAAACAAATGTTATGATACCAAGCAAAAGGTTCGATTTTTAGTAAGAAAAGCTAGAATTAAAGATGGGGAGGGAGTATCGGCGCTTTACATGGAGTTATCTCCCCGTTGTGTTTATAAAATTCAAACAAATTTTAAAAAAACAAAAAACAAGATGTCTGCCTCCAACGCGCTCTCATAAAAACGTGTTTTTCCGCTGTAAAAAAAAAAGAAAAGAAAAATAGAAACCCCTACAAACGAAAAATTCAAATATTTGACAAATTAATGTTACCAAAGGCAAGATAAATTATTCTGTTACCTACCTGAATAAGTTCTGTGTGATTGTACATATTTTAAAGCGTCTATTTAATCTGAAACAAAAGTACTGCCGATTTGGTAAGTTAGGACGAGAAGATGGCCGACATGCAATCATTTAACTGGGAAGTCTCGATAATCGCTTAAATCATAACAGTCATATACTGATAGAAATTTATCCAATTAATGTCATAAAGTCTATTTTCTATGAATGTAAAATTTTGTTTAAAAGTTCAAATAAAGTTTGTAAGCAAGTGAAAAAAAACATCTCGTTTTTCTTTCTTTTTTTTTTTTTAAATAAAACTAACATTGACGTTTGACTTAAAACATCGCCGAGGACGAATTTTTCGCATACACCGCCATGTTTCAGTATCTCAGAAAAACGGGGATGCCAAAGTAAATCAAAGCGAAAATTATTATTAAATCTATCTTTTCATAAACAGCATTTTAACGAAATAAAAAAAAATCCCCAGTATACTTTATTTTATTTATTTATTACACCTCATAGTAATGGCGCATTCCATATAATATATTCCTGAAGTATTTGCTTTTTCATACAGTGTCGCCATTACTTTCTGTAAAAAAAATAGTTTTTCTTCAATGTGTGAAAAATACGGGGGCGATTTTTCATCATACATTTTGGTTTAATAAATTTTAAAATTTTATATTATAAAATGTGTATAAAGTCTATTTTTTTATGTTTGTAAAAGTTTGTTTAAAAGTTCAAATAAAGTTTGTAATTTCAATGAAAAAAAAAACAAAACATCTCGTTTTTTTTTTCATTTACGTTTGACTTAAAACATTGTCGAGGACAGAATTTTTCACATACAGCGCCAGGTTCCCAGTATCTCAGAACAACGGGGATGCCAAAGTAAAAGAAAGCCAAAGTTATTAAATCTATCTCTTCATAAACAGCATTTTTCCGAATTAAAAAAAAAAAATCATATTATACTTTATTTATTTATTTTTTTACACCTCAGCGTAATGCCGTATTCCATATAATATATTCATGAATAATTTGGGCACTTGTACAGTTTAGTCAAGACATTAAAAAAGGAAAATATCGAAAAAAAAAAGGTTATATTGTACGTATGCGTTATGGAACGAAGTTCTCCGGAAAAGAATTTCACTTAATTTCATCAAGTATTTTTTTTTACAGCGAAAAACAAAAATGTTATGATACCAAGCAAAAGGTTCGATTTTTAGTAAAACTAGAATTAAAGATGGGGGAGGGAGTATCGGCGCTTTACATGGAGTTATCTCCCGTTGTGTTTATAAATTTCAAACAAAATTTAAACAAAAAAAAAAAGATGTCTGCCTTCAACACGCTCAAGAAAAAAGTGTTTTTCCGCTGTAAAAAAAAAAAAAAAGCTAGAAAAATAGAAACCCCACAAAACGAAAAATGGATAAAAAAAATTCAAATATATGACAAATTAATGTTACCAAAGGCAAGATAAATTATTCTTTTACCTACCTGAATAAGTTTTGTGTGATTGTACAATACATGTTTTAAAGCGTCTATTTAATCTGAAACACAAGGTAAGTTAGGACGAGAAGATGGCCGACATGCAATCATTTAACTGGAAAGTCTCGATAATCGCTTAAATCACGAAAACAAAGCAATGTACTTATTTATTCAATTAATTTCACGGTGACACTTATTGGATCAATTTCTTTCAGTATTTAGTTTATTTGTAGAGTTTTAAGCCAGTAATGACACTTCAAAGAAGGCATTTCTTGTTGGTCATATTTTCTGCAACTCGGCACTTATTTTTATTTTCGAACGGAATAAAACTTCATAATACGTTAGAAATTCAAAGCTTATCCAGATACATAAAAGAGTAACTTATCTTGCCTTTGGTAATATTTTTTGTTTCTTTGTTTGGATTTTTAAAACCTTTTTCCTTTGTTTGTTGGCTTCTGTGCTATACATTGTTTTATGAACAATTTTTTTTTCAGCTTAAACATTTTTAATTATTTTTTTTAACACTCCATAAAGTATATTCGTAAATGAAAAAAAAAAAAAAATTATATATATAAGTCACCATAAAAATTCCAATATTTCTTGGGTATTTGCCCCTCATCGTACGGATTACATAAACTCCAATTTCCTTCTATTCAGGTTGTGTGTAATGTTGAATGGTTGAAATGTACAACATTTGATTTGTGGTTCACAACGTTGTGTTCTTGCAGTAGAATTGCGTTAAACGATTGTTATCATCGATTATCATTCGATTTACAGGGAGAGAAAAAAAACAGATTTTGTTACTAAAAACAATTGTTTATCATTATAATAATTAGATCACTTAGTTCGAATCGGGTTTTTTTTTTCAGACTAATTTTGCTTATTTCTAGGTTACATTCAATTTTTATGGTATCTGTTGTTTATTAAATTATAGATGAAACGACAGAATAGCTTTTTTTTTTTAGCCACCGCTTCTTATGTTAAGTATGGGTTTCTAAATAACGCAATTATTTCAGCACGGCCCGTATTTTGTATAAGTACTCGAAAGTTGTCGCGCTATTTTTTAAATCGTATTTCCAAGTTTAATTAAAGTTTTATGGTGTATTTTTTATTCACTTGTAAGGTTAAAGTATAGAATAGGTACAAAACACCCTTTATTTACGTCCGGATCACTCTCTGCACTAGTACCAGAAATTTAATTGGTAAATGTGTAATTTTCCACTCAAAATGACTGCCGACTGTGAAGGCCACTTATACATTTGCTATTTTAAAACGGTGACCCAAAATGTGTACAGAAAGCAATTTACTATTAAAAATATTTTTATTTTCAATTTTTTGTGAAAATAAAAATCACTTTGTGTTATAAATTGATCCAAAATACAACAAATATTAACAACCCTTTTACTCCTTATAAGTTAAATTACAACTTTTGTATTAGTGCAGCAGTGCAGCACTCAGCGTCCAGCGAGTGATCCGGACGTAAGTAATAACGTTATTATTTTAAAAAGCCATTCTGAACATGGGGAGGGTGTTTTGTACCTATTCTATACTTTAACCTTACAATTGAATAAAAAAACTTATCATAAAACTGTAATTAAACTTGGAAATACGATTTAAAAATAGCGCGGATCACTCTCTGCACTAATACCTTAAAGTTTTATGATGTATTTTTTTTAATTCAATTGTAAGGTTAAAAGTATAGAATAGGTACAAAACAACCCCCTCCCCATGTTAAGAATGGCTTTTTAAATAATAACGTTATTATTTACGTCCGGATCACTCTCTGCACTAGTCCCAACTTTAACTAAACTTGGAAATACGATTTAAAAAAATAGCGCGGATCAGTTTCTGCACGAGTACCAAATTTCTTTACCATTAAAAAATTTAATCAAGACCTGGTAAACGCAAGATCTTGTAAAAAGGAAATCAAAATTTTCATAGAAATAAAATTAAAAAATCTTATTTTAAATGCATTAAATTGTTAATTGTTAGGAAATAAAAGATCGAAAAATAAAAACTTACCTTTACTTCTAAGCAATTCAATACGAAAAAAGGCCATGAAAATTGGATGATTTTTTTTGTTTTTGTTCAAGACTGTACATTTTGTTCGGTCTCTTAGGATTCTTTTGGTAAATTCATACAAATTCGATTCTGCGTGTCTGAACGAATATTGAAAAATTAAAATGAAAATAAAATATAAAGATTAAAAAAGATTAAAAGATATAAAAACGAAAAACGATTATAATGAAACGTTTTAAATTCTTAAAAGTTCGTTAATTACGTGTGAGTAAACGTTTTCCGATGATGTTTGCAACGTATTGTCCATTCAAAAGACGAAAATAATTAAAGGTAAAAAAACGAATAAAAGTAAGATTTCTTTGTTCTGCATTAGTTATATGCTAACGGTCAACACAACAACACTGTCACGAAATTTGCTTTTGCACTGGGACTCGCCACCATGGAAGGATAAGATAGGCAGGCACGATGGGCAATGTTATATTTATGTAAAAATTGCACCACTAAATATGGTTGCTGGACTTTAATAAACGTCTGTAGCTAATTTTTTCATGATGAAAAAAAAGCCAAGTTAAAAACGTTTAAAAATCAAGTCATAAAAATGCTAAATTAAAAAAAATAAACGAATAAAATTAAGATATATTCGTTCTGCGTTAATTATATGTTAACGGTCGACAACAGCAACAACACTTTCACGAAATTTGCCTTTGCACTGCAAGTCGGCACGACTAAAAGATGAGATAGGCAGGTACGATTGGCAATGTTTAATTTATGTAAAAAAAAAAAAATGGCACCAGTGAATAGGCTTGTTGGACTTTGATAAATGTTTGTAACTAAATTTTGCAGGGGGGGGGGGGGGGCTAAGTTAAAAACGTTTAAAAACACAAAGTCATAAAAATGCTAAATTGAAAATTGTTTTTGTTAATCATATAAACTTGTCCGGTCATAAGATACGCTTAAATATATTTTAATTTATGCAGATTTCGTATTTGTGTTTACCGATGTATTGGAAAGTTAAAAATGGCGGCTGACTCTCTCTTTCACACAGTAAGTTTGGGGGAAGGGGTTAAAAATAAAAACTAGACAAAGTACTGTTAGAAACTCACTCTAATCTGATAGGCCCTGAACTGGCATCTAAGCTTCAGCCTCTGTCCTATCGACGAAATGTTGCATCCCTCTGCCTGTTCTACAAGTATTTTAGTGGAGAATGCTCTGACGAACTGCAAGTACTTGTGCCCCCACGACGTGAACACCCTCGACAAACCCGACAGGCTGTTAAATCCCACGCCCACATTGTAGAGATCCCTAGATGTAAAAGATCTTTCTACTCCAGTAGTTTCTTCCCCAGAACCGCTAGACTTTGGAATTCCATTCCAGGTCCCTGCTTCCCCAAGTGTACTGACGTGCAGAAGTTCAAGTGTAACGTGAACGACATCTTGCTGCCCAAATCCCTACATAGTACCCCAGTAGTCGTTGCCCCTGATAGTAGCCCCCTACACCAAAGTGGCAATGTGCTTTGTTTGGGGTGAAAATGTAATTAAAGAAAGGAAAAAAAACCCAAACAATTCAACATTCTTATAACGACAATTTTAATAGTGATTTTTATATTATAATACATTGTAATGCCACCCGGCCTGTCCAGGTTGTAAACTACGCTTAAATATGATATTTTAGTTCACGCAGATTTCGGTCAACACAACACTACTGTCACGAAATTTGCTTTTGCACTGGGGCTCGCCACCATCGAAAGATAAGATAGGCAAGCACGATGGGCAATGTTATATTTATGTAAAAATGGCACCAATAAATATGGTTGCTGGACTTTAATAAATGTCTATAGCTAAATTTTTCATGAAAAATAGGCCAAGTTAAAAACGTTAAAAGAATAAAGTCATAAAAATTTTAAATCAAAAATTATTTTTATTAATCATACTAAGTTGCCCGGTTGTAAAATACGTATAAATATTTCTTAATTTATGCAGATTTCATATTCATTATTCTTATAACGACAATTTCAATAGTGATTTTTATATTATAATACATTGTAATGCCACCCGGCCTGTCCTGGTCGTAAACTACGTTTAAATATGATATTTTAGTTCATGCAGATTTCATATTCAATATTATAGATCTATTGCCCTATTGATTAATATATTGTACCCGATATATAGTAGTGATTACAAAAGTTAACAAAAACATGACTTGGGTGCCATCAGCTTGAATAGAAAGCAAAACATCTAGCGCTCCAGCTTCATTTGAACTATCGTGAAATGGATAAGAAATAGTTTTTAAAAATGAAATGATTTTAACGTTTAAATGTATATTTACGCATGCGTGGAAAAACAATTTAATCTGCCTTATACATGTGAATTGTATATATTTCTTTTCGATTTTTACACCTCAACAATTATTTTTACTTTATAAATTTATTTGGTCGGTAAAAATAATTGCTAAGGTGTTAAAATTGAAAATAATTATTGACAATTTTCATGTATAAATCAAATTAAATTGTCTTTTCATGCATGCGTAAATATACATTTAAACGTTAAAGTCGTTTCACTTTTAACCATTTCGTATCCATTTGACGATCGTTTGAATGATATCGACTGGAGTTGGAGCGTTAAATGTTTTGCTGATGGGACCCATGTCATTTTTTATTATCTTTTGAAATCAGTACTGTATACCGGGCCAGTACTATGAATTAGGTATACTATAATAATCACTACAGAAATGGCGCTGTTAGAATAAAGAATATGAAATTTGCATAAATTTAAAATATATCTAAGCGTATCTTACGACAGGACAAGTTAGTATGATTTAAAAAAAAAACAATTTTCAATTAAGCATTTTTTTCTGGTTTTATTTTTTTAAACGTTTTTAACTTGGCCTTTTTTCCTAAAAAATTAGCTACAAACATTTATTAAAGTCCAGCAATCCTATTTACTGGTGCCATTTTTACATAAATTAAACATTGTCAATCGTACTTGCCTATCGTATCTCATTTAGTATGATTAATAAAAACAATTTTTAATTTAACATTTTTATGCCTTGATTTTTAAAACGTTTTTAACTTGACCTTTTTTTTTCCTGAAAAATTTAGCTACAGACATTTATTAAATCTAGCAACTATATGTACAAGTGTTATTTTTACATAAATATAACATTGCCTATTGTACCTACCTATCTCATCTTTCGGTCGTGCCGATTTGCAGTGCAAATGCAAATTTCATGACAGTGTTGTTGTTGTTGTTGACCATTATAATATAACTAACACAGAACAAAGATATCTTAATTTTATTCGTTTTTTTAACCTTTAATTATTGTAGTCTTATGAATGGACAATACGTTGCAAACATCATTGGAAACGTTTATTCACACGTAATTAACGAACTTTAAAGAATTTGCAACGTTTCATTATAAATTTTTATCTTTTTTCTTTCTTTTTTTCTTTTTCAATCCTTTTTGTTTAACTTTTATATTTATTTTATCCTTTAATCTTTTTTTAATCTCATTTTTTTTATCTCATTTTATCTTTCAATATTCGTTCAGTCATTTTTTAATCCACGTTTCAATCCTGTTTTTGATTTAAACATTTTTAAAAGCTGTTTCGAAATGATTTGAACACACGGAATCGAACTTGTATGAATTTACTAAACAAATCCCAAGAACAAAATTTACAGTTTTGAATAGAAACAAAAAAAATCATCGAATTTTCATGGCATTTTTTTCGTATTGAATTACCTATAAGTAAAGGTAAGTTTTTATTTTTTTGATATTTTATTTTATTTCCTAATTTTAACAATTTAATGCATATAAAACAATTGGGTGCTAGTGCACTTACTGATCCGCGCTATTTTTAAAATCGTATTTCCAAGTTTAATTAAAGTTTTATGATATGTTTTTTTTAAATTCAATTGTAAGGTTAAAGTACAGAATAGGTACAAAACACCCTCCCCTTGTAAAGAATGGCTTTTTAAATAATAACGTTATTATTTCAGACTGGATCAATAAGTGCACTAGTGCCAACAATTGTTTTATTTTATTTCCTAACCTTAACAATTTAATGTATTTAAACTTAATGTATTTTTATTTTATTACATAACTTTAATAATTTAATGTATATTAAATAAGATTATTTTATTTTATTACATAACTTTTAACAATTTAATGTATTTGAACTCAATGTATTTTTATTTTATTACATAACTTTTAACAATTTAATGCATTTTAAATAAGATTATTTTTATTTTATTACATAACTTTTTTATAATTTAATGTATTTAAACTCAATGTATTTTTATTTTATTACATAACTTTTAATAATTTAATGCATATTAAATAAGATTATTTTTATTTTATTCCTATAAAAATCTCGATTTCTTCTTTGCCAGAAGACAGTCTTGCTTAAAGTAATTTAAATGCTAAAGAAGTTGAAATGATAAATATGTCGTTTTCCACTCAAAATGGCTGCCGACAGTAAAGTCCACTTGCAGGTTTTCTATTTTAAACCGGTGCCTCAAAAATGTCTACATGAATTTATAAAAAGAATTTTACTATTAAAAAATATTCTTTTCTTTATTTTAAGTTTTATTGGGACAATAAAATCAGTTATTTTATTCCTAAAAAAAAATCTGGATTTCCTCTTTGCCAAATGAGCCTTGCTTAAAGGAATTTAAATGGTAACCCTTGTATTTCACTCAAAATGGCTGCCGACTGTGAAGTCCTCTTACACCTTCGCTATTTTAAACCGGTGTCGACATGAATTTATAGAAAGAAATTTACTGTTAAATTATTATTTTCTTTATTTTCAGTTTTATTCGGATAATAAAAAGCAGTTTGTGTTATGAATTGATTCGAAATTGAACAAATATTAACAACCCTTTTACTTTTTTCAAATTACATTACAAGTGAACTTTTTAGTATTATACATCTGTAAAAAAATCAACTAATTTTTCTTCTTCTGCCTTTTATTATTATTACACAATTCTTTTTTGTTTTGTTTTTTTTAGTAACAAAATCAGTGCTTGTACAGTTTAATGAAGACATTAAAAAATGAAAATATCGAAAAAAGTTATATTGTACGTATCCGTTTTCACATGAAGACCTCCAAAAAAAAATCACTTAATTTGATCGAGTATTTTTTTTTTTTTTAATTTTTTTTTTTTTACAGCGGAAAAACACGTTTTTTTATGAGAGCGCGTTGAAGGCAAACATCTTGGATTTGTTTTAAATTTTTGTTTGAATTTAAGAAACGGCACGGGAGATAACTCTACGTAAAGAGCCGACATTCCCTCCCCATCTTTAATAACTAGCATTTCTTCCTAAAAATCGAACCTTTTGTTCGGTATCTTAGAAAATTGTTTTTTTCGCTCTAAAATAAAAACTACTTGATGAAATTAAGTGCATTTTTTTTTTTTGGAGCACTTCATTCCATAACAGAAACGTACAAATTAAACTTTGTTCGATATTTTAATTTTTAATGTCCTGGCTAAACTGTACAAGTACCACAAAGTCTGTTTTTTTTCTGCCAGAAAATCAAATAATAATCGATTATAACAATCGTCTAACGCAATTCTACTGCAGCAGCAACACAACGTTGTGAACCACAAATCAAATGTTGAACATTCCGATCATTCAACATTACACACAGCCTGCATAGAAGGAAATTTGAGTTCATGTAATCCGTACGATGGGGGGGGGGGGTAAATACCCAAAAAATATACTCAGAATTTTTATGGTGCCTTCATATATATATATATATATATATATATACAATTCATTTACAAATATACCTTATGGAGTGTTCAAAAAATATTTATAAATGTTTAAGCTGAAAAAAAATGTTCATAAAAAGGCAGAGAATCCATCAAACGATTTTTTAATAAAAAAAAAAAAAACAAATAACAAAAAAACAAATAACAAAAAAACATTACCAAAGGCAAGATAAGTAACTCTTCTACGTATCGGGATAAGTTTTGTACTTTTAATGTATTTTAAAGTTTGATTCCTTTTGAAAAAAAAAGTAGCCTCGAGTTGCAGCGTTACAAAGAAAATATGATCAACAAGAACATGCCGTATTTGAAGTGTCATTACTGGTTTAAAACTCCACAAAAAAACTAAATACTGAAAGAAATTGATTCAATAAATACCACCGTGATATTTATTGGATAAATTTCTATCGTTGTTTTGTTTTCATGATCTAAGCGATTATCCCAATTAAATGTTTGCATGTCAGCCATCTTCTCGTTCTAGCTTGCCAAATCGTCACTATGTGAATTTCAGATTTAATAGACGTTTTAAAGATGATTATATAGTTGTGCCAGCATGTTTTGTGAATTTTTGACACCCTTAACACAAAACTGCGAATAAAATATACAAAACTCGTAATTTCTTTTTGTAAAGTGGCTTGTTTGATTTCTTTATGGAATATACTTCAAAAATAAACTATTAAAGTTTTTGAAAAAATAATAGAAATATTAATTTTCATAAAAAAAAAAGTGTTTACAAAGGGCATGCGCGCGCTCATGCAGCCATGTTTTTCTACGTAATAAAATTAATTGAATTTTACGAGTTAAATTTTTTTTCATTTTAAAATCTATCGAAATTTTCCTATTGGTTCAATTTTTAAGATATTTGCAAGTTTAATGTGAAATTTTATGCTCTTCCAATAAACTAAATATCATATTCTAGAAAAAAACTTTTTTTTTATTTCACACTCTCCATTTTTAAATGTCTACTAAAAAGAAAATAATTAATTTTCTCAGCTAAGATTTATATATATAAAGGAAACGGGTTTTTACCTATTGAAACTTGCATTATTTTAAAATTTGGTATGTGTTCCTTTTATTTAAAGAAATTATGGTTTAAATTACATTTTTCAAGTAGTTTAATGAAACGCACAAAAAGCTTCGAAAGATATTGAGTCTAATTATTCAGATTTTCATCACTCATTTTTAATGGCGTCATCGGACACTGCTAATGATTATATTTAAAAATTACGAAAATCGATAAGGTAGAATATTATTTATTAAAAAAATAGAAAATACATTTGGATGAAAACGGTCGTAAGACTTAAGAGAGCTCAAAAGGGGGATAATTTTCCGTTTCGATTTGAATAAGATGTCGGACTATTGCACTTATTAACACAATTAAAGTTGCTTTGTTTAATAATGCAGTAATATTCAAGTATTTTCGACTGAATAATTTGGAAGCCATCATTGTAATTTATTAGAACTGACAAAAACAAAACAGTAGAAACCATTGTTTTTTTATCTGGAAACTGAATTTATCGACTAGAAAATGTCGTCCTCATAGTGTAGAAGCGCTAAATAATAATTTAAAAGTTTGCGTAAGAAAATATAATTTTAATGAAAAAGTATTGTAATGAAAGCAACAGTGGATTTTTATAAAGTAAAATCTTTTTTTGGGGGAGGGGGCTTTTTTCGGAACAGATGAAAAATTTAACTGAAACATTTTTTCGAATTAAAGCAACGTTAAAGGGTCGACAACAAGTAAATAATGTAATTGAATTTTTTTTTCGAATTAAAGCAACATTGGAGGGTCAACAACAAATTACTAATTTAAATGAAACTTTTATCTGATTTAGAGCAACATTTGATATTGTTTTTTCGAAACATTTTTTGAATTGACGTAAAATTGTGGTACTTTTAGGATCATGAAGCGCCAACAGGCGCCAGTTTAATGAAACGCAAAAAAAGATGGCCGCCGTCTGCATACTGCATAATTCACTACAATAATAAAATACTTAATTTAAAAAAAAACTCAATTTATAACATTATATAATCAGTTGGCAATGCTGCAATATTTGAAGCTATAAATTTATTATAATTTCTACTAGAATATCTTGTCCCTTTTCCATTTTTAATAATTATTCTTTTATTTTTCCACATTAAAGTTTAACCATCTTTTCATGCTCACATTTTTCTATTGTAATATATATATATATATGTTACATGGAAAGGGTACAGCCCTTTCCATGTAAAATAAGAGGAATATTAGATAAGTAAAAATGAGATTAGGATAATTAAAATCGAACCTTGTAAGCAAGGTAAAGAAATGGAATGTTAGAAATTTAATCTATTGTGAAATTCTATTAGAATTATTAGAATAGTTAAATATTGTTTATATCGGAAAAAGACTTGATTGTCCATTCGTTTAAAATTGTAATATTGAAAATGTCAGGTAAAAGAATGAACAATGCAAATTAAAAATATATTGTTAAAAAATAGGTTAGAGTATAATTGAGGATTCTTTTGTTTGCCAAAAGTGTGTTTGGCCAAACATATGCATAGCCATGTGATAATTAGTGACGTTTGAAAACACACTTTTGACGTCATAGACAAAGGGGGATGCTCAATATAGGATCTAAGAATTAGTTAGTCAGAAGGAGAGATCAGAGTTGAGAGTCAGTCAGGTAGGCAGTCAGTCGGTAGTAAGTAGTCAATTGATGAGTTAGAGCGCCTTTTGAGGTGAAGAGAGAGGAGAGGACCAATGTAGCCATATCAGTTGAATGTCTGACGTCATCGACCGGCCGCTCAGATGAATAAAGAAGTTATCATTATGTTGTAACTGTTGTCTTGTGTCATGCATCATCATGAACGAAAGGTAATTGTGTTTATGATCTTATAATGAACATTGTAAACCCTTTGAAGATTATGTGTCCCATCTCCTCCAGAGTAATGTCTATAAATGCCTCCTCTCCTCTAATATGTGCCTCCCCTGTGCATCATATCACCCTCTCTTCAATATATGTTAAGAAGAACAATCCCCTGTCTGATATATAAATGTCTTCCCCTCAGCAATTGCCACAGTCGTCGTTATGATTCAATACATATATATAAGTGTCATTATCATTCTAATATCCGTGTTATAAGAACGGTTACATATGAACACCCCAAGGAGCAAATAAGAATTGGTATGTCTCCCTCATCATCGTTATATATGTCCCCGTTATCTTTAAATATGAACCCGTACCACACAACATAGATATATGTTCTTCATAACCATGTTTAATCTTGATTCTACAATGTTAAATGGCTGGTATGTCCGTCTTTACTAACTAGTAATTCGTTTGCTTTCATGTTTGATATCGGTGCTATAAGAACGGTTATGTATGAACAGACCCAAGAAGCATATAAGAACTGGTATGTCTCTCTCATCATCGTTATATATGTCCTCGTTATCCTTAAATATGAGCCCGTACTACACAACATACATATGTTCTTCATAACCATGTTTAATCTTGATTTTACAATGATAAATCTATATATATATATATATATATATATATATATATATATATATATATAAATGAAACGTCTGGTATGTTCGTCTTTACTAACTAGAAATCCGTTTGCTTTCATATTTTGCAAGAATGATTGCATCTAACCTGTATCTAATCTGTGTTTTTAATATTAAAAAGTTAAAAATATTACCATATTAAAAAAAAAACTTTTTCGACATCGTTACTTTCCGTTCCGATGTCAGCCGAGATTACTTACTGGAAATACTTTCGGTTTATATTGAATCTGCTTTCATTATTCCTAGTCAGTTACGTTCTATATCGATAAGTATACCATACCATATATACGATAAGTATATAAGTATACGTGTTGCATTAATTTGTTTTTTCCCCTGCTTTTCCTTTACGTGTTCCTTCCTGTCATAACAGGTTACAATATTATAATTCAATCTTGTTTTGTCAGGATTTACTCCTTGTCCTTTACTAAAGAATCCATAAATCAGTGGAATTATCCGTTTATATCTCATGAATATTATTAAAATGTTAAAATATTTCAATTTGGACGAAATTAAGGAGATATTAATCATAGTTATGATTGTATCAATATAAAAGATATTCATCATAGTTATGATTGTATCAATATAAAAGATATTCATCATAGTTTTGATTGTATCAATATAAAAGATATTCATCATAGTTATGATTGTATCAATATAAAAGATATTCATCATTGTTATGGTTGTATCAATATAAAAGATATTCATCATTGTTATGGTTGTATCAATATAAAAGATATTCATCATTGTTATGATTGTATCAATATAAACGATATTCATCATTGTTATGATTGTATCAATATAAACGATATTCATCATAGTTATGATTGTAATTTTTATTAAAAATCGATTAACGTAACGTTAAAATAACAAAAATACTTTTAAGATAAATCACTGAAAAATAAATATTGACAGTAAATAAAAAAAATAATTTCTTTTTTATGTTCCTTTGCAGATGTTCCTGCTTTAACGCTTGCATTAAATGTGAACGATCCAATATTTTCTTTAATACCTGCTACAGAGAAGATCATATAGTTTTGGGGAAAAATTTAAACTTACATCTGTTGCAAAAAAATTGCAAATTCTAATATTCATCAAATTCTCAGAAAAATCTGAATAATTCATAATAAACATCTTGTACATCTTTAACATGCAAAAATATCTCAGATTCTAATATTTCAGAAAAAATCTGTATAATCACTCATAATTATCTTGCAATTCTTATTACACAAAATCATAATTACTTAAACGTACAAGGATACGTTAAATATAAACCATATTTTTGTTCAATTTGTGAATATACATCTACTCAAAAAGACATTTAGTGCGACATATTATGAGTCGTACAAGAGAAAACCCTTCTTGTAGAATATGTGGATTAATTTTTACTAAGAAAACAATTCTAATGCGACATATGATATGCCACGCTGAGGAAACATCATATTCTTGTGAATTGTGTGACTTTGTTTGTCATGATAAACAAAAGTTAGCAAGACATATGGAAACACACAGTGGTGAAAAGCTATATTCTTGTAAACAATGCAAACTTTCTTTTTCTCAAAAGTCTCATTTAGTTACACATATGAGAACACACTCTGGCGAAAGGCCATATTCGTGTGAACAATGTAAACATTCTTTTTCTCAAAAATCAACTTTAGTTAAACATATAAGAACACACACTGGCGAAAAGCCATATTCTTGTAAACAATGTAAACATTCGTTTTCTCATAAATCAAATTTAGTTACACATATGAGAACACACTCTGACGAAAGGCCATATACTTGTGAACAATGTAAACATTCTTTTTCTCAAAAATCAACTTTAGTTAAACATATAAGAACACACACTGGCGAAAAGCCATATTCTTGTAAACAATGTAAAAATTCTTTTTCTCAAAAATCAAGTTTAGTTAGACATATGAAAACACACAGTGGCGAAAAGCCATATTCTTGTGAACAATGTAAACATTCGTTTTCTCATAAATCAAATTTAGTTACACATATGAGAACACACTCTGACGAAAAGCCATATACTTGTGAACAATGTAAACATTCTTTTTCTCAAAAATCAACTTTAGTTAAACATATAAGAACACACACTGGCGAAAAGCCATATTCTTGTGAACAATGTAAATATTCTTTTTCTCAAAAATCAAATTTAGTTAAACATATGAGAATACACACTGGCGAAAAGCCATATTCTTGTGAACAATGTAAACATTCTTTTTCTCATAAATTAAGTTTAGTTAAACATATGAAAACACACACTGGCGATTTGACAAATGTGTTAAATGCACAATAAAAAAGGGGAAAAGACAACACCTGAACATCTACAGATCAACGACAGCCTCATTGACGATTTTGGAGTGGATTCCACATACAAATACCTCGGCATTGAGAAAAACTTAAATGTGGAACACGATAAAATTAGACGTAGGGCAGAACAGGAATATAGTGTACGTCTGAAAAATATCCTCAAATCTGAACTAACCCCTAAAAACAAAATTACGGCTATAAACCAGCTTGCAATACCAATACAGTTTCGGTATTATAGACTGGCTTCAATATAACATAAACAGGCTCGATACCAAGACCAGGAAACAACTATCTCTACATAAGGCGACATACAGAAACCAATGCATGGACAGAATATACGTACCACGAAAAGAAGAGGGCTTAGGCCTTACTGAACTCAACCATGCATATCGAGCCACTATAGTAAGCATGCGCCAATATATAAAAAGTTCAACGGACGTGACAATGGAAATGATTAAAGACCATCATAATCATCTTTCTCAACAAACCTCAATCACAAAGCTTGCTGAAAACTTTGGGGTAGTCATACTGGAGAACACTGTCGACGTACATGATAAACCACCGACACAGATTGCAAGAAAAAAAGGGAAAACTACACAGAAATAGACAAGAAAAGAAGGATGGAAAGCGAGCAGGGAAGTTCCTAGAGGAGCTGAACCAGCAGTACATTGACAAAGATGCTTCACTCCAATGGTTCAAAAGTGGGAGACTTCCATTTGATAAGATGGCCATTATACTGCTCCTCACAACAAAGTATGTAGATACCTCCATTGGAAGATATGTGGAGGGATGCAACTTGACAGATCACTGAACATCTGAAAACATGAACCACCACCAATAACATCAAACAGAAATGTGACCGTGTTCTATGACAAAGACATACAGGCAGGCAGATACATAAAAAACAAGGCCATCAAACCAGATATTGTAATATGGAACAAACGCGAAAGAACTGCGCTCATTATCAATGTCACGGACCCAAATGAATTCGGCCTTAACAGAGCTGAACGGGAAAAGATAACATAATATCAGGACTTAAAAAAATGATCTAAAATCGACATGGTTTCTGAAAGAAATAAACATTATACCGGTTGTGATAGGAGCAACTGGCTTAATAAAAAACAGAGTCTTCATAAATACTTAGAAGCAATCCCTGGAAGACCAAGCTGTAATGAAATACAGATAGCAGCCATAAAGGGAACAGTATCTATTCTTAAAAGAACCCTCGGATATAAATGTAAATCATAACAGAATCAAGTGTTAGCTCCAGGAGGGAGCCTCTTGATCTCTTAAAACTTACTGATGTAAAATTTGTAAAACAAGTGAAAAGCCACATTCTTGTGAAGTATGTGATTATACTTGTTCTCAAACAATCACGGTTAAAGATATGAGAAGTCACATTCATACAGAGTTCAAGTGTGTGGCCTTTACATAATGCTGATTAGAATAAATATATCAGAAATCTAAACATTTGTTTGGATTACAAAATTACATGTAATAATAAGGTACATCACTTTTGTTTATTACGATGATTTTAATTGTGTCTTGCAATAAATTTGCTAATCACTAAATGCAAACTTGCTAACAACATAAACCAGGTCGTTAACAAGAACAGAACAATGAAAGTCAGCCATTTGCTCTATTGAATACCTAGGAAAGAATGTTGTTTGTAAATACCTTTGTGTTAAAATACAACCCTTGAGCATTAGATGACCAAGGATAATGTTCAGGAGAATATATAAAACACTTTAATCGAATCTATACATCGGAAATATTACTTAAAAATGCCATCCATCAATTGTGCCTTGCAATAAATTTGCTAATTACTTGCTAACAACATAAACCAGGTTGTTAACAAGAAGAGAAAAATAGGTCAGCCATCTGCTCTATTGAATACCTAGAAAATTATGTTGTTTGTAAATACCTTGAGCATTAGATGACGAAGGATAATGTTCAGGAGAATATATAAAACTCTTTAATCGAATCCATACATCGGAAATATCACTTTAAAAAAATGCCATCCATCAACTGATAAAAGCTGTCTTTTCTTATAGGTTGCATTTTTCATTGGCCACATGGCAACATTAGACACCTTGTCTTTTCTTATAGGTTTCATTTTTCATTGGCCACATGGCAACATTAGACACCTTGTCTTTTCTTATAGGTTTCATTTTTCATTAGCCACATGGCAACATTAGACACCTTGTCTTTTCTTATAGGTTTCATTTTTCATTGGCCACATGGCAACATTAGACACCTTGTCTTTTCTTATAGGTTGCATTTTTCATTGGCCACATGGCAACATTAGACACCTTGACTTTTCTTATAGGTTGCATTTTTCATTGGCCACATGGCAACATTAGACACCTTGTCTTTTCTTATAGGTTGCATTTTTCATTGGCCACATGGCAACATTAGACACCTTGTCTTTTCTTATAGGTTTCATTTTTCATTGGCCACATGGCAACATTAGACAACTTGTCTTTTCTTATAGGTTTCATTTTTCATTAGCCACATGGCAACATTAGACACCTTGTCTTTTCTTATAGGTTTCATTTTTCATTGGCCACATGGCAACATTAGACACCTTGTCTTTTCTTATAGGTTGCATTTTTCATTGGCCACATGGCAACATTAGACACCTTGACTTTTCTTATAGGTTGCATTTTTCATTGGCCACATGGCAACATTAGACACCTTGTCTTTTCTTATAGGTTGCATTTTTCATTGGCCACATGGCAACATTAGACACCTTGACTTTTCTTATAGGTTGCATTTTTCATTGGCCACATGGCAACATTAGACACCTTGACTTTTCTTATAGGTTGCATTTTTCATTGGCCACATGGCAACATTAGACACCTTGTCTTTTCTTATAGGTTGCATTTTTCATTGGCCACATGGCAACATTAGACACCTTGTCTTTTCTTATAGGTTTCATTTTTCATTGGCCACATGGCAACATTAGACACCTTGTCTTTTCTTATAGGTTTCATTTTTCATTAGCCACATGGCAACATTAGACACCTTGTCTTTTCTTATAGGTTTCATTTTTCATTGGCCACATGGCAACATTAGACACCTTGTCTTTTCTTATAGGTTGCATTTTTCATTGGCCACATGGCAACATTAGACACCTTGACTTTTCTTATAGGTTGCATTTTTCATTGGCCACATGGCAACATTAGACACCTTGTCTTTTCTTATAGGTTGCATTTTTCATTGGCCACATGGCAACATTAGACACCTTGACTTTTCTTATAGGTTGCATTTTTCATTGGCCACATGGCAACATTAGACACCTTGACTTTTCTTATAGGTTGCATTTTTCATTGGCCACATGGCAACATTAGACACCTTGTCTTTTCTTATAGGTTGCATTTTTCATTGGCCACATGGCAACATTAGACACCTTGACTTTTCTTATAGGTTGCATTTTTCATTGGCCACATGGCAACATTAGACACCTTGACTTTTCTTATAGGTTGCATTTTTCATTGGCCACATGACAACATTAGACACCTTGTCTTTTCTTATAGGTTGCATTTTTCATTGGCCACATGGCAACATTAGACACCTTGACTTTTCTTATAGGTTGCATTTTTCATTGGCCACATGGCAACATTAGACACCTTGACTTTTCTTATAGGTTGCATTTTTCATTGGCCACATGGCAACATTAGACACCTTGTCTTTTCTTATAGGTTTCATTTTTCATTGGCCACATGGCAACATTAGACACCTTGTCTTTTCTTATAGGTTTCATTTTTCATTAGCCACATGGCAACATTAGACACCTTGTCTTTTCTTATAGGTTTCATTTTTCATTGGCCACATGGCAACATTAGACACCTTGTCTTTTCTTATAGGTTGCATTTTTCATTGGCCACATGGCAACATTAGACACCTTGACTTTTCTTATAGGTTGCATTTTTCATTGGCCACATGGCAACATTAGACACCTTGTCTTTTCTTATAGGTTGCATTTTTCATTGGCCACATGGCAACATTAGACACCTTGTCTTTTCTTATAGGTTTCATTTTTCATTGGCCACATGGCAACATTAGACACCTTGTCTTTTCTTATAGGTTTCATTTTTCATTAGCCACATGGCAACATTAGACACCTTGTCTTTTCTTATAGGTTTCATTTTTCATTGGCCACATGGCAACATTAGACACCTTGTCTTTTCTTATAGGTTGCATTTTTCATTGGCCACATGGCAACATTAGACACCTTGACTTTTCTTATAGGTTGCATTTTTCATTGGCCACATGGCAACATTAGACACCTTGTCTTTTCTTATAGGTTGCATTTTTCATTGGCCACATGGCAACATTAGACACCTTGACTTTTCTTATAGGTTGCATTTTTCATTGGCCACATGGCAACATTAGACACCTTGACTTTTCTTATAGGTTGCATTTTTCATTGGCCACATGGCAACATTAGACACCTTGTCTTTTCTTATAGGTTGCATTTTTCATTGGCCACATGGCAACATTAGACACCTTGTCTTTTCTTATAGGTTTCATTTTTCATTGGCCACATGGCAACATTAGACACCTTGTCTTTTCTTATAGGTTTCATTTTTCATTAGCCACATGGCAACATTAGACACCTTGTCTTTTCTTATAGGTTTCATTTTTCATTGGCCACATGGCAACATTAGACACCTTGTCTTTTCTTATAGGTTGCATTTTTCATTGGCCACATGGCAACATTAGACACCTTGACTTTTCTTATAGGTTGCATTTTTCATTGGCCACATGGCAACATTAGACACCTTGTCTTTTCTTATAGGTTGCATTTTTCATTGGCCACATGGCAACATTAGACACCTTGACTTTTCTTATAGGTTGCATTTTTCATTGGCCACATGGCAACATTAGACACCTTGACTTTTCTTATAGGTTGCATTTTTCATTGGCCACATGGCAACATTAGACACCTTGTCTTTTCTTATAGGTTGCATTTTTCATTGGCCACATGGCAACATTAGACACCTTGACTTTTCTTATAGGTTGCATTTTTCATTGGCCACATGGCAACATTAGACACCTTGACTTTTCTTATAGGTTGCATTTTTCATTGGCCACATGACAACATTAGACACCTTGTCTTTTCTTATAGGTTGCATTTTTCATTGGCCACATGGCAACATTAGACACCTTGACTTTTCTTATAGGTTGCATTTTTCATTGGCCACATGGCAACATTAGACACCTTGACTTTTCTTATAGGTTGCATTTTTCATTGGCCACATGGCAACATTAGACACCTTGTCTTTTCTTATAGGTTGCATTTTTCATTGGCCACATGGCAACATTAGACACCTTGACACAAACGATAAACAAAATGATGTCCTTACATTATGCCAATTACGTTTTTTTTTTGTGAAATTTAATTTTCTGTATTTCTGAGTTCATTTTTTTGCTGTTTTCAGATGAAAACGTTAACAGATAATAAAATTAGGTTATTCACGTATAATTGTGTCTTGTTATTTATAGATTTTAATATTAATTCATAAATAATTTTTGTTTTTTTAATGTTAGTCAGGCAAATAATAAAATTAATTTTTGACGTTTCTGGATTTTTTTTTAAGATGAGAATTGGTTATTCGTATTATTTGGATTAATCGGACTACTGTTCTCATCTTGAGTGTGATTTTCACAACGTTTCTATCGATGTAACCTCCGACCTTCTTCAGGTGTATTTTCTCGAACTCGGGAATGTTTCTGTCAAACTCAGGAATTTTGAGCGGAACCCTTTATTTACTCCACATGGATAGCGTGCTCCTGATCCATCAGCCATGACTGGATAGATATCCTAAGTTATTCGCAATTGTATTTTTTAAAAGTGATATTCTCCTGAGGGTTGAAGATTCAATCCTCGGTGTGGGCCACCGAAGAAAACAGTTGCGAATTACTAGGACCGATGAATCCAAATAATACGAAAATAATTTTAATCACGTATAATTGTGTCCTGTTATTCATATATTTAAATAGTAATTCATAAATAATGATTGTTATTTTATTGTTATTATATTTGATATTGTTATTATATTTGATATTGTTATTATATTTGATATTGTTATTATATTTGATATTGTTATTCTATTTGATATTGTTATTATATTTGATATTGTTATTATATTTGATATTGTTATTATATTTGATATTGTTATTATATTTGATATTGTTATTATATTTGATATTGTTATTATATTTGATATTGTTATTATATTTGATATTGTTATTATATTTGATATTGTTATTCTATTTGATATTGTTATTATATTTGATATTGTTATTCTATTTGATATTGTTATTATATTTGATATTGTTATTATATTTGATATTGTTATTATATTTGATATTGTTATTATATTTGATATTGTTATTATATTTGATATTGTTATTATATTTGATATTGTTATTATATTTGATATTGTTATTATATTTGATATTGTTATTCTATTTGATATTGTTATTCTATTTGATATTGTTATTATATTTGATATTGTTATTATATTTGATATTGTTATTATATTTGATATTGTGATTATATTTGATATTGTGATTATATTTGATATTGTTATTATATTTGATATTGTTATTATATTTGATATTGTTATTCTATTTGATATTGTTATTATATTTAATATTGTTATTATATTTGATATTGTTATTATATTTGATATCGTTATTATATTTGATATCGTTATTATATTTGATATTGTGATTATATTTGATATTGTGATTATATTTGATATTGTTATTATATTTGATATTGTTATTATATTTGATATCGTTATTATATTTGATATTGCTATTATATTTAATATTGTTATTATATTTAATATTGTTATTATATTTAATATTGTTATTATATTTAATATTGTTATTATATTTAATATTGTTATTCTATTTGATATTGTTATTATATTTGATATTGTTATTATATTTGATATTGTTATTATATTTGATATTGTTAGTCTATTTGATATTGTTACACGATACAAAAAAGTAACGATTGAAATCTATAAGAAAAGTTTTGTACACACCACAATATTTGAACTGATTGGAATTTGAATGCATTAATTTGTATGTATTGTATTCTAAGTAAAAAAAAAATAAATGTCTTACATTGTTCCTGGAAAACAAATATATTTAGTTTAATCAAACAAATATATTTAGTTTAATCAAACACTCATATTTAAAAGAAATAAAATTAAGAGATTCGAAAAAGTTATTTGTGGAATGTGTATATCTTAACATATTCAGACGTTTGATTATCTTTTTCGAATAAATTAATGTTGGTGCAAATATGTAAATAGACACAGATTATTCTAATCAAATACTCTTATTTAAAAAGAAATCAAATTGATGAAGAGATTCGAAAAAGTTATTGTTAGAATGTGTACATCTTAATTGGAGAATTGGTTTTTGGTTCGTTTATCAAAAGATTGTAGTGAAGCCAAGACTACTATTTCTCCGTTATACGTCTCTTTCTCTCTACTCTTCCCTTCCTTCCTTCCTCCTTTCCTAAAAAAATGTGACCAGAGGTTATAACCAATCAGGACGGTGAACAGTTCTTGTGGGAAAGACAAAAAGGGAGATGCAACAAGTGTTGGAAGCAAAAAGAGGGAGACGCGAGTGGTTCCAGAGTCAGGGGACATAAATGAAAATCACGAACTTTCTATAACCCGATACCACTTGTACGCTGAAATGAATATAAAACCGTTTCGTTTGGAAGTTCCTTTCTTTCTTTATTATTATTCCCAGGTAGGTTTCTACTCCCGTCTTATTAATTTCGACGACTCCCCAAAAGGGGGACCCGCCGAAATGGTGACCTACCCAACAAGGATCACATTATGGTAACCGCCATAATATCTCTCAGGCTAAATTCATTATAACATTATATGAGTGTGAAACGTATTTTTGTACATTAGAAAATGAGCGTATGGAAGCAAGGACAAACGAAAAAGTTTACTTCAAACATTTAATGAGGGTCAATACAATTGTTGGCTTTGTCACGATGTTGTTATTGCGATAGGCACTAAGTCATGGACAATAATTTTAACATATAGTTTTTTTTAAACAAAGTTTCCTCATCAGCAAAAATATTGGGTGTTTTTTTAAGACACCAAAACTAAACCTAGCGTTTTTTAACTTATGATTGGAATTTTCTATTCCAAATCTAGCTTCGCAAGTTCGAATCCTTGACTATCCTATTTCATGTTTACTCACTTACAAGAACAGGCTTCTGTTATTGTAACAATTTAGAGTTTCCATTGCAAATTATATTTCTTCCTTTTTTTGTATTTACTTCAATTGAATTTGAACTTTGTTCGTTATATTATTTCTGTAACCTTGTTAATGTGGTAATTTTTACATTTGCTTTTGGCAAGCAAAACAACAACCAGTTTTTCCAAAATAAACGTTGGAATTTTTAAACTTTAATTCAGGGTCATATTTTTTTTGTTTGTTTTTTCTTTTTCTTTGTGTTGTTGCATTGCTATTTTCGTTTTTCTGTTTTTTTAGTAGATGTTTTCAAACAAAGTCGAATTTTTCAAAAATAAAAAATATGAAAACAACTTTTTTATAAAAATAAAGACTTATTTATTTTAAACAATATATACAGAACTTTTTTAATTTATAACTATTTGGAAAAAAACAACACACATTTTTTTAAAAGAATATTAACAGAATGTATTTATTTATTTTAAAGCTTAAACAATATAATCAAAGTTTTTTATAATTTTAAACGGTAGAATTAGTTTTATAAATTTAAAGAGTAAATTTTAACTTGGTTTCCCCCTTAACATTTTCTCATAAAATGACGACTCTGAAGTTTTCGACTATGCTGAAAACTTTTCTTCAAATATGTCGTTTTTCGGATTTTAAGCAATATATTTTTTTATGTTTAAAAGCGGTGACCTCAATTTATTTTTTTTTCAACAGTTAATTTTCTAGTTAAATAATTTCACGTTTTAATCGTGTTTTAATTGTTTTATATATCTAGTGATTTCTTTTATTAAGAATGAACAAAGATAATATAAACTTTATATGAAAACAATTCGACGCGTGTCAATAATGAACGAACATTTTTACACAAGGAACAAAATAATGATGCCACCGGGTTATTGCGATGACCTAAATTCATTCTTCTTAAGCAGTTGATTTTCTTTTTAAATAATTTCACGTTTAAATCGTGGTTTTCGTGGTTTAATGTTGATTCTTTTATATTTTCATACATTTTATTTCTTAATGAATTGGACACACAAAACAAAAGTTCGGTAAATTTACTAAAGAAATCTTAACAAACAAAACAAATTTTCTGTTTTGAACACAAAAGAAAAAAAAAAACGAATTCATCCCGATTTCTTTTTCGTATTGAACTCTTATAAAACTTCAATAATTAACGAACATTTTTACACGAGGAACAAAATAATGATTACACCGTGTTATTACGATGAACTAAGTTCGTTGTTATTTAGCAGTTGATTTTCTATTTAAATAATTTCACATTTAAACCGCGTTTTTCATCTTTTAATTTTGATTCTTTTATATTTTCATATATCTTATTTCTTAATGAATTGAACACACAAAACAAAAGTTCGGTAAATTTACTAAAGAAATCTTAACAAACAAAACAAATTTTCTGTTTTGAACACAAAAGAAAAAAAAAAACGAATTCATCCCGATTTCTTTTTCGTATTGAACTCCTATAAAACTTCAATAATTAACGAACATTTTTACACGAGGAACAAAATAATGATTACACCGTGTTATTACGATGAACTAAGTTCGTTGTTATTTAGCAGTTGATTTTCTATTTAAATAATTTCACATTTAAACCGCGTTTTTCATCTTTTAATTTTGATTCTTTTATATTTTCATATATCTTATTTCTTAATGAATTCAACACACAAAACAAAAGTTCGGTAAATTTACTAAAGAAATCTTAACAAACGAAACAAATTTTCTGTTTTGAACACAGAAGACAAACCGAAGTCATCTCGATTTTGTTTTTTTTTTCGTATTGAACTCCTGGAATGAAAGGTTAGTTTTTTCATCTTTTTTACGCTTATAAAACTATTCAATCACTAACTTTTAAATTAATCTTAAAAATTTAAATAAGTTTATTGATTCAACCATTCTTTATAATAGACGTGAATAAAAAAAATGAATTCCAAATTAAAAAAGAAAATCAGATGTGAATTAAAAACAAAACATCTTTTCTATTTTGAACACAAAAGAAAAAAAAAAAAGAATTCATCCCGATTTTTTTTTTTTCGTATTGAACTCCTGGAATGAAAGGTTAGTTTTTTCATCTTTTTTGCGCTTATAAAACTATACAATCACTAAATTTTAAATTAATCTTAAAAATTTAAATAAGTTTATTGATTCAACCATTCTTTATAATAGACGTGAATAAAAAAAATGAATTCCAAATTAAAAAAGAAAATCAGATGTGAATTAAAAAATGTGAATCCCAAATTAAAAAAAAATAAAATCACCTTAAATATATTACTGAATCTGACATTTAGATTTTGGTAAATATGCTTATTTAGTAAAATGATAAAAAAAAATAATAAATATTTTAGTAAAACTTATATGACTTCTGAGCAAATAATAAAGTTTTCCATAATGACAATAATTTATTTCGAAGTTGGTCAAATTGTTAAACAACTGAACACAAAAACAGATTTTTTTTCAATATTTAATCGTTTTAACATTTTTTAAAAATCTGTTTATTGTCTGTCTTAGTTTGTCGCTAGAGAATTCTGTTTGCTATTTGAATGTTGATTGATTTCTTGTATAAAGTTACATAACATGAGCAGTGAGTACCCATTTATTGACCGTCATCAATCAGAAGAAACTTAATGTAGACAAAAATATTACCTCCTCAAAATTAAAATATACTGTTTTTTGATTTTTTATTTTTTGCTTAAAATAATCGGCAAAAAAACAAAACAAATAAAAACAAAACAATTAATTATCGGTCAACGAGACATGTTGTCAATGTTCGCAGTTTCACATTTTTGGGCGGCGGTACGAGGGGATCATATTGATTTTTTTTTATTACGCTTTTGTGGTGGGGGTTGGATCCCCTGTCTGTGCTGTTAACTATTCTGTACTTTCACCTAACAATTTGATAAACGAAAGATACCGTAAAAATATAATTAGGCAAAACAAAACTTTGCAAAAAATGTCACCATGACATATATTAGATTTATTTCTGCAAGTGTTTGATTTAATTTTCGATTCATGGGCGATTATCGGAACTCCCAAAATGACCAACTCATGTCAGCCAATTCTTTTTTCTAACGAAATCGTCAGCAGTAATTTCCAAAGTAAATAAACACTTAAAAATAAGTTAAAATGTATAAAAAACAAAAATTATCCAGGTTGGAAGAAATTAATTTATATTGCATTTGGTAACATTACTTTGTAATATATGTTTTTTTTTTTTTTTTTTTTTTTTTTTTTGTCAATATCGATAATACACCAATGCAGTAATGCACAACTTACCGTTAAAATTTCCATTTTATAAGTTTTCCTGTGTGTTATGAACGAATATCACATTCAAAATTGGGGGGCGGCAAATAGTTTTGAAGATATCGACATCTTCATAATCCAATGGTGTCTTTAGTAGTTTTCAATGGCGGCCATTTTGCCCGGCTTAAGCATTTTTTGTGCTATTTTTCGTTTTTATTTATTTATTTATTTTTTTAGAGGGTATTCATTTATAGAACTTGTATAGTTTTTAACATGTGCTCCTGCAGTTTAATTAACCGTTTTTCCGTAAGTGACGTGTCGATATTAACCAAGCAGGATCCGTTTAATAATTTCACAAAAATTCTGTATTACTTTGTGTAGGGATTGAGTTATGATCCATAACATCAATTACAATTTTCATTTAACTCATCAAGTGCCTCATCTCTCACAATGTCGTCTACCAAGCTCTTGCTCTTCTCAAAATTATCACATAAAGATAAAAGATTACATATACCATACGTTCCCTTTTAAGCACAATACTTTACTGTTCTTATGCTCAGCTAAGAAATTTCACAAAAATTCTGTATTACTTTGTGTAGGGATTGAGTTATGCTTCATAAAATCCATTAAAATTTTAAGCGCAAGACGTGACTGTTTTTTATGCTTAACTTAGAAAGGTAAGTCGTATAAGCTCGAACGTTTCAAAATGGTTCTTATTCTCATCAGAGGGTATGTTAACCTTTTAATTAATAAATGGTTGCTCCAAATATTTTCTTCAAAATATGAAACTTTGTCAAACAGAAAGGTTGAACATATTATTGCAGGATGTAAGTAGAATCATTTTTATATTGAATAGAAAAAGCTGTTCGTAAGTTTTTTTTTTTTTTTTACAAAAAAGGTCACCACTTATCAAGGGCAGGAAGCCACCGGAGAATAAGGGTTATTGAATGTACAGTATACAATGGGATAATTTCTTAGTAATCGTTAGTAGTAGAAATTTGGTAAATTGGATTATTTATTGGGACGGTTCATCAAGAATTTGTTTACATTGGACTTGAAATCAACCAAATTGTAGTCAGCTGGAAAACAGACATACAGAAGACAGTTCCAGAGGTGCGCAGTTCTGAGGAAGATGCTTTGCTCAGGGAATCTACATTTCAGTTTAGGCACCGATGAAGAGTGGAGAAAATTATTGACAGTGATTTCAGCTAGACGGGTGTTTTTCATGAAAGATTGATGAGGGAGAACCATAAATTGGAGCTCAGATGAGCACTTGCCATGGAAATAGCGATAAAGCAGAGACATGCTCGCTATTTCTCTTCTTTGGGAAAGAGGTTGTTGGGAAAAGAAAAGGGATTCCTTTACTAAGCTTTACTATCCTTGTTTTATCGTTATGTCCATGGCAGGCGCTCGTCTGAACTCTAATCTCTGGTCCCCCCCCCTCGCCAATCTTTCATGAAAAACACCCGTGTGGCTGAATCCACTGTGAAAAATTTCCCCCACTCTATATCTGTGCTTAAATCAAAATGCGGATTCCATGAACAAAGCTTCTTTCTTAGAACTGCACGTCTGTGGAACTCTGTTCCGTCTGCCTGCTTCCCACTGGACTACAACTTGGATGTGTTCAAGTCCAACGTTAATAAATTCCTAATGAACCGCCCCCTTAAGTAAATACTTAATCAAATCTCCACACTAACGTAATGTACTTGCAATAACCCTTATCCCTGAGTGGCTTCCGGGCCTTGATAAGTGGTGATCACTGTGTAAAAAAAAGCAACAAAGTCTATTTTGAGCTTCGTCAAGGCATCGTAAGCTGCTTCTAGCAGCCCCTGCCCAGATGTGGCAACAGTACTCCATCATTGGACGTACTTGGTTCTTATATAGATAGCGAATTGCATCAGGAGTGAGATATCCACTGGAGTGGTATAAAGATCCCACCATTTTTCCAGCAACCTTGGGAACAGATTTGATGTACATGTTCCATTTTAGATGAGGAGTAAATGTCAAGCCCAGAAGTTTGTCAAAAAGTGGGGCCTCCCCAAGACGGGAGCCATTCATTTCAATTGATGCCAGATAGGGATCAGAGCGTTGATGATATAAAGATAGAAGCTTGGTTTTAGATGCATTAAAAGTAACCAGCTAGTTCTTTCCCCATTGGACTACGTGCTCAAGATAAGAGGAAAGAGATGCGTTGCCATGGATGGTAGTGTCGTCAGCATAAATGTCTATGAATGATGTAAGTATGTGTTTTGGGAGATCATTGATGTAGATCAAGAAGAGAGTTGGACCAAGGATGGACCCCTGAGGAACTCCAGCATTAATACTGAGAGCTTCCAATTTCTGCCCATCAACCACTACTTTTACGAACCTAGGTGAGGGAAATGATTTAATAATAGAGAAAACATTTCCAGCTATACTCTAGCTTAAAATCTCGTAAAGTAGGCTTTTATGCCATACACTATCAAAGGCCTTTGATATATCAAGACCAATTGCCCTAGAATAGAAGCCTTTGAAGAGAGATTCGTTAATCTTATGAGATATAACCGTTAGCACATCTGCTGTAGATATAGCAGAATGGAAACCATATTGTATGTCACTTAGAAGGTTATTTATGCTGAGGTGGTTGACTACTTCATTATTTAACATGGATTCTAGCTACTTACTCATAACGCACAGGAGACTTATTTGTCTGTACTGAGAGGAAAATGACCGATTACCTGAATTCTTAAATACAAGGTTTTCCAGGGTGTTAGGAAGCAATTCTTTTTAAGACAATGCTTAAACAGTTTTATAAATATGGGAGCTGTTTCTGGTTGCAACTTTTCCAACATTATAATTGGAATGCTGTCAGGGCCAGTTGCTTTATTGGAATCAAGGTTCTTGATTAGCTTGGCAACATCATGCACTTATATTTGTATGTCGCAGAGCATGTTTTCTGTTACAGGAGGAAATACGGGAGGATGGATGACCTTGGTAGAATTACCTACAAAGTTCTGGGCAAAGAGTTTGGCTTTGTTTATGGTAAGGAAATTGCCTCAGGTCCATTGATTATGGTTGGGATAGAACACACACTTCTGTTCAGGACAGTGTTTGCTATTTGCCAAAACTGGTGGGAACCTAGCCGCTGCTCAGCTACTTTGGATCGAACAGACTGAGCATACAACTATCTTTACAGGTTGCTGGCAGTCCTGAATGCGGATTTAATCTCAGTACATCTATTACGTTGCAAGCAATGGAAAAAGTGATTTCTGAGTGTTATTGCAGCAGCACATTCTGGATAGAACCAGGGATGGTTGTTAGGTTGTTGCTGGAATATTTTCGAGGGTATGAAGCTGTCTATATCTACCATTAACCATTTTGCCAGGTTTGATACAATAGAGGACACATCCTTTTTAAACAGAGCACAGAGGTAGATCAGATATAAATGTACAAAAGCTATCCCAGTCAGTCATAGAGTATCGATATACTATACGATGGAGAGTTACGTCTGAGGACTTATTGTATGTCATTTTAATCTTCACTGATACAACCAAGTGATCAGAGGATCCCAGTGGAGACAGAATAGAAGATGAACATAGCTTATGGCAAGTTGTAAGAAAAATGTCGGGCACACAGGTGGGGTCATGAACAATCTGAGTGAGGTCATAAGCAATGGAGAAATCGTTGCAAAACCTCCCCTATTCATCTGTCTTATTTGAGTGGGTTAACCATTCTATATTGTGGAGTTTCATTGAAGTTTCCACAGATGTGAATGTTAGCAGAAGCCAATTTTCTCAGATATGCTCTTAAAAAGTGTATTGTGGAGCCGATAGAGGACACATAAATGCAATGGTGTGAGCAAGTGCAACCTAAAAGCACATATAGAATAAATCAGGGTCTAAGCGAAACTAGCATCGGATCAACTATTTCCCTAGATGAGTTCATAGTTAAAGAATACTCTAACTTCCAAATCTGACCCCCAAGATCGCCATGGGCATGGAATATATGCCTATATTAAAGATGGCGTTCCATGTGGGAGGGACATCTCGAGAGAAGACCCTATTTTTTTCTTTATGTGTTTCTGGACTGAACTTGCTCACACTACTGCATTTGCTCTTTATCGCCCCTACAACAGTGGAGTTACTATCTTTAAAAGCATATCTGAGAAAATTGACCACATTCTGTCTGCTCATCTTTCAGCTAACATTCACGTCTGTGGAAACTTCAATGTTCACAGTGGAATGGTTGACCTAATCAAACAAGACAGATGATAAGGAGAGGTTCTGTCATGATTTCTCCATTGTTTATGACCTAACTAAGATTGTTCACGAACCAACCTGTGTGCCTGATACCGACGGTCAGTGTGCAAGTGTCCTAGACCTTTTTTTTCACAACTTGCCTAAGCTATGTTCATCTTTCGTTCCGTCTCCACTGGGATCTTCCGACCATACAGTTAATATAAAAATGAAATGTAATAAGTCCTTAGACATATATCGATACACTTTTGCTGGCTGGGATAGCTTCTGTACATTTATATTTGATCTCCGTCTGCGTCCCATGTTTAATATGGATGTATCCTCTCAGACCTGACAGAATGGTTAATTGTAGGTATAGACCATTTCGTTCGCTCAAAAAATGTCAGCAAAAACCTTACAGACACCGTGGTTCTCTCCAGAATGGGCTTCTTCTATAGCGTACAGAAATCACTTGTTCTATTGCTTCCAAAGTAATAAATGTACTGAGACTAAAGTCACATCCAGGACAGTCAGCAACCACAGTAAAAACATAATAAAGAACCCAAGAGAGTTGTATACTCAGTCTGTCAAGTCAAAAGTAGCTGAGCAGCGACTTGGTTCCCACTTGTTTTGACAAATAGTGAACAGGATCCTGAACATTAGCGTGTGCTCTATCCCAGCTACCATCACTGAACCTGAGGTAATCTCGTCAACATCACACAAAGCCAAACCCTTTGCCAAAAACTTTGCAGCTAATTCGACCCTATGTGATCAAGGCTGCCAACCCCCAGGATTCCCACCTGTGTCAGAAAACACTCTATGCGACATACAAATATCTGTGCATGATGTTGCCAATCTAATCAAGAACTTGATTCCAGCAAACTGACCCTCACAGTATTCCTATTATAGTGTTGAAAAAGCTTCAACCTGGAAGAGCTCCCATACATATAAAGCTGTTTAAGCATTATCTTAAGAAGAATTACTTCCCAACACCCTCTAACACCGCGGCAGTATATCATGTATTTAAGAATTCAGGTGATTGGTCATCTTTCTCTCAGTACAGACCTATGTCTCATGTGCATCATGAGTAAGTTGCTGGAATCTGTGTTTAATAGAGAAGTAGTCAACCACCTCAGTAAAAATAAACTTCTAAGTGACATACAATGTGGTTTTCGTTCTGCTAGATCTACAGCAGATGTGCTACCAGTTATATTTTATAATATTAGCGAATCTCTTGAGAGAGGCTTACTTTGTAGGGTAGCTGTTCTTGACATAGCAAAGGCAAATGATAGAGTATGGCATAATAGTCTATGGCACAAGATTTCCAGTTACAGCATAGATGGAAATGTTTTCTCTATTATTAAATCATTTCTCTCTGATAAGTTCATAAGAGTAGTGGTTGAATGGGCATAAATCAGAAGCTCATAGTATTAATGTTGGAGTCCCTCAAGGGTCCATTATGGGTCCAACTGTCTTCATAATCTACATCAATGATCTTCCAACTCATATCCTTAGATCATTCATAGAAATTTATGCTGAAGACACTATCGTATATGGCAGTACATCAAAGACTGTAAACGACCACGTTGTCTCTGATCCTCTCTCCTCTGATCTTGAGGATATGGTACAATGGGGAAAGAGGTGGCTGGTTACTTTTAATGCATCTAAAACCAAGCTTCGATATGTATATCATGAACGCTCTGATCCCCATCTGTCATCAATTCAAATGAATGACTCTCATCTTAGGGGGGTCCCACTTTTTGACAAACTTCTGGGCTTGACCTTTACTCTTCATCTGAAATGGAATCTGTATATCAAATCTGTTCCCAAGATCGCTGGTCAAATGGTGGAATCCTTATACCACTCAAGTAGATATCTTACTCCTAATGCAATTCCCTTTCTATGTAAGAGCCAGGTTGTCCACGGATGGAGTATTGTTGCCACAAGTGGGCAGTAGGTGCTAGAAAAGACTTATCCTGCCTTTATGGAGTTCAAAATAGACTTTGTAGCCTCATACTGGGGATGCCATTTTATCTTCCCCACAACCTCTTTCTCACTGAAGAGACGGCATGAGCTTGTCTCTGTTTTATCATTATTTCATGACAATTGCTCATTTGAGCTGCTGTCTATAGCCTCCCCTCACCAGACTTTCAGGAGAAACACGTGCCTTACTGTAAACACTATCAATAATTTTCTCCTCTCTTTATCTGTGCCCAAACCGAAATGCAGATTCCAAGAATAAAGTTTCATCCTTGGAACTGCACACCTGTGAAACTCTTTTCCATTTCCCTGCTTTCCGGCTGACTATAATATGGTCATTATCAAGTTCAATGTAAACAAATTCTTGATGAGCCGTTCCTCTTAATCCAATTAATCAAATGTCCACTAACAATTATTATGAAATTGTCCTATTGACCACTGTATGCTTACTAACCCCTATCCCCCAGTGGCCTCTTGGCCTTGATAAATGGTGACTCCTTTGCAGAAAAAACATAAATCAAACGTAGGTATATAAATTTTCAAACGTACAATTTTCAATGACTCAAAAAAATTATAATAATTTAAAACTTTTCTTAAACTTGAAAAAATATATTAATTATTGTGGGGAAACAACTTAAAAAACAACTGTTACACACTATGAAAAACTGTCACAAACTATTAAAAACCTGGGTCGCAAATTTAAATCAAACATGTTTCAACACTTTGTAAGAACATATTCTGTGGAGATCATAAAATTCTGTAAAGTTTCTTCCGTGAACAACTTGTGCTCTAGTTCTAATTAAATAACTTTACACCTCTTAAGTTTGCACTTTATAAACCACACACAAAAATCACCTAACAATGAAGTACAACCGCACAATATATATATTGTCTGATTATTATGTGAAGATGAATTAGTATTGATACAACACATAAACATTTTAAAGGTCAATCGGTTTGGCAGGTAAATTGTTACACACTCCTATACACATAATACAAATTATCCAAGATACTATTGGTCTATTTTCTAAACAACTCTTACATCATTACAAATTTTATGACGTCGTACCATCAGGCATGAACAACATAAACCACATGCAAAATGGATAGTTGCAGTTGAAAAAAGAGAACTAAGCTTTGTCAATCTGGACATTAGCAACGATTTATTCCAACGACGCCTGGTATTTTAACATTATATCAATATATTTTTTTTTTTACAAAGGCATCACCACATTATCAAGGCCCAGAGGCCACTCAAGGATAAGGGTTAAAGAGTGTACAGTAGAAATTGGTCAATATAGTAATCATTAGTAATGAAAATTTGGTAAATTTAATAACTTATATGGAACGGCTCATCAAGAACTTATTTACTTTAGACTTGAACACAACCATATTGTAGTCAGCCGGAAAGCAGGAAAACGGAAGACAATTCCACAGGCGTGCAGTTCTAAGAAAGAAGCTTTGTTCATGGAATCTACGTTTAGGTTTAGGCACAGATAAAGAGTGGGGGAAATTATTGATAGTGTTTACAGCTAGACGAGTGTTTCTTGTGAAAGTTTGGCGAGGGGGGACCATAGATTGAAGCTCAGTTGAACACTTTCCATGAAAATAACGATACATCAGAGACAAACTCGCAACATCTCTTCTGTGAGATAGAGGTTGCAAGGAGGAGAAAAGGACATCTCCTACGAGGCTACGAAGTCTATTTTGAACTCTATCAAGGCAGGACAAGTCCTTTCTAGCAGCTCCTGCCCAGATGTGGCAACAGTATTCCATCCTTGGACGTACCTGGCTCTTATATAGGTAGAGAATAGCATCAGCAGTGAGATATCTACTGTATCGAAAGAAAGATCCCACCATTTTTCCAGCGGCCTTGGCAACAGATTTGATATACGTGTTCCATTTAAGATCAGGAGTAATGGTCAAGCCCAGAAGCTTGTCAAAACTTGAGGCCTCCTGAAGACTAGAGCCATTCATTTCAATTGATGACAAATGTGAATTAGAATGTTTATGATGTAAAGAGAGAAGCTTGGTTTTAGATGCATTAAAAGTAACCAGCCACTCCTTTCCCCATTGTACTACGTGCTCAAGATCAGAGGAGAGAGAATTGGAGAGAACTTGGTCGTTTACTGTCTTAGATGTGGTACCATAAATGGTAGTGTCGTCAGCATAAATGTCTACAAATGATGTAAGGATATGATTTGGAAGATCATTAATGTAGATCAGGAAAAGAGTTGGGCCCAGGATGGATCCCTGAGGGACACCGGCATTAATACTGTGAGCTTCTGATTTTTGCCCCTCAACTACTACTCTTATGAACCTATCAGAAAGAAATGATTTAATAATTGAGAAGACTTTTCCAGCTATACCATAGCTAGCGATCTTATGAAGTAAACCTTTATGCCATACCCTACCAAAGGCTTTAGATATGTCAAGAGCAATTGCCCTAGAAAGATTGCCACCGTCGAGAGATTTGCTAATCCTATGCGATATAACTGTAAGGACATCTGCTGTAGATCTAGCAGAACGGAAACCATATTGAGTGTCACTAAGAAGGTTATTTTTGTTGAGATGTTTGATTACTTCTGTATTTAACACAGATTCTAGAAACTTACTCATGACGCATAGGAGACTTATTGGCCTGTACTGAGAGGGGGATGAGCGATCACCTGAATTCTTAAATACAGGGCATACTGATGAGATTTTCCAGAGAGATGGGAAACTATTCTCCTTAAGACAACGTTTAAACAGTTTTGTAAGTATGGGCGCTAATTCAGGTTGAAGTTTTTTGAGTACTATAATTGGAATACCATCAGGGCCAGTTGCTTTACTCGAATCAAGGTTTTTGATTAGCTTCGCAACATCACGTACAGATATACGTATATCACATAGCGTGTTAACTTCTTTTTAATTTGAACAATTTTTTTTATTGTTCTGTAAAAGAGATCTTAAAAACACAACACCAATTTTATGACGTTTGTGACCTGAACATCATAAACTACATACAAAATGGATAGTGGTAGCTGAAAAATAAAAACAAATCCTTGCCAATCTGCACAATAGCTAATTTTATTGCAACCGGTCTGTAATATGAAACAAAATAGCAGTTTAAAACTTCTTTGCAATTTGCACAATTTTTCTACTATTCTGTAAAACATAACTTTTAAACACATAGAGTTCTTATTTACATAATACAATTTAATGTCCGGGTAAAATTTGTTATACAAACAGTAAAGATGATATTTAATGACAATATGGATACAATTCACTTTAAACACATAGAGTTCTTATTTATATAACCTCAATTTAATATCCGGGTAAAATTTGCTATACAAAATGTAAAGATGATATTTAATGACAATATGGATACTCAGGGGTCATTGACTTATCATATATTTTAAATATGAACCTTACTTATCCACTGTTAATTTTATTACAATATCATCTCAGCATTATATAAACGACATTCAAAATTGATTGCAGCAGATAAAACATTAGGTGTAACAACCATCAAAACATTCCACGGTAAAGGGAGAAATACTTTAAAGTAGTTAACAAGCTGGTTGTAAGGACGAATCAGCAGTGCTTGCCGCTCTATCTACACAAACCACGGCTGACAGTTAATGCACATTAAATATCGACAAGATACAGAAACAAAGATTAACTTGTTTGACTTGTTGGTCTTCATCAATTCTCTGTTCATAGATGAAAAAACTTTGATTTCTTAAAATAAAAGTAAAAAAAGAACCCAATTCTGTTGTATTAAATTCGCTACTATGGGTATTAACAAATATGTCGTGTTAGGAAAATATCCAGTTTAATATCAAACACATTATAAATAAGCGGTTATATTTCCACACATACGACTTAAAACGAAAGCTATTTTAAAAGAAAATATTAGTATTCATTGCTAAGTAACTAGATTATATGTTGATTTGTATTATTAACTTTAATTTACTGAGTATTAAAATTAAACAATATGCAAAATGGATATTGGTAGCTGAAAATGAGAACTATACTTTGTCAAGCTGCACATTAGCTAACTTTATTGCTAACTACGTCTGGTATTTTATATGTAACAATTGTATCAATTTTTTATTTATTATTCTGTAAAAGAGCTCTTAAAAACTTCAAACTAATTTTATGACGTTTATGGCCTGAACACCATAAACTATATGCAAAATGGATAGTGGTAGCTGAAAAATAAAAACAAAGCCTCGCCAATCTGCAGAATAGCTAATTTTATTGAAACCGACGTATGGTTAGTAATATGAAACAAAATATCAGTTTATAACTTTTTTCAATTTGCACATTTTTTTTACTATTCTGTAAAACATAAATTTTAAAAATAATTAAAATTTGTGATTCAAGTTTAAAGACAGGCAGTTCTTATTTACATAACCTTAATTTAATGTCCGGGGAAAATTTGCTATAGAAACAGTAAAGATGATATTTAATGACAATATGGATACTCAGCGTTCATTGAATTATCATATATTTTAAATATGAAACTTACTGTTAATTTTATTACTTAATATCATCTCAGCACTATATAAACGACATTCAAAATTGTTTGCAGCAGATAAAACATTAGGTGTAACATTAACAACCCTCAAAACATTCAACGGTAAAGGGAGAAATACTTTAAACTCGTTAACAAGCTGGTTGTAAGGACGAATTCACTACAATCAGCAGTGCTTGCCGCTCTGTCTACACAAAACATGACTGACAATTAATGCACATTAAATATCGACAAGATACAGAAACAAAGATTAACTTGTTTGATTTGTTGATCTTCATCGATTCTCTGTTCAGGGACTTCGTTATGAATGGAGAAACTTTGATTTCTTAAAATAAAAGTAAAAAAAGAACCCAGTTGCATTAAATTATTATGAATATTAAACGTTCGGTGAAATAATTCGTTGAATGAAAAGCTGTTGATTTCTAAACATAAAAGTAAAAAATATAAAAACCCAATTCTGTTGCATTAAATTATTATGAATATTAAACGTTCGGTGAAATAATTCGTTGAATGAAAAACTGTTGATTTCTAAACATAAAAGTAAAAAATATAAAACCCAATTTTGTTGTATTAAATTCGCTATTATTATTATCAAAAAATATGTGATGTTATTAAAATATCCAGTTTAATATCAAACACATTATAAATAAGCGACTATATTTCCACACATATGACTTAAAACGAAAACTATTTTAAAAGACCATATTAGTATCCATTGCTAAGTAACTAGATTATATATTGATTTGTATTATTAACTTTAATTTACTGAGTATTTAAATTCACTTTTATTGTATTATTGTTTATTATATTTCTATCGTTAGCAATATATTTTTATTAATTTCAGTAGCAACTATGCTAGTTGCATGTATATTAGTAGCAATATATTAGTTTATTATTAACAATAGTATTATTGTTCCTACAAATTCTTACTATATTATTGTTTATTTCGATTTATTGAATAATTCCTTATATATTAACATTTAAACAATATTATAACACGATCAGCTGGCGTGTGACCGACCCAGGTGTTACACTAAATCTCCTGGAAACAGTCCGCATGTGAAGATCTGTTATTTGACGTCTTTTGTTAAGTAGCAACGATGGTAGTTGTATGCTTATTATACCTAAAATTCTTAATCTATTATTGTTTATTTTACTTTATTAATTGCATAATTCATTTATCTATTACAAAATACTATGAATATTATTAAACATTTAAAGAATATGAATTTGAATTAAATGTTTATTTCTGTGATTTTGAAATGTTTTATAAAGTTATGTTTCTTGTTTTGTTGGCACGATTAAAATAAAAAATGATATAAAAATATTAAATTTCATTTATTTTTATTTGCAGATGTTCCTGCTTGAATGTTTTTACTGAATATTAAGTGACCATCCTTATCCTGAAACAGTATTCTATACATAATTATTATTATTATTATTATTATTATTATTATTATTATTATTTTTTTATTATTATTATTATTATTAATATTATTATTCTATATACAATTATTTCCTTACGTGGCAGACAACAAAAAAACCTGAACTCAACATTATTATACATACATGTGAGAAGGGTTATTTTATCGGGCTTGTTTAGCAAATAGTGATAAGAACATCATATTTAAATTTGTGAATTTTTGTTTAATGTTTTTATAAATAATGAGATATCGAATTTAACATTTCATAAAAATATGCTAATTTAGAATAGAGAATATTTTAACTTTTACACTACAAAATATCTTTTATCAAATAAATGAAAAGTTAAACAAAATTGAAATTTATTTCGCATAAAATCTGACTTGCATAAAAAAACTCCAGATTAAAACTGAAAAGTCTGGATAAAATGACATATTGTTTATAACTTGGTAGTGAGCATCTTGGTCACTGAGCATTTAATTTAGTTATGAATATATACATAAGGGAAAAGCCATATTATTGCGAAGTGTGTGGATATTCTTGTTTTAAAAAATCATATTTACTGAAGCATATGAGAACTCACACTGTGATTGAGAGATAAAGAATTTAAATGGAACATTCGAATATCTATGTATCTCATATAGAGTTCAAGTGTTAGCCCCTGCTTGTGGGGCCCCTTGATTTCTGAGAACTTTGACTGAAGTAAAATGAAACAAAAAGGGAAAGCCACAGTCTTGTGAAGTGTGTGTGTATTCTTGTTTTCAAAAATCAAAGTAATACATATGAGAACGCACACTGAAGAAAAGCCAAATTCTTGTAAAGTGTGTGGACATTCTTTTACTGAAAAATCAAACTTAGTAGAAATCACACTGGGGAAACGCCACATTCTTGTGAAGTGTGTGGATATTCTAGTTCTTAAAAATCACAATTAAGGAGACATGAGAACTCACACTGGGAAAAAGCCACATTTTTGTGGAGTGTACGAATATTCTTTTCCTTACAAATCAATGTTAGTAATACATATGAGAACACACACTGGGGAAAAGCCACATTCTTGTCAAGTGTGCGGGTATTCTTGTTCGGAAAAATCAAGGTTAGTAATACATATGAGAACTCACACTGGGGAAAAGCCACATTCATGTGAAGTGTGCGGATATTCTTTTTCTCACAAATCAACATTAGTGACACATATGAGAACTCACACTGGGGAAAAGCCACATACTTGTGAAGTGTGTAGATATTCTTGTTCTAAAAAATCACATTTAGTGACACATATGAGAACTCACACTGGGGAAAAGCCACATTCTTGTGAAGTGTGTGGATATTCTTGTTCCGAGAAATCAACATTAGTGAAACATATGAGAACTCACACTGGGGAAAAGCCACATTCCTGTGAAGTGTGTGGATATTCTTGTTCCCGAAAATCAAATTTAGTGAGACATATAAGAACTCACACTGGGGAAAAGCCACATTCTTGTGAAGTGTGTGGATATTCCTTTACTGAAAAATCAAGGTTAGTAATACATATGAGAACTCACACTGGGGAAAAGCCACATTCTTGTGAAGTGTGCGGATATTCTTTTTCTCACAAATCAACATTAGTGACACATATGAGAACTCACACTGGGGAAAAGCCACATACTTGTGAAGTGTGTAGATATTCTTGTTCTAAAAAATCACATGTAGTGACACATATGAGAACTCACACTGGGGAAAAGCCACATTCTTGTGAAGTGTGTGGATATTCTTGTTCCGAAAAATCAACATTATTGAGACATATGAGAACTCACACTGGGGAAAAGCCACATTCCTCTGAAGTGTGTGGATATTCTTGTTCCCGAAAATCAACATTAGTGAGACATATAAGAACTCACACTGGGGAAAAGCCACATTCTTGTGAAGTGTGTGGATATTCCTTTATTGAAAAATCAAATTTAGTTATACATATGAGAACTCACACTGGGGAAAAGCCACATTCTTGTGAAGTGTGCGGATATTCTTTTTCTCAAAAATCACAGTTAGTGACACATATGAGAACTCACATTGGCGAAAAGCCACATACTTGTGAAGTGTGTAGATATTCTTGTTCTAAAAAATCACAGTTAGTGAGACATATGAGAACTCACACTGGGGAAAAGCCACATTCTTGTGAAGTGTGTGGATATGCTTGTTCCGAGAAATCAACATTAGTGAAACATATCAGAACTCACACTGGGGAAAGGCCACATTCCTGTGAAGTGTGTGGATATTCTTGTTCCCGAAAATCAACATTAGTGAGACATATAAGAACTCACACTGGGGAAAAGCCACATTCTTGTGAAGTGTGTGGATATTCCTTTTCTAAAAAATCAAATTTAGTTATACATATGAGAACTCACACTGGGGAAAAGCCACATTCTTGTGAAGTGTGTCGATATTCTTTTACTAATAAATCAAATTTAGTGAAACATATGAGGACTCACACTGGGGAAAAGCCACATTCTTGTGAAGTGTGTGGCCATTCTTTTACTGAAAAATCAAACTTAGTGAAACATAGGAGAACTCACACTGGGGAAAAAAGAGCTTAACAGAGCTGAAAGAGAGAAACAGCCCAAATACCAAGGTCTCATGTATGATATGAAAAGAAGCTGGAACCTAAAGGGGATATCGATCATACCAGTTATCAAAGGTGCCACAGGACTTATGGAGAAGAACCTGAAGTCCTACCTAACTAATATTCCTGGTGAACCAAGTGCAAAAGAGATTCAGACAATTGCACTTAAGGGAACAGCGATGATACTAAAAAGAGCTCTCAGCTGGTTTCAATAAAAAAGTAGAGCGATGTTGGCAGCTAGTTTGGCTGCCCCAAACCCAGCATTACAATCTTCAAAGGAAGAAAAATAAAAAAAAAAAGGGAAAAGCCATATTCTTGTGAAGCTTGCGGATATTCTTTTTTCTGGAAAATTACAATTAAGGAGAACTCACACTGGGGGAAAGCCACATTATTGTGAAGTGTGTGGATATTCTTGTTCCGAAAAATAAACATTATTGAAACATATGAGAACTCACACTGGGGAAAATTGAATGCCTACTAGCAACAACCTAGCAACAACTCTGGTATGAGTATAGTTTCAATTTTCAATTTAAAGTAAACCCTGATGAAATATTTGAATTTAAATGAAAATGAAAAATAAAACTAAATAAAAAACTTGCAAGATGTCGCCCAAGATAAAAGGATCTCTTCAGCATTGCGAGGCACTGGGTTATCTGAGGAAATAATGGTGCATCTTCACCTTGGTATGGTGCCAAAAGTAACAACACTAAGCTGGACAGTCCACCAGATCAGTCAAATTTTAATCCTGGAATCCTGCAAGACCAAACAAAGACTACTAGACATTTAGAAGATTTCAATCATTCCACTGATCATAGGAGCACCGGGCTAATGAAAAAGAATATCCAACTCTAGCAAATATACCCGGTGAACCAAGTGCAAGACAAATACAAACAATGTCACTAAAACGCACAGTTCGAATCTTAAAATGATCTCTCCAATGGAGTTACTAAACTAATTGAATAATTTTTGGCATCCAGTAGAATATCCTTTCGCCAACAGAAACAAAGTAATAAGACCATTAAAACAAGAAAGGAAAAAGTCACGTACAGTTTCATGTGTACATATTTTCTTTTAACAAATAAAAGTTAGTGAATTATGTGTACATATTTTCTTTTAACAAATAAAAGTTAGTGAATTATGTGTACATATTTTCTTTTAACAAATAAAAGTTAGTGAATTATTTGTGCATATTTTCTTTTAACAAATAAAAGTTAGTGAATTATGTGTATATATTTTCTTTTAACAAATAAACGTTAGTGAATTATGTGTACATATTTTCTTTTAACAAATAAAAGTTAGTGAATTATGTGTATATATTTTCTTTTAACAAATAAAAGTTAGTGAATTATGTGTATATATTTTCTTTTAACAAATAAAAGTTAGTGAATTATGTGTACATATTTTCTTTTAACAAATAAATGTTAGTGAATTATGTGTATATATTTTCTTTTAACAAATAAAAGTTAGTGAATTATGTGTACATATTTTCTTTTAACAAATAAAAGTTAGTGAATTATGTGTACATATTTTCTTTTAACAAATAAAAGTTAGTGAATTATTTGTGCATATTTTCTTTTAACAAATAAAAGTTAGTGAATTATGTGTATATATTTTCTTTTAACAAATAAAAGTTAGTTAATTATGTGTGCATATTTTCTTTTAACAAATAAAAGTTAGTGAATTATTTGTACATATTTTCTTTTAACAAATAAAAGTGAAACACATGGGAACTCTTAACTGGCAAATATGTGAATGTTCTTGTTTTTATTTTTATCAGGTTTATCAGACAATTAGTAAAGGCATAAATAAAACAATTATTTGCAAAATATGTCTTAAGAATGTGCGTGTGTTCATATGAGACATTACATAAAACACAAATTCAAAATAATACTCAGAAAGATGAAATAACACGCTTGAGAGACCTCATGATTTATAAAAATAATTTAAATGAATATTGTCATTATACAGTGAAAGTAAAATATAATACAATATTGTAATTATACAGTGAAAGTAAAATATCATACAATATTGTCATTATACAGTGAAAGTAAAAAATCATACAATATGAGTAAATCATTGTTTAAAAAACATTACACAGATTGTTTTAAGAGAAAATAAACTATTAAAAAACTATGAAAAATACTAAGACAAAATCTCTGTAAGATCAAACCGTTTCGAAAAACAGGTTACAAAAGCGACGTTTATAATAGAGATACACAACTAATATATATTTTAATGGTAATGAAATATAAATATTTTAATGGCAATGAAATCAAATATTTTAATGGTAATGAAATCAAATATTTTAATGATAATGAAATCAAATATTTTAATGATAATGAAATCACATATTTTAATGGTAATGAAATCAAATATTTTAATGATAATGAAATCAAATATTTTTTATGGTAATGAAATCAAATATTTTGATGGTAATGAAATCAAATATTTTGATGGTAATGAAATCAAATATCTTAATGGTAATGAAATCAAATATCTTAATGGTAATGAATTCAAATATTTTAATGGTATTGAAATCAAATATTTTAATGGTAGTGAAATCAAATATTTTAATGATAATGAAATCTAATATTTTAATGATAATGAAATCAAATATTTTAATGATTGTGGTTCGTTACAACTGGGGGAGAATGTAGTGAACATGAAAACGTCAACCTCCAAGAAGTTGTTCCCCAGAGGCCTCAACGTTAGAGGAGAAAGCGTGCTAGGATGAAGGATTATGAAGTGTCTTATTGATCTCGAAGATCAGGGGGCGTGTGGGGTATATGGTTAGAAAAAAACGTACTAGGCGTATCTACATCGCTCTTTGGGAAAGAAGGAAAAGATGGCTCGCTCTGTTATATATATGTTATATACATGAAGGACATCTTGGGAAGGTAGCGCATGATGGGAGAAGCTATTTTCCCTACCTTTTACTTTTTTTCTAGATAGGATGATATAAAAGCTGGGAAAAATTCCCTCGGGAGGCAAAAAGAAAAGAGTCGTGAACATCTCTTGAAAAGAGTTTCGTATTGCTGACGTTCAGATTGTGCGGGGCGACATTCGTGGGAGAGGCCAGGTGTGGTCGACCGGAAAAGAAGAGGGCAGACACGTGCTGTTGGGAGAGAGATTCATATCGATGGGAATACTTCTTTATCGACTGATTTTTTTTAATATCTAAAAAAAAGAAAACATTGAATAAAATAGAAAAAATTGCCGCCAGCGTCCGGTATTTACTTGAAGATACAAGCATAACATGAGCTTTTATTAAAAAAAAATCAACGTGGTTTCAAAAAAAAGGTGTTGTACTTTGGAATTTACAGGTAAATTTCCACAGACCCTTCTTTTTGTTTTCAATTTTATTTATTGTTTTTTATCTGCAATTTGTAATATATAAAAGTTTTGGTACATAAATTATTTAATTAATTTTTAATAGAAATTTCAAATGGAGGGGGAGAGTTGATTTAAAAAAATAACTTTTGTCTAAAATATTATATTCGATTTATTAGAAAGAGCATACAATTTTACATTGACCCTGAAAATATCGAAAAAAATTGAACCAATAGAAATTTTTTTTATAGATTTTTACAGTTAAAAAATTGAAAATATTTAACTCGTAAAATTCAATTGATTTCATTACGTAAAAAATGGCTGCAGTAAGGCGCGCTGGCATTTTTGTAAACACTGCTTTTGAAAAAAAAACATTTCTTTGTAATATTTCTTAAATAACTTTAATAGTTTATTTTGGAAGCATATTCCATAAAGAAAATAAACAACCCACTTAAAAAATGAGAAATTACGAGTTTTTTTTTTTATATTTAATTCGCAGTTTTGTGTGATGGGTGTCAAATTTCCCCAAAATTCTGATACTCCTAACGTAGCTGCTGCTTCTTTTACTTTTCTATAAATCTCCTCTACATTAGATGTAGTTTGTTTGATGTTTCGAAATACGAACCGGTTATATTCTGTGTTATTTTTGAGTTAAAATGATCCTACACAGCAGAGATGAGTTTGTCAAAGTGGGTTTCGCTTTCTCCCGGTCTGGTCTGTTCGGCTGACAACTCCTCAATGAGGTCGTTCATCGCCTCACCTACAAATGTTTGCAGAATTGCTTTTTGTCTTTTATCACTTTCTATGTCATTGGCGATGATGAAATAGTTCTTTAATCTGCTGATATATTTTGTCCATCTTGATGCTTTGGTTTCTGACTCTTAGTCGTGTTCCGAGTAGTGTAGTAAAGTAGCCATATTTGTTTTGCAACACGTGGGACACCTTTTTTGTGTTTTCTTGTCTTTTTTCTGATTAAGTAACTCTGTCCTCGTCGCCAATGTGATGATAAGTGTAGTAAGTAATCGATACTTGTTAAATATCGATGATTACTGTTGTGAGGTTAAGGGATGGATAGCGATTTAGGAGAGAGAGAAAAACGAACATCCGAAATCGTGCTTGGTAAATATACAAACTCACTATCCCCGGATGTAACCAGGTTATCTCTCTTTATTGTTTAGGACATTACAACATATATACAAGGAATGTTTATTTACACAGAAGGTTACGAACATTACATATATACAAGGAATATTTATTTACACAGAATATTACAAACATTACATATATACAAGGAATATTTATTTACACAGAATATTACGAACATTACATATATACCAGGAATATTTATTTACAGAGAAGATTACGAACATTACATATATACAAGGAATATTTATTTAAACAGAATATTACGAACATTACATATATACAAGGAATATTTATTTACACAGAAAATTACGAACATTACATATATACAAGGAATATTTATTTACAGAGAAGATTACGAACATTACATATATACAAGGAATATTTATTTACACATAATATTACAAATATTACATATATACAAGGAATATTTATTTACACAGAAAATTACGAACATTACATATATACAAGGAATATTTATTTACACAAAAGATTAAAAACATTACATATATACAAGGAATATTTATTAACACAGAATATTACAAACATTACATATATACAAGGAATATTTATTTACACAGAATATTACAAACATTACATATATACAAGGAATATTTATTTACACAGATTACAAACATTACATATATACAAGGAATATTTATTAACACAGAATATTACAAACATTACATATATACAAGGAATATTTATTTACACAGAATATTACAAATATTACATATATACAAGGAATATTTATTTACACAGAAGGTTACGAACATTACATATATACAAGGAATATTTATTTACACATAATATTACAAACATTACATTAGGTTTGTCAGAAATTTCGTGAAAATAGTGAATAATTTCACCCCATATTTCCAAGCTTATAACTCCTCGAAAAATGTAATTCAAGCTCTAATTTTTTTTCAATTAAAGGAGCAAGGACCAAGGTTTCATTAAAAAACACAAAAAACAACGTGTTTTTTTAAGGTTTTAAACTTCGGACTTTTAAGATAAATTTCTAAAAAACACTACTTTTTTGTTTTAAATTTGAATATATTATTTATTGACCTTTTCTCTTCAATTTGTGATATATAAAAGTTTGGTGAGTAAATTAATTATTTACGTTTTAATAGACATTTCAAAATGGGAGGCGTGAATTATTCGACCCCCTGTCTTTCCAAGCTTATAACTAATCGAAAAATGTAATTCAAGCCCTAATTTTTTTTCAATTAAAGGAGCAAGGACCAAGGTTCCATTAAAGAAAGAAAAAACAAATAACGTGGGTTAAAAAAAGTTTTAAACTTCAAACTTTACAGGTAAAATTCTAAAAAACACTACGTTTGTTTTGTTTTAAATTTTAATATATTATTTATGAACCTTTTCTCTTCAATTTGTGAGTAAATTAATTATTTACTTTTCGGTAAGTAAATTAATTATTTACTTTTAATAGACATTTGAAAGTGGGGGGCGTGAATTAAAAAAAAAGTTTTTTTCTAAAATATTATATTCGGTTTATTGAAAAGAACATACAATTTCACACTGACCCTGAAAATATCGTAAAAATAGAATCAATAGAAAAATTTTGATAGAGTTTTGAAGTTGAAAAATTGAAAAATATTGAGTTCGGAAAATTCATTACTGTTTAAAAAAAGAAATATTTCTATTACTTTTAAAACAATTTTAATAGTTTATTTTGGATCCATAAAGAAAATAAACAACCCACTTTTAACAGAGAAATTACGAGATTATATTTTATTCGCAGTTTCGTGTTAGGGGTGTAAAAAATTCCTACAAAAATTCTGATATACCTAACATTACATATATACAAGGAATATTTTTTTACACATAATATTACAAACATCACAAATATACAAGGAATATTTATTTACACAGATTACAAACATTGCATATGTACAAGGAATATTTATTTACACATATTACAAACATTACATATATACAAGGAATATTTATTTACACAGAAGGTTACAAACATTACATATATACAAGGAATATTTATTTCCACATAATATTACAAACATTACATATATACAAGGAATATTTATTTACACAGAAGGTTTCGAACATGTCTCTTGATGTATGTATTATGTTCTGCTTTCTATGTTGTTAGTATACAGCATTTATGGTATTCTCTGTGCGGGTATATGTACATATTAAACCTGTTTAGAATTGGAACAAATAACATACCTTGCTGTCTTGATGGTTTGTCATGCAGAAGGAATACATTTCCTCTGAAGTAATATTTTCATATACATTTATTCCATGGCTGATACTTCTGTCTCAGTTGCAGTTAATTCTCCCTGTGTTCTACATCCTTACTAATTAGAAACTAAACACAGATGAATTTGTTATGAAGATTAGTCTCTAATTAGTCTATCTGCTTACATGAATTGCAGACACAACATCTATATCCACATCTACTGGCCAACTGTGACTAACTTTCTAACTAGATGACTATATGATAACACGTTTCTTTGTTAATTCTCTTACGTCACCAATCAGGTATTCGTATTGTTTATTGTATATAGTATTTTTTTCAAGCTTTAAAAAATTATTTGTACGGAGTTTATTTTGATTAATTTGCATTGCAACATCCGTTCCTGATTTATTTGAATTAAATTCCAACTGTTATAATTTATTTTGTAACATTTTCTTTTATTGAAATATTTCATATTGAATAATATATAACAATCGCAGTGTTCTCCCGCTTTGGCAACCGCTGCCCACGCGTCACAATATGCAACATTATTTGGCATTGAGACAGTATATTAGCCTGTATTGTTCAATAGTCTCTCTCTCGTTGTGACTATGAAATTTATATTTTATTTTAGTAGCAATGCTTCTGTTGTATCCTTATCAATAAGCAATCTGGTGAAACAACATTTAGATTTGCTATGGAGTGATATTGTTTTCTCCACCAGAAGATTGGTAGGTATTCTATGTCGGAATTTTGCAATACAAGAATCGATGCAACTCTGACATTCCGGACGTTATTCTTTGCTCTGGCATTTCACGTTTTGCTTTCATAACATAGTTACATTCAATATCAATTAAAACTCTTGCTTGTTTTTACATCGTGTGAATTCTCATTGACAATCAATCCAATCCAAGATTAGGATTCTTTACTGCTTTCTTTAATCCTCAGTGATGATCTTGTTAAGCAATAACTGGTAGTTGCTATAAAAAACAATTCACCCTTCGTCCTGTTTGATTTTTTAAGCTACACTACAAACAATAACATTTCATAGATGTATTTGTTATGAAGATTACTCTCTCACTCTTATGATGATGACACTTGTGACGTCTTTTATGAGCCATGGTTGATGAAAAACCGATAGAATTTATTGTAAATGATTCAGCTCTATTTTTTAAGCAACAACTTGTTGATCTTTTTAAAGCTACGCTAATAATATTTCACATATGCTGTATAATAATATTATATGTTGTATGAAACCAGTTAGGCAAAGAGCTTTTTATTTTAGTAAGACAGGTAATAATATTATATGTTGTATGAAACCAGTTAGGCAAATAGCTTTTTATTTTAGTAAGACAGATAATAATATTAAATGCTGTATGAAACCAGTTAGGCAAAGAGCTTTTTATTTTAGTAAGACAGATAATAATATTATATGCTGTATGAAACCAGTTAGGCAAATAGCTTTTTATTTTAGTAAGACAGATAATAATATTAAATGCTGTATGAAACCAGTTAGGCAAAGAGCTTTTTATTTTAGTAAGACATAATAATATTATATACTTAGATTCGTCTTCATTTGTTAGGAAGTAGTCTGTTACTAGTATAGCATTGTGTCGCTTTATATTGATTAAAAACCGATATATATTTGCAATGAAATCATCGTAATTTTTTTACAAAGTGGTCACCACTTATCAAGGCCCGGAGGCCACTCAGGGATAAGGGTTATTGCGTGTACAGTACGTTAGTGTTGAGATTTGATAAATTGTATTACTTAAGTGGGTGGTTCATCAGGAATTTGTTTATGTTGGACTTTAAGGCATCCAGGTTGTAGTCAGGAGGGAAACAGGCAGACGGAACAGAGGTCCACAGGCGTGCACTTCAAAGAAAGAAGCTTTGTTCATGGAATCTACATTTCGGTTTTGGCACAGATAAAGAGTGGGGGCAATTTTTTACAGTGGTTTCAGCTAGACGGGTGTTTCTCGTGATAGATCGTCGAGGTGGGACCAGCGATTGAAGCGCAGACGAGCACTTGCCATGGAAGTAACGATAAAACAAAGAAAGGCTCACAACGTCTCTCCTGTGTGAGATAGGTTGCAGGGAAGAGAAAAGGGCATCGCCCACTAAGTCTATTTTGTACTCTGTCAAGGCAGGCTATAGTGTGTTTTGAAGCTTCAGCCAAGATGTGGCAACAGTACTCAATCCTTGGACGTACTTGGCTTTTATATAGATGGAGAATTGTACCAACAGTGAGTGGAGCGGTAGAAGGATCATTTATGTAACAAGATTCGTTTTTATTAAGCCAGTTGCCTGTACCAAAATCGGTATAAAGTTTATTTTTGTCGTTCTTAGATCATTTTCAGTTATCTTATCCTTTTCTGGTCAACTGCATTTCCTGTTCTGCTTTATCAACGCCAAAGTCGTTATAAACTGTGACCTCGATAATGAGTGCAGTCCTTTTGGGCTTGTTCCATATTACTATATCTGGCTTTATGGCCTTGTCTTTTATGGTCTTTATCTTTCAAAAATTGAGTTCGTAAAGAAGTTGAGAACATAATTTTCCTCTCCCCAATTAACCATTTTCATACGTTGTAGTATATCTTTTATTTTGGTCTCTTGGTCTTACTGGATTCCAGGACAAGAATTTATCTAGTCTGGTGGAGTATCCAGCTTCGTGCTATTAATTGAAGTAACATCACTTGGCGAAGGTGCACTAATCCTCGTAAAAGCTAAGGTGGGTTAGCCATAGTGAGGAGATCTTATTTGGGCAGTAAATACTATGTGACTTTGAATATTTGGCCAGGGTTTACTTCTATGGAAAAAGTATCCTCATGCCAGGTTGTTCTGAGGAACCCCTGTACAGAGAGACCTTAGACACTCGAGGACAGTGTCTACTAGGCATTCAAGTTCTCTCTTTCACCAATGTGTTTTCATATGGGTAACTAAATTGATTTTTGGGAAAAATAATTTTTACATTGTTTACAAGAATATGGCTTTTCGTTTTTTTTTGTTTTTTTTTTTACTTAAGTAAGTTTTAAGAGATCAAGGATCTCCCTTTTGGAGCTAACACTTGATTCTGTTATGGTTTTAATTTATATCCGAGGCCTCTTTTAATATTAGATACTGTTCCCTTTGTGGCTGCTAATTGTATTTCGTTACAGCTTGGTCTTATAGGGATTTGCTTTTAAGTATTTATGAAGATTCTTTTTTATTAAGCCAGTTGCTCCTATCACAACCGGTATAATGTTTAGTTCTTTCAGAGACCATGTCGTTTTTAGATCATTTTTAGGTCCTGATATTTTTTATCTTTTCCCGTTCAGCTCTTTTGAGGCCAAAATCATTTGGGACGGAAACATCCTTTGGGGTTTGTTCCATATTACAATATCTGGTTTGATGGTCTTGTCTTTTATGTATCTGCCTGCCTGTATGTCTTTGTCGTAGAACACTGTCACTTTTCCATTTAATGTTATCGGTGGTGGTTCATGTTCCCAGATGTTCGACGACCTATCTAGTTGCATCTCTCCACAGATCTTCCAATGTAAGTATCTACATACTTTGTTGTGGCGAGCAGTGTAATGACCATCGGCTAGAAGGATCTTGCACCCAGACATTAGGTGGCTTGGGCTTTCAACAGCTGAGTGACAGAGTCTGCATTGGTCGGTTTTTTGTAGAGCAGCCATTTTCTTAAATCCATTTGTGAGTAAGCCTTGATCTTGTGCAGCTCTAATTAATCGTTCTTCATCAAAAGGAAATTTGTCACTTTTAAGCCATTGTAGTGAAGCCTCTTTGTCAATATAGTTTTGGTTCACTTCTTCCATGAGTGTACCTGCTCTCTTATGTTGTTGCCATCCTTCTAGTCGTGTCTTCAGTTCCCTTTTTGTATACTCCTTTTTCTTCTTTCGGGCGATTAGGGTTGCTGGGTTGTCATATTCTATTGTGTTGTCCAGTGTTTTACCACTGAAATTTTCACCGACCTTTGTAGTTGACGTCTGCTGGGCAAACATTTGGTATGATGTTCATTCACCATTTTTATTTTGGGGTCAGAAAAAACATTTGATATATTGGCCTATGCTTCCCACTGAGGCTTGGTATACGTGGTTTATTTTAGTGAGGCCTAAAACCACCTTCTCTTCGTGGTAAGTACAGCCTATCCCTGCACTGATGTTTGTAAATGACTTTATGAAGGGCCAGCATTTTTCGAGTTTTACGTCAAGGCTATTGTGCAGTTTTGTGGTCAATTGATTATGCCAAATCCATAAGAGACAAAGGGTATTGCCAATTGATTGATGGCAGTAATTTGGTTTTTGGTGATAATTCTGATGAGATATTTTTTAAAAACTCGCTTGAAGTATTCTCCCTGCACTTTTTCTCTCATCTTACCATGTTCAAGTGTCTCATTATCCTCCACTCCCAGGTATTTATTGACAGCATCCTCTTCAAGGTCTTCAATAGAACCATTGTCAATATTAAGATGTTCTGATGATGTCTTTCTTCCTTTCTTTATGGTGCCCTTAGCGCATTTGTCGAATCCAAACTCCATGCAGATGTCCTCTGTATAATCTTTAACAATGCCTATCAGAGAGAAAAGTTGTGTCTCGGATTCTGCATAGTTTCAAATCATCCATAAAGAGTAAATGGTTTACTCTTTTATTTGTTTCCTTCTTTCTGCCCATGCTAAGATTGTATCCAGCATTAGATCGCTTAAGTAGCTTACTTTGTGCATCCATTGTGAGGCAGAAAAGGAGCGGTGAGAGGCTGTCTCCCTGGAATATTCCTCGCTTGATCTTTAGGTTTGGGGTCTGTATCCTTCCTTCCATGTGCTGTAATGTAATTGAGGTGCACCATCTGGCCATTTGTTTTTGAAGGAATGATGTAATACCAGTGTGCACATTGTACAACTCCAAACAGCGAAGTATACAGGAATGAGGTATACTGTCAAAGGCATTTTTGTAATCAATCCAGGACATTAACAGATTTCTTTGTCGTCGCCTGCAGTCTTCTAATATGGTTCTGTTTACAAGGAGTTGGTCTTTTGTGCCTAGCTTTTTCCTCGTACACCCCCTCTGCTCACTTTCAAAGTAATCACCAGCAATCAGATGGTCGCATGTTGCATCGGCGATTATCCCTGTTAGGAGCTTGTAGGTTGTTGTGAGGCAGCAGATTGGTCTATATTTGGTAGCCATAGGGGGTGTCCTCATTTTTGGGAATAAGTGATGTACTGCCTACAGTAAGCCACTCAGGCGGCTATTCCTCTCCACTAATGATTCTATTAAATGCGTTGGCATAGTGACGATGAAGTGCGCTCAGTTTTTCCAGCCAGAAATTTGGTATATTCCTGGAGTCTTGAAATTACTGCATTGGGCTACCTTCCTGCCTTGTCTTTTTTTTACGTTCTCCTATTTGATGGTATCAATCCAGTTGTTGTTTATGTACTTTAGTGTCCTTAACTTTATTTCTTCTTTAACGAGGCTCCTATAGACAATTCTTGGGTTTGTTGCTAAAAGTTTATTTATCCTTTTTGCTTCAAAGTTTTTGGTTTTATTTTTTATTTGTGCAGCTAAGGATTTTATCAGCCTGATGTTCTGCCATATTAGCTCTTAGCTGTGCTTGGTCTTGGAGGGAATAATAAGTTTTCAACTTATTTATCTTTTTATTTAGTTTTTCCCGGGGGGGTTCACAGGATAGGAATGCATATATCTGGGCAGTTTCCTTTCGGAGTTTATCTATTCTCTGCTGGAGTTTTTGTTTCCAAGCTGGGTTATATGGTTTAGCCTTCATGTTTCCTCCTTTACTGGTGTTGAAGTAATACCATGTTTTAATTGAATGAACCATGCTGCCCCATATGTTGCATGATAGTTTTCAGGGCACCGTTGACTTTTTACCAGTCTGGGCCGATCTTCAACAGCTAGACATCGTGCTATTTTTATCCTGTTTGCCAGCTCTTCCTCTAGTTCCAACTGGTCCGTGTCAAATGTCACGTTGAGTTGGCCATACTGTTGGTATGTCTGCCCATGTTTAAATTGTGTTGGGTCTGTTGGGAGTAATTCCTGGGGAGATGTTGCATTATTTGATGGAGTGGCATGTCGGGTATATTTCTGGTTTGTTTTTGGTAGACATCTAAGACTTGGACTTGTTAACATTGTGTCAGGGAGCTGTGTCAGGTGAGAATTTGTTGTAGTGTTTTCTTGTTTTGTTTCGCAGATATTGGGTATAGGGAGGGGATTGCTGATTGGGCAAATGTTTTTTATCCATTTCATGGACATTTTTGTGAGCTGGGATATTTGCTCACCAGAAAGAAATTGTTTTTCAGAAAATTAGATTTCTGGCATGTTAAACTTTCCTTCTCAATCCACTTCTTGTTTGGGCAGTGGTGCTTAAAAATCATTTGCCATTGCTTACAACCGTATGAGTTTTTGGTATTTTATTTCTGCGTATTCCTTGACCAAATCAATGTCCATTTTTCCTTCCTATTCCACTGGGTTTGGGCAAATTCAGCAGTGTTAGATTTGGTAAAATCAATCGCTGCTTCACTAAAAGCTTTCTTTTCAATTGCCTCTCTAACATCTTTTGGGAGATATTTATGTATTTGCGATACAATTTAAAGTAAGTTCTTAGTTGTGGTTATTGTTGTCTTTTTTTTTGGTTGATAAGTTTTTATTGAGCCTAGAATACTGAGCATTTCCCCCCCCCCATTTCTCATACCTGCAGTATGCGAAAGAGTGAAGAATATTTTTTTCTCCTCAAGAGACCACTTGACTTGGTTATAGTGTCTTTTCTTAGTGGTTCCTGTTTGGTCTTGCGGGATTCTAGGACTAGAATTTGACTGGTCTGCTGATTTCACACACGCCTAACTAATTTTGTTTTTTCAGAACAAGAATATCCACATATTTCACAAGAATATGGCTTTTCCCTTTTTTTTTTATTTTACTTCAGTCCAAGTTCTCAGAAATTAAGGGGCCCACAGCCTGGGGCTAACACTTAAACTCTAACACTTGAAATCTATATGAGATACATAGATATTCGAATGTTCCACTTTACTTCTTTATTTTTCAAACACTAAAGAAATTGAGAACATATTTTCCTCTCCCCAATTAACCATTTTCATACTTTGTAGTATATCTTTCATTCAGGTCTCTTAGTCTTACTGGATTCCAGGACAAGAATTTATCTGGTCTGGTTGACTATCCAGCTTCGTGCTATTACTTGAGGTAACATCACTTGGAGAAGGTGCACCGTTCCTCGTACATTTCTCTTTTTTATTTATTTTACTTCAGTAAGTATTAAGAGATCAAGGGGCTCCCTCCTGGAGCTAACACTTGATTCTGTTATGCTTTAAATTTATATCCGAGGGCTCTTTTAAGAATAGATGCTGTTCCCTTTATGGCTGCTATTTGTATTTCGTTACAGCTTGGTCTTCCAGGGATTGCTTCTAAGTATTTATGAAGATTCTTTTTTATTAAGCCAGTTGCTCCTATCACAACCGGTATAATGTTTATTTCTTTCAGAGACCATGTCGTTTTTAGATCATTTTTTAGGTCCTGATATTTTGTTATTTTTTCCCGTTCAGCTCTGTTAAGGCCAAAATCATTTGGGACTGTAACATCGATAATGAGCGCAGTTCTTTCAGGCTTGTTCCATATTACAATATCTGGCTTGATGGCCTTGTCTTTTATGTATCTCCCCGCCTGTATGTCTTTGTCATAGAACACGGTCACTTTTCCATTCGATGTTATTGGTGGTGGTTCATGTTCCCAGATGTTCGTCGCTCTGTCAAGCTGCATATCTCCACAGATTTTCCAATGAAGGTACTTACATACTTTGTTGTGGCGGGCAGTGTAGAGGCCATCTGCCAATAAGATTGGGCATGCAGACATTAGCTGGCTTGGGCTCTCAATTGCTGAGTGGCAAAACCGGCATTGGCCATTTGTTTGTAGGCCAGCCTTTTTTTCTCCGGTGTGAGTTCTCATATGTATTACTAAACGAAATAATTCACTGGTTCGTTCTTATGAGGTCAGCTATTAATCCAAAATTTGTTTGCTATAAGATAATCATATATAAAATAATATGAAAAAATACAAACAAATACTGCACCCAAGAAAAAGGACATAAATAAGAGGATTTCAGATATTAAGTCTTGATAAAATCTCTCCAGGTCCGAGTATTTCCATCATTTGTAGCAACAAAAAATAGAGAATTAAGAGCTCATAAAACTCTTGGATTTTTTATTAAAAGAAAGTGTTTTGCTATCAATACTTCAACTTTGTAGCAAATAAATTTAAATCCTGGATGATAAAATTAAAGAAAGTGACGTCATTGAAAGGAAAAAAATAATTCATTGGTTCGTCCTTAAAATAAACTGTCAGCGACGAAAGTCTTTGTTTTTAATGAAAACACAAATATCAGCTCTCATAATATTATTATGTGAATTGACTATATACGTGCCTTATCATCAACAGTTAAACTATCACATCGCCAGTCGTTACCATCAGTGGCAAAGCTATTGCAAACAACTGGACAATAACCTTTAAAATTGTGAAAAAAAGATGCAGATTATGGCAATGTATGTGAAACTACGAGAATTACAACGATAGAAACAAAGAGTTACTTTTACTATTTAAACTTGTAACATACAACACCATCCGCCTGAAGCTTAACCAGATATCTTAAGCTGCAAGATTCTAAATTATTAGTCTCTCAATTAAAAAAAGCAACGGGCGTCCTGAGCACAAAAACAAAACCACATATTGAAAATAGCAAATCCAGAATCTGCTGAATTTTTTGCAGCAAAGAATTTTTTTCAGATAAAACAATTTATGGCCTCTTTCAGTGCTGAAACGGCTGGAGAAGATAACCTATAGGCCCATTATCTTCTTGTATATAATAAGAGACGCAATTTTTCCCCTCTGGACAACAATAGATGGAACATAAAAACTTACTATGTTTACGTCATTAGCCATTACGTTATCTTGGTGACCTTTCACAAACGAACTAAAGAATGCAATTACACATTATTTCGTTATATTAAAAAATGACATTTAGTCCGAGGACCGCCATGACCGTCATCGTTCTAAGCTAAAGAGGAAGTAGCTAAAATTTCACCCTCACAACACCATTATACACCCAGTACTTTTATACTTTTACATACTTTTACTGGGTGTTAACCGTCATTAACTGACTACACATTTCTTACACATACTCGTACCTAAAAATACTTTTTTCTGTTAAATATCTGTCGTCATTGATTGGATGAGAACTACTCATTCTACAATTCCAACACTCGATTATTTCACTAAGTAAGCGAACACTTATCAACTATTAAACACGCTACCATTTTTAAAGATATATTTTCAATGAAATAATGTTTTACAAATAATTTCTTAAGGCTTTTTTTACAGATATTTTTTCAATGAATAAAAAATAATATTTTACAAATAAATCCAGTTATTCAATGATTTTTTTTTAAATTGTTGTGCGCTTTTGGAAATGCCCGGTGTATGGCCCACTGAAATACAAATCTTCCTGATTTTCTTAATATAAAAGTATTTAACCACATTTTAATAGGAAAATTATTTTGATTATTCTGATTACTGTTTTCAGCTTCGACTAATCAAATAATAATCAAATGTTCAGTCTTTAATAATATGATGAATTTCATGTTTTTATATATTTTAGTTTTTAATGAATTCGACACACAAAAGAGAAAATTACAAAAGAAATCGCAACAATTGTTCAGTCTTTAATAATATGCTTAATTTCATGTTTTCATATATTCTAGCTTTTAAGGAACTAATCTGGATTTGTCAGAACAAGAGAATTCACACTCTTCACAAGAATGTGGCTTTTCCCCAGTGTGAATTCTCATATGTCTCACAACATTTGATTTCCGAGAACAAGAATATCAACAGAATTCACAAGAATGTGGCTTTTCCTTAGTATACGTTCTTATAAAATTTACTACTAAATATGATTTGTGAGAAAAAGAATATCCACCCACGTCACTACATACCTGCATGTTTCACTAAAACTGATCCCGGAACAAGAGCAATGTTCTGAACAATACAATATTTTGTCCTTGGATTTTTGTCAAAGCAAATTTGAGAACAGACATGGATTTTCAAAAAAGTTTGAATTAACCCTGTGTTTCCTCTGTATAATATATTTATTAATGCTATGATTTTTCGTACTATATAAAATATAGTTTCTTTAAAGACATATTTTCTGCAGTTTGTGATTCGATCTTTAATCAAATTTAGAACAGACACATATTTATAATATGTAGGATATATTTCTTTGTGCTATGGTTTATACAGAATATAATCTTTTCCAAATGCGTATAATTTCTACAATTTGTGATTCATATATGTTCATATATTTCATATATGTTCATATATTTCAATTTCTTTGAACATTAAACGCAAATTGCACAAACAAAATCTTTGAGATGTATACTTTCTCGATTATTTCCGAAAATTTGTTGAATAAAAAAATTTTAAAAAATCATTTTCGAACAAGTTTTTCTTGTCTTCACAAATGAATCAATCATGTTTTTATATAAAATTATGTTTAAAGATTAAAATGATGTTGGAAAATAGTCGTATCATCACTCAAATTCAATAAAGGCGTTCAAGCAGGAACATCTATAAAAAAAACAATGAATGAAATTCAATATTTTTACATTAATCATTCACATATTAATATTCAATTTATTTAGTGTTGTCAACCTTATTGAGTATTATTGTGTTGAAATTAAAGATTCAAATATCGTTTCATGCACAAAAAATATGTTGCTCCTTTCTCTCACTGACACGCAAGTTAACAATACGAAAACAATTCATCGTTCTTTTTCCACTGACACGTGAAGTACAAAATAGCACTGAGTGAACAAAGAAAATCACTATTTTAATCAAAGCTTTTTATATTTTCAAATCTGATGCAAATTTTAAGACGATTTCAACCCCAAACATATGTCGCTTTTTTGTGTAGTATCAATCGAGTTTTGAGTTCTGAGCATCAAACACACCACCTTTGCCCGTTTGCCTTTGTGCTTGCCGTCATGCAGTAACAAATATTCAAATAAAACATCCGAAGACCAAAGTGAAAAACGGTTCCGTGACAATGGTGGATTAGGGCCATGAAAGTCGTAACACGGTGTAATCTTTATTTTGTTCATAGTGTAAAAATGTCTTGGAATTAGTTAAGTGTGCCGAATTTTTTTCCTATCAAGTTAAGGTTATATTAGTCAATGATAAAAAAAATTGTTGCGATTTCTTTTGTAATTTTCTCTTTTGTGTGTCGAATTCCTTAAAAATTATATTTGCCAAAGATAAAAAAAAATCCGATTTCTTTAGTAATTTTCTTACTTTTACATTGATGGGTCTAAGGTCTGGTTTACAATTACTACACGACTCTACCAGCATGGTATTGAATTTTTTTTTCCACTAGTAGAGTCGTGTAGTTATTGTAACCCAGACCTTAGACCCATCAATGTAAAAGTAATAGTGACATTACTAGTAACCAGACCTTAGATAACAGTAAAATATTACCCGAGCTATAAATAGATATGACGCAATAGTTTATGATATTGACCTACTTTCAGATATATAAGGAAAAACTCCACGGAAACAATTCATTATGCCTTTTCCACGAACAAGACGCCTTACAAATCTAGAATTCACTGTTCCGGGCTACGAATTCCTAGGACCAGGTACAGACCCCAAAAAATTTAAAATCACACCAAGAAACAAACTAGACTTAGCGGCGAAATTACACGACATCGCCTACGGCGATCCGGCGAAATCTACGGAGGAGGCAGAAAAGGAATTTATCAAAAACAGCGCAGACACAGGAATCGCTATTAAGGCAAAACACGCACTTGGACTGTACAAATATTTCGGAGATAATCCCGCCGTGGGTGCTGCTGCTGATAGCACTGACAGTATACCTAGGCCGCAAATTGACGAGAGTACTAGTGACTAAACTTCGGAATCGGGATCAAAGGGATGGGAAAGCATCCACATCGGACCCCACCTGCAAACAGAAACAGGGAACATCCAACGAACCTACACAGTCAAAAGAACGTCCCGGAACCTAATAAGAACTAGCAACATGAACGACTGCCGCGCTACTTTCAAGAAATACGAATCTAACGGAAAATACGAAAACATAGGGGACTACACATGGGCACAGCCTGTATCCAAGGGTTACATTGTGCCATCCTTCCTCACAACATGGGTACGACAAAATCAATGGGAAGCAATGATGAACACAGCAACAGCATACCGAATGAAGAGCATTGGTTTCGAATTAAGTAACGTGATATGCGGCGAGTGGCTGACGAAAAGCAACAAGGAAGTATTCGTACCAGACTCTCAACCGTGGTTCCAGGTTAACATAGACAAAGGTCAATACATCGACTACGGCAATATAGAAGGGATCACAAGCGTACCAAACAACACATTCCAGGACATACAACCGTCCATAGGACTGAGCGCAGAACTACCCCATTACATTTAAACTACGGGATACCGATACGAATGCTAAACAAACTACCAGTAACCAAAAAATCGACGCACACAACAACACCTGTGACGTAAGCATGTACCTGCTACACGACTGGCGAGAAATGCCGCATCACAAAATACGACAGGGAGACATCTTCGGTCACATATGGGAAAACCCGAGCTTACTACGACGACCTCTGACAAACATAATGAGCGAGGGGAACTACAGGGAGCAATTATGTCGAAACCAAGCCTTGTGGAAAACAATCCAAAACTGTGTCAAAACAGCCTGGGACTGCGGAGTATCAGTGGCAACAGCACCTTGCTATGGTACCTAGCACAACACGCCGAGGACAACCTTGCCCACAGAGCAACTAAAAAACGAGGACGATCGGAAATGCAGGAAGACCTTGTACAGACAGAAGTGTCAGACCTACACTACGATCACATGAAAAGGCGAAAAGCAAACACAACGCCTACGGATAAACCTAAACAGTGTAGCAAAAACAAAGACATTTACGCTGGTGCAAGAACGGGTTACATACAAACAGGTGGAAGTTTCACCGTCGCTAACAGGACAGTCATAAACAAATCACTATACACATCTGAGGACCCGTCAACAATGGTGTTAATAAACGTGCCTGAAATAATGCGATCGTCAGCTCAGTCAGGAAACCTATACTTCACCTTCGAATTAACTTATAATAATGAACTAGAAATATGGTATGAATCTTACAAGTACCCTACACGCTTACCACTAAGTGGCCACGACTGTGCACTGATCGGAGTGGACAACGACTGGCACTACGAATTACACAATGTAGTGCCACCAAAAAGGCATCTGCACGGACAGATCTCCAAAGATTTGTTACACGGTAATGGGACATTCATCGCTAAAGCTACGACCACAGGACAAAACATAGGATAAAATTACGGTAAATTCGTAAGCAAATAGGAAGCCACACCCACAAACAGAGAGGCGGAGCTATAAAACGCAGAGTCAGCATAAAAGTTACAAACTCAGCATTAAAATTTTCATTTGCGTCGCACTTACATTTATTGCTGTCTCAGGGAAATTCTACACCCGAAAAATGTGCAGACCTAGGTTGGCAGTATTTTTGCGCGAACAGTTGGCAGAGTTGGTGGAAATTTTCTGTTTCTATGTCTATCCTTGTAGCCATGTCACTAGTAAGGGTGCTGGAGGTAAACGTTTTGTCTGGGCTGACGTTATCCGCCTGATAGTCAGGGACCCGAACCTTGGATTAACCACTAAGGAGGCTGTCCTATCAGCAGGTGCAAAGTACTGGGGCTGCTGTATTGCCATTTGGTGAATGGAATCTGGACCATGCAGTAGCTTCTGGTGGGGCCTCTCGATGCCATACTAGTGGGTAATTGTTACGGCTTTACCTTATCATGTGGTACAAAAAAAAAAAAAATTCTTCGTTTCTTTTTCTCTCTTAGTTTCCCCTCTCTGTCCTGCTCTAAGTAAATCTGTCGACCTAGTCCACAAATTCCAAAATTTCATCATGACAAGTTTCAAGAAAAAATACACGATTAAACCCGGTTCTCCAACTTCCAACGTAGACCCCTACTACCATGTCTCCTTCTCCAACATCAGGGGTCTACGTTCTAACCTTCCAGAGGTTGAAACCCAATTACAGGAGACTAAACCAGACCTTTTATTTTTAAGTGAAACTGGCATTGGACAGGCTATTTCCCTTGATGAGTTTGCAATTACAGGATACTCTAACTTAACTTCTAAATCTGACCCCCAAGATCGCCATGGGCATGGAATATGTGCCTATATTAAAGATAGCTTTCCATGTGGGAGGGACATCTCCAGGGAAGATCCTAACTTACCTTATATGTGCTTCCGGGTTGCTTTAGCTCACACTACTGCATTTATATTTACTCTCTATCGCCCCCACAACAGCGGAGTTACTATCTTTCAAAGCATATCTGAGAAAATTGACCAAGTCCTTTCTACTTATCCTTCAGCTAACATTCACGTATGTGGAGACTTCAATGTTCACAACGTCGAATGGTTGACCCACTCAAACAAGACCGATGATGAGGGGAGGTTCTGTCATGATTTCTCCATTGCCTATGACCTCACTCAGATTGTTCAGGAACCTACCCGTGTGCCCGATAATGACGGCCAGTATGCGAGCCTACTAGACCTTTTTCTCACAACTTGCCCTGAACTATGTTCAGTTTCTGTTCTGTCGCCTCTTGGATCTTCCGACCACTCTGTTGTATCAATTAAGATAAAAATGAAATGTAATAAGTCCCCAGACGTACCTCTTCATCGTACAGTATATCGATACACTAAGGCTGACTGGGATAGCTTCCGTACATTTATATCTGATCTACCTCTGCATTCCATGTTTAAAAAGGATGTGTCCTCTATAGTATTAGACCTAACTGAATGGTTAATTGTAGGTATTGACCATTTCATACCCTCTAAAAAGTTTCAGCAAAAACCTAACAGCCAGCCATGGTTCTCTCCAGAATGTGCTGCTGCCATTGCGCACAGAAATCACTTTTTCCACTGCTTCAAACGTAATAGATGTATGGAAACTAAAGCCGTTTTCAGGACTGCCAGCAACCATTGTAAGAAAGTAATAAGGAACGCAAGAAAGTTGTATGCTCAATCTGTTAAGTCCAAAGTAGCTGAGCAGCGGCTTGGTTCCCACCAGTTTTGGCAAATAGCAAACAGAATCCTGAACAGAAGCGTGTGCTCCATCCCAACTATTATCAATGGATCTGAGGTAATCTCGTCAGCATCAGACAAAGCCAAACTCTTTGTCAAGAACTTTGCAGCTAATTCTACCCTTTGCGACCAAGACCGCCAACCCCCAATATTTCCTCTTGTATCAGAAAACACGCTATGTGATATACGTATATCTGTACGTGATGTTGCCAAACTAATCAAAAACCTTGATTCCAGTAAAGCAACTGGCCCTGATGGTATTCCAATCATAGTACTCAAAAAACTTCAACCTGAACTAGCGCCCATACTTACAAAACTGTTTAAACGTTGTCTTAAGGAGAATAGTTTCCCATCTCCCTGGAAAATCTCATCAGTATGCCCTGTATTTAAGAATTCAGGTGATCGCTCATCCCCCTCTCAGTACAGGCCAATAAGTCTCCTGTGCGTCATGAGTAAGTTGCTAGAATCTGTATTAAATACAGAAGTAATCAAACATCTCAACAAAAATAACCTTCTTAGTGACACTCAATATGGTTTCCGTTCTGCTAGATCTACAGCAGATGTCCTTACAGTTATATCGCATAGGATTAGCAAATCTCTCGACGGTGGCAATCTTTCTAGGGCAATTGCTCTTGACATATCTAAAGCCTTTGATAGGGTATGGCATAAAGGTTTACTTCATAAGATCGCTAGCTATGGTATAGCTGGAAAAGTCTTCTCAATTATTAAATCATTTCTTTCTGATAGATTCATAAGAGTAGTAGTTGAGGGGCAAAAATCAGAAGCTCACAATATTAATGCCGGTGTCCCTCAGGGATCCATCCTGGGCCCAACTCTTTTCCTGATCTACATTAATGATCTTCCAAATCATATCCTTACATCATTTGTAGACATTTATGCTGACGACACTACCATTTATGGTACCACATCTAAGACAGTAAACGAGCAAGTTCTCTCCAATTCTCTCTCCTCTGATCTTGAGCACGTAGTACAATGGGGAAAGGAGTGGCTGGTTACTTTTAATGCATCTAAAACCAAGCTTCTCTCTTTACATCATCAACATTCTAATCCACATTTGTCATCAATTGAAATGAATGGCTCTCGTCTTCAGGAGGCCTCAAGTTTTGACAAGCTTCTGGGCTTGACCATTACTCCTGATCTTAAATGGAACACGTATATCAAATCTGTTGCCAAGGCCGCTGGAAAAATGGTGGGATCGTTCTATCGATCCAGTAGATATCTCACTGCTGATGCTATTCTCTATCTATATAAGAGCCAGGTACGTCCAAGGATGGAATACTGTTGCCACATCTGGGCAGGAGCTGCTAGAAAGAACTTGTCCTGCCTTGATAGAGTTCAAAATAGACTTCGTAGCCTCGTAGGAGATGTCCTTTTCTCCTCCTTGCAACCTCTATCTCACAGAAGAGATGTTGCGAGTTTGTCTCTGATGTATCGTTATTTTCATGGAAAGTGTTCAACTGAGCTTCAATCTATGGTCCCCCCTCGCCAAACTTTCACAAGAAACACTCGTCTAGCTGTAAACACTATCAATAATTTCCCCCACTCTTTATCTGTGCCTAAACCTAAACGTAGATTCCATGAACAAAGCTTCTTTCTTAGAACTGCACGCCTGTGGAATTGTGTTCCGTTTTCCTGCTTTCCGGCTGACTACAATATGGTTTTGTTCAAGTCTAAAGTAAATAAGTTCTTGATGAGCCGTTCCATATAAGTTATTAAATTTACCAAATTTTCATTACTAATGATTACTATATTGACCAACTTCTACTGTACACTCTTTAACCCTTATCCTTGAGTGGCCCCTGGGCCTTGATAATGTGGTGATGCCTTTGTAAAAAAAAAAAAAAAAAAAAAAAAAAAAGACCTTAGCAAAAAATTCTTATAAATATAACGGCATCGAAACGAAGCAGCAACACGATAGAAAGAAGGAATTCAACGAATACATACTTTCAGACAGTGCAGCCGGTCGGATGTCGATCATTTCCATATAATCAGTTGGCATTTCGAGCACCCGACCAGCGAGTACGGCTTTGCTAAACTGAAGAAAACCTTGCAGGACCTCGGTGAACATGCATACATTATGACGTGCCCCAAAGTGTACAGTCCTTACGGACTGTGTACTTACCTGACTACCGACCCCACGATACGGACAATTTTATCGGCAGCAAACCTGACATCAGACAGACAACTAAGCATGCTACGACGACTGACCAACAAGACTATCCGTGAGCCCAGTCCGGAGATTGAGGACTCTCGCCTGGCCCACAAGGCTGACAGCTTACGTGGACAAAAGTATGACTTCCTGACCAAGATTATGAAGAAGGCTAACTCGACGGATCTAGGTAACATTATGCTGTACTGCGCCAGAACGGCGAAACAGTCGACTAAACAGATATGGCACTCATTACACAAGGACATAGCAAACTTGTCCAACATCATAGCAGCGGCGGTGGCGGACGTGTAGATTCAAAGCCAGGTAACGCCAATACACGAGCAGATACGAGAGAAACACGAGCTGTTCTTGTCAATGACGCACCAGTACTGGCCAGTACAGAAATCATTGGACATCTACGACGAGTGGCTCGACTTTCGCCACATCGACGCTGAAGACTTCGCCACAGCGACGTTCGAGGTATGCCGTAAGATACGCCCAAAGAAGAACGCCCTACACATAACGGGTCCGTCAAACTCGGGCAAATCATATATCCTCAGAAGCATACGCAACGGCCTGATGAACGCTGGACTAATGCGCTGCCAGGCAAGAAGCGACAATTTCACCTTCGGCAGCTGCGTGGACAAAAGCCTAATTTTCACAGAGGAAATGTGGTTCACACCGCAGAACGTCGAGGAAGCGAAGTGTATCCTGGAAGGTACAGATACGTACGTCAACGTTAAACACCAGAGTGAGAGGATCCTAAAGCGAACCCCTTGCCTGTCGACCAGCAACGACGACCGATGGCGACACGTTGCTAACGAAAAACAGACCATGGAGAACAGAATGTTCCTATACAGGACAAGAACAGCTATGGGGAACTCTTTAACTAAATCCGCTCATGTGGCTAACCATCTACCAGTGAACTTGAATACCATGCTGGTAGAGTCATGTAGTAATTGTAAACCAGACCTTAGACCCATCAATGTAAAAGTAAGAGTGTCATTACTAGTTACCAGACCTTAGATAAGAGTAACATATTTTCTGAGCTATAAATACTTATAATTATTTTTCTTTTTAACACCGTCACTTTCTTTAATTTTCTCAGCCAGCATTTTATTTCATTTGCTATAAAGTTGGATTAGCGATAGCAAAACATTTTGTTTTGATAAAAAAAATCCATGGGTTTTATGAATTTTTTATTCTCTATTTTTTTGTTGCTACAAATGACGGATCTGCATAGATTTTATCAAGACTTTATATCTGAAATAGTTTATTTTGTCCTTTATCTTGGGTGCAGCATTTGTTTGTATTTTTCATATTAGGTTTTATAGATTATCTCATAGTGTTTTTGATTAATAGCTGATTTTATAAGATTATAAAGTGCGAGTTCTGAAATGTTTCACAAGTTGTTTATAAGAACTTTAATATTTACATTGTTCACATGAATTTGGTTTTCACATTTTATGGTGTTTCATATGTCTTGCTAGATGTTGTTTAGTAAAACATGAAAATATAAGAATGTGAAATTGCATGTGTCTCACAAAAGTATGGCTTTTCTCGTTTTTTTAAAACTTTTTCTTCTAGGGGATAGGACATCCAACCAGATGTCTGACATTTACCCCTATTTTAGTGAGTCCAACCAAGAGATTTTTTCAGGATTCTAGCCGTCACTTTCAGTGCAATTGTTTGTATTTCACTTGCACTTGGTTCACCGGGTATGCTTTTCTTCAGAGGGAGTTCTTATATGTTTATTTAGGTTTAATTTATTTGAACATGAATATTGGCATTGTCCACAAGAATATGGTTTTTCTCGTTTTATTTTACTTCAGTCGAAGTTCTCAGAAACCAAGGGGCCCACAACCTGGGGCTAACACTTGAAATCTATATGAGATACATAGATATTCGAAGGTTCCATTAAAGTTGTCTATCTCTCAAGCACTGAGTTAGTAAAGAAATTCAGAACATAATTTTCCTCACCCCAATTAACCATTTTTATACGTTGTAGTATATCTTTCATGTTGGGCTCATAGTCTTACTGGATTCCAGGACAAGAATTTATCTAGTCTGGTGGAGTATCCAGCTATTACTTGAGGTAATATCACTTGGAGAAGGTGCACCATTCCTCGGAAAAGCTGTGGAGTAGCTGTAGTGAGGAGATCTTATTTGGGCTGCGAATACTATGTGATTTTGAATATTTGGTCAGGGTTTACTTCTATGGAAAAAGTATCCTCATGCCAGATTGTTCTGACAAACCCTTGTACAGAGAGACCTTAGACACTCGAGGATAGTTTCTAGTAGGCATTCAAGTTCTCCCCAGTTATCCAGTGTGAGTTCTTATATATATATCTAGATTTGATTGTGTTGAACATGAATATTGACATTGTTCACAAGAATATGGCTTTTCTCCAGTGTTAGTTCTCATATGCTTTGCTAGATTTGGTTTCTCAGGACGGGAATATTACCATTGTTCCCGAGAATATGGCTTTTCTCCAACCTGAGTACTCATATGTATCGCTAGATTTGGTTTCTCAGAACAGGAATATATACCATTGGTCCCAGGAATACGACTTTTACTGGGTTTTCTCCAGTGTTAGTACTCATATGCATCGCTAGATTTAGTTCCTCAGATGCGGTTTCTCCAGAATGAGTTCTTACAGGCTTCTCTAGATTAGATAATCCACAACAAACAATTTAACAACAATACTTGTTTTGCTGAATTTGATTCAACAGAATAAAACATTTCACACTAATCCTCAGCGTGCTTTGTCATATGTAGCATTATATTGTATTTATGAGAAAAAATGGATGCACACATTGTACAAAAATAAGAGTTTTCTCTTGTGTGGCTCATAATATGTTGAACTACATGCATTTTTTAAGAAGAGGAAAATTCACATAGAATTTAAGATTCAAAAAAAGAGTTCAAGCAGGAACATCTGCAAAGAAAAAAATATATTACTTTTTTCATTGATTGCCAATATTATTTTAAGTGATTTTTGTAATAAAATATAAAAAAATAAAATATCGTTATGGAATTTGTTTGACTCTTTATAAAAATTATTTAGAGATTTCATATTTATGCTGACACAATCATAACTATGCGGAATATGTTGTATATTGATTAAATCATAATTATAATGAATATCTTTTATTGATACAATCATAACTATGATGAATATCTTTTATATTGATACAATCATAATTATGATGAATATATTATATAGATACAATCATAACTATTATGAATATCTTATATTGATACAATCATAACTATGATTATTATCTTATATTGGTACAATCATAACTATGATGAATATCTTATATTGATACAATCATAACTATGATGAATATCTTATATTGATACAATCATAACTATGATGAATATCTTTTATATTGATACAATCATAACTATGATTAATATCTTTTATATTGATACAATCATAGCTATGATGAATATCTTTTTTTTTGATACAATCATAACGACGATGAATATCTTTTATATTAATACAATCATAACTGCGATGAATATCTTATTTTTTTTGCAAATCAATTTTCACCCCAAACAAAGCACAGTGCCACATTGAAGTACGGGGCTATTATCGGGGACATACGTTGCAGTGGCATAAGGAAAAGAGAGGAATAGCAAGATTATTGTTATTACACTTGAACTTCTGCATATCAGTACAGTTGGAAAATCAGAATCCCGGAAGGGAGTTACGAAATCTTGCAGTTCTGGGGAAAGAAACTATTGGAGATGTTTCTGTATGAATGAGAAGTAGAAGGCATGTTTTAAGAAATCTAAACTTCCTTATTGTGAAAGTATATTTTGTTTTTCGACCAGTTCTTTAGTAAAATGTGAGACTAGAGCAATTTGAAAAAAAAAAAAGAAAAGATGAAAACAGAAGGGAATTTTAATTTTCATTCCATTTTTAAAACAACCCAAAAATTTTCGACAAATTTTACTTTCTATTCTACTAGTATCATTTTACTGGATATGTTTCGTAATTTTTATTTATTTATATTAATTTTGACATGACAGGTAAGTACGTAATTCTGTTTTCTTAAATGCGTTTGTTCAAAATATAACTAATCTAAACACGCATTGGTGTTTGTTTTTAATGCAGGGGAATTCTGGACAAAAATATTTTTATGCCAGAGATATGAATGCTAAATTGAAATTTGTCATTAACAATGGCTGGCAAATATATTTTTTTTAAGTTTGTGCACCCAAAAATGTGTACTCTGCATTATAGAAACTTTCAAGTAAAACCAATGGTATACAATTAATTACCATGTAACACTTATGAACATATCCAAAAATTACGAAAAACGATGCAATTAAATATAAAGGAAAATACGTTTTGAATACAATTAACGAGAATTGAGATTTGCTAAATAAAAAAAAAAACGAAGAGTTCGAATCGTAACAAGGGAGTTATTTTCTGAAAGCTTTGAAAATTTAACACAACTTTATTTTCGCTAATTATCTTCGAAATTTGTTTTCATTAATAATAAATATTTTTACATTGTCTTTCGAGATTAAAAAAAATATATATTTGGGCCAAGTCTATAAATGGTCCACAAGTATTTTTTTTACTATAAAAATCTGAAAAAAATCTGTATAATATACGTATTTTTCACTGCATGAAGATGTCATATTCCAAAAATCACGTAAATCAATCAAGTAGTTTTTTTTTTTTTACTTATTTAAGAAAATCAAATATTATGAGACATTTTAACGAAAAAAAACTTCACGCCATTTTGTTTTTGAATGATACACTGCTAGCGACCCCTATTGGAAATGTTTGGAATATAAGATCAGCAAGGGCCAGACAATCGACGTTTTACGCTATAGAAAAAAACTTGGACAATTAAGACATTTATAAGTTTTTGAGGATGTTGAAAACGAAAATAACGTTTAAAATTCCAGCAAACTAGTAGTTTCCATTATATGAAGAAATGTTAGTTTAAAGAAACTGGGGGATCACTTTTCTATAATAATTTAACGTATAATGTACACCCACTTTATGGCCACCATTAGTGTAAAACTTGAATTTACGCCGCTGAAATACACATTTGCCGATTTTTTGTTGGAGGAGGGTCAATGTGTGGGTGCTCAATTTACGTAAAATTATTCATATCTTGAAAACTACTCGTTTGCTGGATTTTTAAATATATTTATTATTGCAACGTGAAAAGAATAGAAACGATTGGTTTCACTGACAATTTAATATTTCGATGTCCAAATGTATATATGTGGCGAACGTATTAAAGCGGTACCCCCCACCCTCTGTAATATTTTTTTTGCGTTTTTTTTTTTTTAAATTTCATCGGATTATTAATGAAATGTCACTAATCAACCAGATTATCAAAAATTAAATAAATAAATGAAATAAACAATAACAAACACATTTCATCATTTAATTTTTTTTTTTAATTGCTTCGTTTCTAATATTAAGTTCCCGTAAATCGATACTCTATTTTCGGAAGCATCGACTTTTTTCGGCAAAATTTCGCAAATATTGACTTTCTAAAAAAACTGTTTGGCTTTCAAAAACTGCCAATAAATGGATATATTTGGTCAAAAAAAAAAAAGTCGATGCTTCCAAAGTGAGGCAGTCTTGCACTTACACCCGGCAAAGTCGAAAGTAAGTTCATATCAGTATTTTACACCGTCACTTGATTAAATAAAGTAAACGAACAAAATATACATTTTTAAATATTTATAATTATTTATTTAAGAGAAAAATGAAACAATTTTTAGAAAGTGTATTATTGCAATAACAGAATAAATAAATAAATAAAATCTGAAGTAATGAACCACGTAACAAAATATAAATTTATATAAACTTGAAATAAATAAAATATTTTTTAAAATATTTAAATATTTTTTCGTAATATCACGATTTGTCGGTGTAAAATATGACACTTCTAGAGTTGTCGAACTTACTTTCGACTTGGCCGGGCGTAGTGCAACTGCAACACTGCTCTAAATGAGGCATCGATTTGTTAGAACGTTGAATTAGTAACAGAGAGCACCCGCCACCCCTTAAAAATGTTAATTATTGATTTAAAAAAAATATATTTTGGATAATCTGGTACATTAGTGACCATGCGATAATAATCTGTTGGAAAACATTAAGCAGACAAAAATAAAAAAAATTACAGAGAACGTGTCGTACAACTTTCATATATTGCAGATGAAAGAAAACAAACTATTCCGTTGGAACTTCTGCAGTTTACGAACCGTGTTATTCTTTTAGATAGGATTTTCAGATTAAATGAAAATTTATAGTATTTCTTGTTAGATGAAAGTACAAATGTTGTTTCTGGGTGTTTTTTTAATAACCTTATTTAAATTTAAACAAATTGTTTCGTAGTGTTTTTCTTTAACGATACAGTTATTAAATCTATGTTTTCTCAAAGCATTTTTCGGGATAAAAAAAAAATATACATCTTTTTTTTTTTAACACCTAATGGTAATACCACATACCATTTAATATATTTCTGAATTTATTGTTTTTCATACGACGCCGCTATTAATTTCTGTAAAAATTTATTTAGCATATACAGAATACCGACCGTACTATTTTTAGTTAGGATTTTTAAATTATATTCAATGTTTACCGTATATTGTCAGAAAAAAAAACAAACTAACTTTTCTGTTGGAGTTTTACGAACCGTGGTTTTTTTTTTTTTTTTTTTTTTTTTAGATAGGAGTTTCAGGTTAAATTCAAATTTATATCATTTATTGTTAGTTTAAGTTCGAAATCCCCCCCTCGTTCCTCTGCTGATTGGGGTTCTTAATAACGCTATTATTTCAATTTACAATTGAACAAATTGTTTCGTAATGTTTTTAATTTATATAACAGTAAAATCATTTTTAAATGTTTTCATAAACAGCATTTTTTCAGGATGAAAAAATTCATAAATATACTTTTTTATACCTCATAATATATTCATGAATGAATTGTTTTTTTCATACGACGGCGTCATTAATTTCAATAATAAAAAAAAATACTTATTTCTTCAATATATGCAGAATGCGGAGAGTACTATATTTTAGTGAGGATTATCAAATCAAATCACATTTTTACCGTATTTTTTTTTTTTTTTGTTAGGTAACAGTATATACAGGGTGACCTCCCCCCCCAAAAAAAACAACAAAAAAACAGGACATTCAATTGTTTTTCTGAGCATTTTACATTCAACGGAGGAAAAAAAAAGGCCAAAAGCCCTAGCGTTTTGATGTGATGTTTTGAATAGTTTCATTTCAATCGGACAAAACACTAAGAAACTGGGCCTAATTATTAGAGTTGGGGCCCGTTTTATTTAGGGGAGGGGGGGTCACCCTGTACAAACGTCCATTGTTTTTTGGATTTTTTTTCTTTTAATGTAAATAAGGTAAATGTTACCTTACGCTACAACAGAACACCGACCCTCTAATTTGTTTTTTAGGGGTAATCGAGGTCGCTGACAACGTTTTTATTTTTGCAAACCGCTGGTGAAAACTTTATTTTTTCATAAATTAAAAAAACACATTTTTTAAAAAACTTTATTTGAAAGATTCCTACGCGATGTGATACGACACCCCACTACGCCCGTTCGCACACGAACATATCATGTAAGAAAAACACTACCGAAGGCGGTGAAATGACACAAAATAGTCCCAAGGTCTGGGGGTTCATACCATGCAAACGGTAAATTTGCGGTGGGTTTGATTAGCAGCATTTTTCAGGATTAAAAAATTCATAAATATACTTTTTTTTATATATATACCTCATAGTAATGCCGTATTTCACATAATATATTCATGAATGAATTGTTTTTTTTTTTTCGTACGACAGCGTCATTAATTTCTATAATTAAAAAAAAAAAACATTTATTCCTTCAGTATATGCAGAATACGGAGCGTATTATATTTTAGTGAGGATTATCAAATTAAATCCAATTTTTACCGTATTTTTTTTTTACTTTTTTATTTGAAAGATTCCTACTTGCGGCGGGTTTGATTATCAGATTCGTTGTCAGCGACCTCGAATACCCCTACAAAACAAATTAGAGTGGTCAGTATTCTGTTGTAACGTAAGATAACATTTACCGTAAATAATTTGAAATATGTTTATAGTAATTATTATCTTTCAGTTTAACAGAAAGATATTTTCAGTAATTTTACGAAAAACCTTTAAATAAATTCATTTTCTTTTAGTAGTCAAATATTGCTAATATACTATTAACCATGAAATACTCTGACGAATCGATACAAAAAAATAATAACTGCGCATTTTGCTAAAAATACGATAATTTATTTCAACAATTCCTTGTTATTTAATATCAATTCAGCTGTGGTCGACTATAGATGCTAAAAATAGTTGTTCTGTATTAACGAACTGTTGTTACCTCCTCCTTTTCCAAAATTACGAACATGCCTGCACGATGCAAATTGCCAAGAAACTAGGAAAATGGACCGAAAGTTAATTTTTTTTTGTTTGTTTGGTTTTTTTTCCGTAGTGTTTTTCTTTAACCGCACACTTATTAAATCTATGTTTTCAAAATAGAATTTTTCCGGATTAAAAATTCATAATATACTTTTTTTTTTTGTACACCGCGTAGTACTGCTGTATTCCATATAATATATTTCTGAATTCATTGTTTTTCATACGATGGCGCCATTAATTTCTGTTAAAATGCTATATTTTTCTTCAGTATATGCAGAATACAGACCGTACTATTTTCGTTAGGATTTTCGGAAGTCTTGCGGTTAAGTCCCGGCAACTTTCGACAACTCTTAAAGGGTCACATCTGTATTTTACACCGTCAAATCACGAATATTACGAATTATTAGCTTAAAAATAAAATTATTAAACTTTTAAAAATATGTAATTAATACAAAAAATATTTTAATATTGGAAATACGCACTTGATTAAATAAAGTAAACGAACAAAATATACATTTTTATATATTTATAATTATTTATTTAACAGAAAAATGAAACAATTTTTAGAAAGTGTATTATTGTCCTAACAGAAAAACGGGTGATTCTTTTCTGGGACGCCAAAAAGTACGCAATGGGCTAAATTTCATTCCGTCATGAAAACAACTTTATACAGAAAAAAAACACCTTATTTTTACACTTTTATCTCGCGAATAAACATGAAAGCAGCGTGTATTATTTTTTAATATCCAACAACGGGGCATTTCGAACTTAAACTAACAATAAATACTGTGAATTTGAATTAAACCTGAAACTCCTATCTCTAAAAAAAAACACGGTCCGTAAACTGCAGATGTTCCAACAGAAAAGTTATACACCGGGTATCAAGTTTTTTTTTTTTTTTTAAACGAAACTTACTTCATACGCGGTGTATAATTTTGATTTTTTTTAAATAATAAACGGATTTTTCATATATATTTTTATGCTTATTTGCTACGTAAATGTCTAAACATTCTTGTAAAAATAAACTTTATTCAATTTTATGCTTTAGAAAAATAATTCACGAGTACGCCAAACACAATTTTATCAAACAATGTCACTTACGTTTAAGAAAAAAGAATTCAACTTCAGACCCGATGTATAAATTTGGATGTTTGTTTAAAATAATAAACGCTGTTTCCTATATATTTTATGCTTATTTGCTAGGTAAATGTCTGAACATTCTTGTAAAAATAAACTTCAATTTTATTATTTAAAAAAGATAATTCATGAGTACGCCAAACAGAAATTTATAAAAAAATTAATTTTGTTTTAAAATCGGAATTATTGAATTCGAATTTAGGAAAACTCGTCCCGGGAAAACTCGTCTCGGGAAAACTCGTCTCCGGAAAACTCGTCTCTGGAAAACTTGTCTCGGGAAAACTCGTCCCCTTTCGCTAGGTAGGAAAACTGGTCCCTTATTGAATAAATATCGATTGAAAACACATTTTATGATCGTTCTTGAAGAAGATATTGTTTTTTAAAATAAACTATAGCCCCCCCCCCCATAATATTTTTTAAAAAATATTTTTACTTGTTTAATGTTTTTTTGTTTTTGTTTTTTAAATAAAATCGATTTTCTAAGTGTCCGTTTTCTACCTAACTGGCTAAGTTCTTAGTGGTTTCACTTATATTAAAGCGTTCATACAAAGTTAATTACAAATTTTTTTTTTGTTCTTATTTTAACGATGTTTTTTGGAGTTATAAAAACAATAAAAAAAACAAAACCCAAAATTAAAAAACGGGAGCGATTCGATTCTTCGTTACGCTTTTGGTTTTGTTTTTTAATTATGATAGTTTTTTGTTGTTATGTTTTTGTTTTCTGTCATACCAAATGCATTCATGCGTTATTTAAAATTATGATTTTATCAACTATCAACATTTATTGTCGTCCTGTCAAATTTTGCAAAAATTAACTAATAAATTAAAAGCGAAATATTTTTTTTGGCGCGAGAGATGCCATGTGCTAACATCTCTCGTTAACTCATTTTTAATTTTTTTAATTTTTACTTCAAAATTCTAAAATCAATCATTAAGAAAGAAAGTAATCACTAAATAAATTTATTAATCAATTTTATTGAAAACTCCGCTATCGTTTATCAAGAATCTTTTTAATTTCATTTTTTGTTGGTTGCTTTTCGAAGGGAGATATAGGTTTTATCCCCCCCTCTCTCTCTAAATTATATTTTAAAAAATATTAAAATTTATTATTTTCTTTTTAAAACCAAATCTCCCTAAGTAATTTCTTTAATTTTCTATTTTTTAGCGATTATCAAGACCCCCTAAGATGTGATATACCGGGCATTATTTCTCGTTCTCCCGTAACACTCGACCGACATGTTTTTTGTTTGTTTTCTGGGTTTTTTTCTTTACCAAAAAAACGATTCCAAATGAATTAAATAAACAACATAGTCGGTTGGTAGAAAAATCGATTTTACCCTTTTATTTTATAAACAACAGTATATAAGTAAATTCTTTTTATATTAATATGAAAAAAAATATGCGGTCTCGTTTATGAACATAATAAACGCTTTTATTAAAAACACACAAAAAAAAATTAAACAAATAAAAATATTTTTTAAAAAATATTATGGGGGGGGGCTATAGTCTATTTTAAAAAACAATATCTCCTTCAAGAACGATCATAAAATGTGTTTTCAATCGATATTTATTCAATAAGGGACCAGTTTTCCTACCTAGCGAAAGGGGACGAGTTTTCCCGAGACGAGTTTTCCGGAGACGAGTTTTCCCGAGACGAGTTTTCCCGAGACGAGTTTTCCCGGCACCATTGAATTCAACTCCGTTGTTGGATATTAAAAATAATAAACACGGTTTTCAATCTATAATTTCATGTTTAATCGCGAGATAAATGTGTAAAAATAAGTTGTTTTTTTTTCTGTAGAAACTTGTTTTTATGACGGAATGAAATTTGTCCCGTGTGTAGTGTACTTTTTGGCGAACTGGCGCCCCAAAAAAGAATCACCGCAGAAAAACGAACAAAATAAAATCTGAAGTAATGAACCACGTAACAAAATATAATTTTTATACAAAATAAAACAACTTTGAAAATTAAACATTTCTTAAAATGTTGTTGTCTTATGCTTTTAATAATTCGTCGAAATTTTATTAATTATATATTTTATATTAATTACATATTTTTTTTTAATTTTAAAACTAATAATTCGTGATTTGACGGTGTAAAATACTGATGTGACCCTTAGAGTTGTCGAACTTTACCGGTACTTAACTGCAAGACTGCTGGATTTTCAAGTTAAATTTAATTTTCACAGTATATTGTTAAGCAAATAATTAAAAAAAACAAACAAATTAAACTTTTCTGTTGGAACTTCTTCAGTTTACGAACCGTTTTTTTTTCTTGTTAGATAGGAGTTTCAGGTTAAATTCAACAAAATATAAATTTATATAAAATAAAACAACTTTGAAAATTAAACATTTCTTAAAGTGTTGTCTTATGTTTTAATAATTCGTCGAATAAATAATAATAAAATAAAATCTGAAGTAATGAACAACGTAACACAATATAAATTTATATAAAATAAAACAACTTTGAAAATTAAACATTTCTTAAAGTGTTGTCTTATGTTTTAATAATTCGTCGAAATTATATTAATTATATATTTTATATTAATTACATATTTTAAAACTTTAAAATATTACGAATTATTAGCTTTAAAAAATATGTAATTAATATAAAAAATATTCTAATATTGGAAGTAATCACTTTATTAAATGAAGTAAACGAAAAAAAAAATATACATTTTTACATATTTATAATTATTTATTTTACAGAAAAATGAAACAATTTTTTAGAAAGTGTATTATTGTCTTAACAGAAAAACGAACAAAATAAAATGTGAAGTAATGAACCACGTAACAAATTATAAATTTATACAAAATAAAACAACTTTGAAAATTAAACATTTCTTAAAGTGTTGTTGTCTTATGCTTTAATAATTCGTCTAAATTTTATTAATTATATATTTTATATTAATTTCATATTTTTTATTTTAAAACTAATAATTCGTGATTTGACGGTGTAAAATACTGATGTGACCCTTCTAGAGTTGTCGAACTTTGCCAGGACTTAAGTGCTGGATTTTTAAGTTAAATTCAATTTTTATAGTATATTGTTAGCAAAAAATAAAAAAAAATAAACTTTCCTGTTGGAACTTCTGCAGTTTACGAACAGTGTTTTTTTTTGTTAGATAGGAGTTTCAGGTTGAATTCAAATTTATAGTATTTGTTAGTTTAAGTTCAAAATAGTTAAATGGGGTCCCCTACCTCTTCTGGTTGGGTTTTTAAATAATAACGTTATTACAATTGAACAAATCGTTTCGTAGTATTTTTCTCAAGTTATATAACAGTAAAATAATGTTCAAATGTTTACATAAATAGCATTTTTCAGTAATGCCGTATTTTACATAAGATATTCCTGAATTCATTGTTTTTCATACGACGGCGCCATTAAATTCTTAAGAAAATACAGCAAAGGTCATGAAATGTTTGAGACAAAAAAAACGCGTGTTATTTCAAATGTTTATCTCTTTCTTATTAGTACGATTTTTTTCATGAAATTATGGATATAAAAAAACTTATCTTGTATGTTATGCTATGTGCTGAAATAATGAATTATTGCTTAGAAACTTATCATTTAACATGGAGAGTGTGTTGTAAATATTCTGTACTTTCACCTAACAATTTAATAAAAGCGATACCGTAAAACTTGAATTTCTTGATTAAATAATTCTAAAAACGCTATGGAGTTCAGTTCATCGAATTCCCTTATAAACAATTTTTGTCGCAAAGAGAACGACAACATTAGTAAAAAAAATGTTCCTTCCTTTTCTTTTTAAATGTAATTTATAAGTAGATAAAGAACGTATTCTAATCTTTAAAATCCATAATCCAACGAAATGGTCAATTGCTTTTTAACGCTTAAGGACCCCCCCCCCGTTTTTGTTAATATTGGAGGATTGTTAATATAACTCATCGTGTTCTTTACTTTTATTAAATCCAACTTGGAAGTTTTCTGTAAAAATTCCTGCTCATTATTGACAGTTTAAGTGTCAACTACCTTGCTTGCTAGAACCTCGACGATGACGTCGTTTTTCAGCTGAAAGGCCATCTCTTACGATGGTCGTGCGTTTTACCTACCTGGATAGTTTTTTTTTATTTTTGTGTGTGTGTGTGTGTGTGGTTGAACATGTTTTAAAGCGTCTATTTAATTAAAAACAAGTAATGCCGAGTTGGTAAGTTAGAACGACAAGATAGCCGACATTCAAACATTCAACTGGGAAGTCTCGATAATCACTTCAATCATGAAAACAAAAACTGCAGATACTGTCGGCCATGTTTTCTTTTTAACTTTTTATTTTATATTTTTTAATAATAATAATTAGAAACATTTATTCCGAATTTTTTTATTTTACAGATTACATTGCCTTTGACTTATTATAGGATGTTCAGGTTGAATTCAATTCTTATGGTTTTTGTTGTTTATTAAATTTTATATGAAACTACAGAATATTATTTTATGTACTTGATCAACAGGTTTCTAAATAAGAGCGTTACTATTTCAGCACGGTCCGTATTTTGTATAAGCTGCAAAAAGTTAAATTATAATTTAATCCGCTAGTGTTATAATAATTCGTGGAAATTATATTAATTATATATTTTATATTAATTACATTTTTTAAAACTTTGATAATTTTTATTTTAAAACTAATAATTCGTAATATTCGTGATTTGACGGTGTAAAATACTGGTGTGGCCCTTCAAGAGTTGTCGAACCTAGCCGGAACTTAACTGGATTTTCAAGTTAAATTCAATTTTTACAGTATATTGTTAGCATTTTTTTTTTAATTAACAAACTTTTGTTGGAACTTCTGCAGTTTACGAACCGTTTTTTTTTTAGAAAGGAGTTCCAGGTACAATTCAAATTTATAGTATTTATTGTTAGTTTTAGTTAAAAATAGTTAAATGGAGTTTCATTCCTCTTCTGGTTGGGTTTATTTCGTAGTATTTTTCAAGTTATATAACAGTAAAATCATTTTCAAATGTTTACATAATAGCATTTTTCAGTAATGCCGTATTTTATATAAGATATTCGTGAATTCATTGTTTTTCATACGACGGCGCTATTAAATTCTTAAAAAGAAAATACAGCAAAGAGAGGTCATGAAATGTTTGAAAAAAAAAAAAAGAAAATAACGCGCGTTATTTTAAATGTGTATCTCCTTATTAGTACGTTTTTTTTTCAGAACGGATAAAAAAATGAAATTATGGATATAATAAAATATCTTGCATGTTATTTATGTTATGTGCGGAAATAATAAATTATTGCTCAGAAACTTATCATTTAACATGGAGAGTGTGTTGGAAATATTCTGTACTTTCACCTAACAATTTAATAAAAGCGATACCGTAAAACTTTAATTTCTTGATTAAATAATTCTAAAAACGCTATGGAGTTCAGTTCATCGAATTCCCTTATAAACAATTTTTTTCACAAAGAGAACGACAATATTAATAAAAAAAAATGTTCCTTCCTTTTCTTTTTAAATGTAATTTATAAGTAAATAAAGAACGTATTCTAATCTTTAAAATCCATAATCCAACGAAATGGTCAATTGCTTTTTAACACACAAACAAATCCCCCCCCCATTTATTAATATTGGAGGATTGTCAATATAACTCATTGTGTTCTTTACTTTTATTAAATTCAACTTTGAAGTTTTCTGTAAAAATTCCTGGTCATTATTGACAGTCTAAGTGTGTCAATTATCTTGCTTGCTAGAACCTCGACGATGACGTCGTTTTTCAGCTGAAAGGCCATCTCTTACGATGGTCGTGCTTTTTTTTTTACCTACCTGGATAGTTTTATTTTGTTTGTGTGTGTGTGTGTGTTTGTGTGTGTGTGTGTGTGTGTGTGTGTGTGTGGTTGAGCATGTTTTAAAGCGTCTATTTAATTAAAAACACAAGTAATGGCGAGTTGGTAAGTTAGAACGACAAGATGGCCGAAATTCAAACATTCAACTGGGAAGTCTCGATAATCACTTCAATCATGAAAACAAACACTACAGATAGACATTTATACTTGTCGGCCATGTTTTCTTTTTAACTTTGCAATTCGACATCAATTTATTTTTGAAACAAATAAAACTTTAAAATAAAAAAAGTCTACTTGTTATATATTTGAGTTTTTAAAATCTTTTTGTTTGTTTTCTTCAATATTTTTAGAAACTTCCATATATTTTCATAATTAAAAACACTTGTTCCGTTTCATATTTGTTTCATATATATTTTAATAATAATTAGAAACACTTATTCCGAATCTTTTTTTACAGATTGCATTGCCTTTTACTTATTATAGGATGTTCAGGTTGAATTCAATTCTTATGGTTTTTGTTGTTTATTAAATTTTATATGAAACTACAGAATATTATTTTATGTTCCCGCTCACCATAGGTTTTTAAATAATAGCGTAAGCGTTACTATTTCAGCACGGTCCGTGTTATGTACAAGCATCAAAAAGTTAAATTTTAATTTAATCTGAAAGGAAAAAAAGGTTTGTTTAATTAATGTTTGTTCAATTCCGGATCCATTTATAAAACAAATGAATCTTTGGTGCTAATGCAGAGAGTGATCCGCACTATTTTTTAAATCGTATTTCCACGTTTAATTGAAGTTCTATATGTTTTTTTTTATTCAATTGTAAGGTTAAAGTACAGAATACGTACAAAACACCCTCCCCATGTTAAGAATGGCTTTTTAAATAATAACATTTCAGCACGGATCATTCTCTGCATGAGTACGATATTTTTAGTTTCCAAAGAAAATTAAAAGATATTTTTTTAGATAGTAAATTGCTTTCTATAAATTCCGGTACACAATTTTGGAGGAACCGATTTAAAATATTGAACGTTGAAATGACTTCACAGTCGACAGTCATTTAAAGTGGAAAACAACATTTTATCATTTCAATTTCTTTACCGTTTAAATTTCTGTAAGTAAAACTGATCCGGTAAAGAGGAAATCAAGAAGTTCATAGAAAAAAAAAAAAAACACTGACGTAAAATGCATTGCATTGTTAAAAGTAATAAAATATCGAAAAACAATCTTACCTTTCGTTGTAAATAATTGAATACGAAAACGGCAATAAAAAAATTCGGATGATTTCTTTTTTGTTTATGTCAAAAATTGAAAATCTGGTCAAATTGTAGGGATTTCTTTACAAAATTAATACAATTTCAAATGTCCAATTCATTAAGAAATCCAAGAATAAATGAATATTGAAAAAGTTAAAAACTCAAAAACACGATTGAAACGTGGATTTAAAAAATGGATGAACAAAAATTGAAAGTTTAAAATGAAAATATATGAAGATTAAAAAATATTAAAAGATAAAACGTTATAATGAAACGTTGTCCGTTTTTAAATGTCCGTTAATTACGTGTTAGAAAACGTTTTCCTCTCAACGTATTGTCCATTCATAAGACTAAAATAATTAAAAATGAGAAAAAGAATAAAACTAAGATATCTTTGTTCTGCGTTACTTACATGCTAACGGCCAAGAACAGTTTATATAAATATTTAAATGAATATATATTATGCAAATATATATTATGTAAATATATCTGTATGTCAATTAAAGTAGTGTGTGTGTATATATATATATATATATATATATATATAACAACATAACATTAACCATCGTTGGTAGTTTTATTTTATTCTTATATATATATATATATATATATATATATATATATTTAAATATATATATATTTAAAAATATAGATATATCTTTATATATATATATATCTTTATTATATATTTATATATGTGTATATCTAAAACATAAATTCATATCTTTATATATATATATATATATATATATGTTAAAATATATAGTTATTATATATTCAGATATATTGCATATATATATATATGTGTGTTAAAATATATAGTTATTATATATTCAGATATATTGCATATATATATATAAATATTCAGATACACACACACACACATATATATATATATATATATATATATATAATTTTTTTTTAATATATATTTCTAATAATAAATCTATGTTTTTTTTATTGCAATTTCACTGCAAAATAGGCAGAATGCCACTTTGATAAAGGGGACAACTATTTGGTACATAATTTCTAGGGGTACTATGTAGGGAGCTGAGGAGCAAGATGTATGTTTGTATTACATTTGAACTTCTGCATGTCAGTACAGTCAGGGATACAGAAATCCGGAAGGCAATTCCAAAGTTTTTACATCTTTTACAGCTACGGATTTCTAATGCATAAGGGTGGAATTTTGCTGTTTGTATTGTTTGTCTGGGGTGTTTACGTCGAAGGGGCACAAGGGCTTGAAGTTCGTCGGAGCACCTTCCATTAAAGTACTTGTAAAACAGGCAAGGGATGCAACATTTCGTCAATGGGACAACAGTTTAAGCCTAACGAATAGTGCGGGATATATTAAGTTGGCGACTCTCTTTTGGACCCTGTTTGAAGTGGAGACAAGTAGCAGATTCACAAGCCCAAATATGGCAACAATACTATATACATGGCAACAATACTATATACATGGTAACAATACTATATACATGGCAACAATACTATATACATGGCAACAATACTATATACATGGCAACAATACTACATACATGGAAACAATACTATATACATGGCAACAATACTACATACATGGCAACAATACTATATACATGGCAACAATACTACATACATGGAAACAATACCATATACATGGTAACAATACTATATACATGGCAACAATACTATATACATGGCAACAATACTATATACATGGCAACAATACTACATACATGGAAACAATACTATATACATGGCAACAATACTACATACATGGCAACAATACTATATACATGGCAACAATACTACATACATGGAAACAATACCATATACATGGCAACAATACTATATACATGGCAACAATACTACATACATGGAAACAATACTATATACATGGCAACAATACTACATACATGGCAACAATACTATATACATGGCAACAATACTATATACATGGCAACAATACTACATACATGGCAACAATACTATACACATGGCAACAATACTACATACATGGTAACAATACTATATACATGGCAACCATACTATATACATGGTAACAATACCATATACATGGTAACAATACTATATAACATTGGTGAATGGTGACATTGTAAACGCACAGGAGACTCTCAGGCGTAAGTAACTTTATAACACGGTGGTTTAGCGCATGTTCTTTGCAGCAGACTTGGCAATGCACTCAATGTATCTGTTCCAACTCATGTTACACCTGAACGTTAAGCCGATGAGTTTGAAAGAAGTATTTTCAGATAATGTAGTCATGTCTATTAGTGATTGAGAATGTTTCTTGTAATTATTAAAGACAAGGAGCTTAGTCTTAACAGTATTGAATGTGACCATCCATTTTGTTCCCCGTTTTGCCTTTGATAGGTTTTCATTCGTTTTCCCCTCGTGTCTGTTATAGAGCGTAGTGTCGTCAGCAAATATACCCATCTCAGAGCCAATTTCATCAGGGGTCATTTATGAATATTAGGAATAATTAGATTCGTTGATCGACCCCTGTTAATTATTCGTCTAGTAAAACCATAGGATATGATTTTCGTGAGAATGCCATTATTTAATATCTCCAGTTCGGTTGGTTTCGATAAATTGCCAACAGTAACTGTTGCCAAATCCAATTTTTTTCTATCACAAAATTTTAAACAAAAGTCTTTTCATCTTTTTTACATAATCCTCAATACCAACAAGCCGAATTTAAGAATTACTTCTATGCAAAAATTAACACTGATTTATATTAATCGCTTTCAAATGATTTTCATATAAAATTCACATAAATGTATTAGTGTTAAACCTATTCAATATCTTCATACACACATTTTAACATAAGTTATGCTTTACTAAAACAGAGATGACTAACTTAAAACAAAACTCCCGGTGTTTTCCAACACGTTGCCATGGGACTGCTTCCTTGTAGACTAAAACATAGTCTTCTTAAAATCAAATGTCACCAAGTACTCTAACATATATAACACGCTGGTTAGAGTGTTCGCTAATGGACTGAGAGCCTGGAATTCACTCCTCGGTCGAATCATACTAAACACAGAGTAATGGACTGCTCCTTGGAAAAAGAGTAGCGTCCCTCCACTATGCCTTGGTGTAGTTGATAATAAAAAGGGAAAAACTATAGCTAAACGATAAAACCATCATTCGATTCTGCTTTGCATGTAATTCGCTATTAACATAGCGAACTTCTTTCTGTAAATATTGATCGACAACATTGTTTATGTAACTATTGATTGTAATGGAACACATACACCAGGTATGTTGCGAACGACGCTTGGAAAATGGTGGGATCATTCTACCGCTCCAATAGATATCTCACTACTGATGTAATTCTCTATCTGTATAAAAGCCAAGTACGTCCAAGGATGGAGTACTGCTGCCACATCTGGACAGTAGCTGCTAAAAGCAGCCAATCCTGCCTTGACAGAGTACAAAATGACTTCGTGGCCTAGTGGGGGATGTCCGTTTCTCTTCTTCTCTTCCCTGCAGCCTCTCTCCCACAGAAGAGACGTTGGGAGCCTGCTTTTGTTTTATCCTTATTTCCATGGCAAGTGTTCGTCTAAGCTCCAATCTCTCGTCCCCCCTCGCCAATCTTTCACGAAAACAACCGTCTAGCTGAAACTACTGTCATTAATTTTCCCCACTCCTTATCTCTGTCTAAATCCAAACGTAGATTCCATGAGCAGAGCTTCTTTCTTAGAAATGCACGACTGTTGAACTTTCTTCTGTTTGCTTGTTTCATATCTGGCTACAAATTGGATGTCTTCAAGTCTAACATAAACACATTTCTTACAAACCGCTCTTTTACGTAAGACACTCTATCAAATATCCAATATTAATGATTACTACGATACTATCTCATTGATTACTGTACATGCAATAACCCTTATCCTCGAGTGGCTCCCTGGCCTTGATAAGTGGTGACCTCCATGTAAAAAACCTTCTTTATGTAACTTCCTTTATAAGAATTTGTCCATATTTATATTTTATATTCCATACTCTTTTTAAATAGAAGAATTTTTTAAGTAAGCAAAAGAAAAGACAACGATTTTAAATTCTAATCTCAGATGTTCACTTAGCGGATTTTTCCCGCTTTTTTCCAGTTGACAAATACGGAGGCCTAAGTAATTATTTCTGACATGGGCCTTATCTCTCATTTGTATTTCTGATATGTTTGCTGTTAACAACAAAGTTAGTCATATGGGTCACCGTACTTGAAAAATGATCACATTTCACTCATAAGTAAGTTAACTTTTATAAACACCCCCCGGACAAATTTTCCATTTTTTATTCTGTTGAAGTAATACATGAGATTTTGATTTAAAGTATTTTATTTCTTCTTAATGCAATGATTTTTTGTTAATATCAAGAAAAAAAACATTGAATGAAATAGAAAAAATATTGTAAGTGTCCAATATTTACTGGACAGTATTTTCAAATTATGAGGTTCCACTTAAAAAAAAATCAACGTGTTTAAGAAAAAAAAAAGGTTTTAAACTTTTGACTTTACATGTAAATTTGCACAAAACTTATTCGCAGTTTTATCTTAAGTGTGTCAAACATTCCGAAAAAATTCTGACACACCTAATCATGGTCATATGTATGTCGGCTGCTACAGGTATAATCAAAGAAAAGGCAAAAGCGGACAAGACATCTTTCCCCTTTATTATTTATTAGGCTTTATTGACAAGGAGCAAGAATAGACTGGAAAAACTCCAGCTCGAAAAGGGATGACTGTTTCTGCAGTCGAAGCTGAGATTCTAAAAGATGCTGCCTTCGAACTAAATGAACGGTCTACACACGGCATTTTAACGTTCACTAACAGCTGACCAAACATATGGGTAAAAAGAGAATACTTAGCTGAACAGCCAAGACCAAACATATGTGTAGAATTAGAAAGCGATCTTTTAAAACAGCTCGAACTCACAAGGTTTACGATAATGTATGATTGAGTCTATGAATGTTGCGTTGCTCTTAGAAAAGGCAGCGGATGATTTTCCAAGATTATTAATCAATATTAATTACATAAAGAAGGTCGCCATGTTAATAGCGAGTGACTTGCAAAACAGAATCGAATGCTGGTTTTATCGTTTGGCTGTAGTTTTCCCCTTTTACTATCAACTACACCAAGGCATAGTGGAGGGACGCTACTCGTTTCCCCAGGATCACTCTACTTACTCTGTCTTTAGTATGATTCGACCGAGGAGTGAATTCCAAGCTCTCAGTCCATTACTGAACACTCTAACCAGCGTGTTATATATGTTAGAGTACTTGGTGACATTTGATTTAAAGAATACTATGTTGCAGTCTACAAGGAAGCAGTCCCATGGTAATGTGCTCCATAGACGAGGAGCTCTTACATGTTCAGAGAAATTTCTCCTGTGACTGGGCCCATGAAAGCCAAAGGAAAGTCTTCTTGATGTTTCTGATTTTTTTTAGATGAGGGTTGATTATTTTTATTATTATTCATCGAACTACTGTTCTCATCTTGAGTGTGATTTTCACAACGTTTCGGTCGATATAACCTCCGACCTTCTTTAGGTGTATCTTGTCGAACCCGGGAGTGTCCAAATTCCCGAGTTCGACAGAAACATTCCTGAGTTCGACAAGATACACCTGAAGAAGGTCGGATGTTATATCGACCGAAACATTGTGAAAATCACACTCAAGATGAGAACAGTAGTTCGACGAATAATAATACAGAACGTCTTCTTGTGATGAAAAAACCGGGAGTTTTTAAGTTATTCATCTCTGTTTTAGTAAAGCATAAATTATGTTAAAATGTGTGTGAAATTTATGTGAATTTTATATGAAAATGAGTTGAAAGTGATTCATATAAATCAGTGTTAATTTTTGCATAGAAGTAATTTTTAAATTCGGCTTGTTGGTATTGAGGATTAAGTAAAAAAAGATGAAAAGACTTTTGTTTAAAATGTTGTGATAGAAAAAAAAATTGGATTTTGACGATACATTGAGTTCATTGCTTAACGTTAAGGAGGAACATGAGTTGGAACAGATACATTGAGTTCATTGCCAAGGCTGCTGCAAAGAAGATGGGCTTAACCACCGTGCTATAAAGTTACTTACGCCTGAGAGTATCGTTGTCCTTTTATTTTTGCCATGTATAGAGCAAGTATTGTTGCAGTATATCTTGCAGTATATATATTTATTTTTGCCATGGAGAGCAAGTATTGTTGCAGTATATCTGAATATATAATAACTATATATTTTAACATATATATAAAGATATAGATATATCTCTTAAGATATATACACATATATATTAAAGATATATATATATATATATTTAAATATACATGTATACATATATACGCTACTTTAATTGAAATACAGATATATTTACATAATATATATTTGCATAATATATATTATGTAAAGTATTTATGCAGTATATCTGAATATATAATAACTATATATTTTAACATATATATATATATATATAAAGATATAGATATATGTCTTAAGATATATACACATATATATTAAAGATAGATATATATATATATAAAGATATATATATATCTTTAAATATATATATATTTAAATATACATATATTTAAATATACATACATTTAAATACACACACACACACACACACACACACACACACACACATATATATATATATATATATATATATATATATATATATATATATATACACGCTACTTTAATTGAAATACAGAAATATTTACATAATATATATTTGCATAATATACATTCATTTAAACATTAATATAAACTGTTCTTGGGCGTTAGCATATAAGTAACGCAGAACAAAGATATCTTAGTGTTATTCTTTTTCTCATTTTTAATTTTTTTAGTCTTATGAATGTACAATACGTTGATAGGAAAACGTTTTCTAACACGTAATTAACGGACATTTAAAAATTTACAACGTTTCATTATAACGTTTTATCTTTTTATTTTTTTAATCTTTTTTAATCTTCATATATTTTCATTTTAAACTTTCATTTTTTGTTCATCCATTTTTTAAATCTACGTTTGAATCGGGTTTTTGAGTTTTTAATTTTTAACTTTTTCACTATTCATTCATTCTTGGATTTCTTAATGAATTGGACATTTGAAATTGTATTAATTTTGTAAAGAAATCCCTACAAATTGACCAAATTTTCAATTTTTGACATAAACAAAAAAGAAATCATCCAAATTTTTTATTGTCGTTTTCGTATTCAATTGTTTACAACGAAAGGTAAGATTGTTTTTCGATATTTTATTACTTTTAACAATGCAATGCATTTTACGTCAGTGTTTTTTTTTATTTCTATGAACGTCTCGATTTCCTCTTTAGCGGATCAGTTTTGTTTAAAGAAATTTAAACGGTAAAGAAATTGAAATGGTAAAATGTAGTTTTTTCACTTTAAATGACTGTCGACTGTGAAGTCATTTTAACGTTCAATATTTTAAATCGGTTCCTCCAAAATTGTGTACAGGAATTTATAGAAACCAATTTACTATCTAAAAAAATATTTATTTTTATTTTTAATTTTCTTCTGAAACTAAAAATTTGGTACTCATGTAGAGAGTGATCCGTGCTGAAATAATAACGTTATTATTTAAAAAGCCATTCTTAACATGGGGAGGGTGTTTTGTACCTATTCTGTACTTTAACCTTACGATTGAATAAAAAACATATCATAAAACTTTAATTAAACGTGGAAATACGATTAAAAAATAGCGTGGATCACTCTCTGCATTAGCACCAAACATTTATTTGTTTTATAAATGGATCCAGAATTGAACAAACATTTATTTAACAAACCTTTTTCTCCTTTCAGATTAAATTATAATTTAACTTTTTGATGCTTATACAAAATACGGACCGTGCTAAAATAGTAACGCTATTATTCAGAAACCCATGCTTAACATGGTGAGCGGGAACATAAAATAATAATCTGTAGTTTCATATAAAATTTAATAAACAACAAAAACCATAAGAATTGAATTCAACCTGAACATCCTATAATAAGTAAAAGGCAATGTAATCTGTAAAAAAGATTCGGAATAAATGTTTCTAATTCTTAAAAAATATGAAAGTTTCTAAAAATATTTATTAGCTGAGAAGAAAACAAACAACGATTTTAAAAAATCAAATATATAACAAGTAGACTTTTTTATTTTAAAGTTTTATTTCGAAAATAAAGTAATGTCGAATTGCAAAGTTAAAAAGAAAACATGGCCGACAAGTATAAATGTCTGTGTAGTTTGTGTTTTCATGATTGAAGTGATTATCGAGACTTCCCAGTTGAATGTTTGAATGTCGGCTATCTTGTCGTTCTAACTTACCAACTCGCCATTACTTGTGTTTTTAATTAAATAGACGCTTTCAAACATGTTAACACACACACACACACACACACACAAACAACAAAAAAAACTATCCAGGTAGGTAAAAAAGCACGACCATCGTAATAAATGGTCTTTCAGCTGCAAAACGACGTCATCGTCGAGGTTCTAGCAAGCAAGATAGTTGACACACTAATGAGCAGGAATTTTTACAGAAAACTTCAAAATTGGATTTAATAAAAGTAAATAAAGAACACGATGAGTTATATTGACAATCCTCCAATATTAATAAAAAGGGACGGGGTTATGCGTTAAAAAGCAATTGACCATTTCGTTGGATTATGGATTTTAAAGATTAGAATAGGTTCTTTATTTACTTATAAATTACATTTAAAAAGAAAAGGAAGGAACATTTTTTTACTATTATTGTCGTTCTCTTTGCGACCAAAATTGTTTATAAGGGAATTCGATGAACTGAACTCCATAGCGTTTTTAGAATTATCTAATCCAGAAATTCAAGTTTTACGGTATCGCTTTTAAATTGTTAGGTGAAAGTACAGAATATTTACAACACACTCTCCATAATTCATAATTTCATTTTTTTAAAATAAGTTCTGAAAAACAAAACGTACTAATAAGAAAGAGAGGTCGACCTAGACGAGAGGATCCAAAATGGCCGACCAGGACTGAGATACGACACGTGCCGTTGTTTCCTTAATAAATTATTTCAGTTAGGAAGAAATATCTCATGTATTAATAAATGTTAAATAATAATGAAACCTTACCAAAACAAAACGAAGTAAAAAAAAAAAAAAAATCTGACAATTCATCGGCTCTAGCTGAAATAATTTATTAAGGAAACAACGGCTCGAGCTTATACTAATAAATAGCAACTTACACACAAATAAATGTTAAATAATAATGAAACCTTACCAAAACAAAACGAAGTAAAAAAAAAAAAAAAAAAAAAAAATATCTGACAATTCATCGGCTCTAACTGAAATAATTTATTAAGGAAACAACGGCACGTGTCATATCTCGGTCCTGGTCGGCCATTTTGGATCCTCTCGTCTAGGTCGACCGAAAGAGATAAACATTTGAAATAACGCGCGTTTTTTTTTTTTTGTTTTTTTTTTTTTGTCTCAAACATTTCATGCCCTCACTTTGCTGTATTTTGTTTTTAAGAATTTAATGGCGGCGTCGTATGAAAAACAATGAATTCAGGAATATCTTATGTAAAATACGGCATTACTGAAAAATGCTATTTATGTAAACATTTGTAAATGATTTTACTGTTATATAACTCGAGAAAAATACTACGAAACAATTTGTTCAATTGTAAATTGTAATAATAACGTTATTATTTAGAAACCCAACCAAAACAGGTAGGGGACTCCAACTATTTTGAACTTAAACTAACAATAAATACTATAAATTGGAATTTAACCTGAAAAAATAAACACGGTTCGTATACTGCAGAAGTTCCAACAGAAAAGTTTAATTTTTTTTTTTTGCTTAACAATATACTGTGAAAAATGAATGAAAATTGAATGTAAGTTGAAAATCAAGCAGTCTTGCAATTAAGTCCCGGCAACTCTAGAAGGGTCACATCAGTATTTTACACCGTCAAATCACGAATTATTAGTTTAAAAATAAAAAAAATAATTAATATAAAATATATAATTAATAAAATTTCGACGAATTATTAAAGCATAAGACGACAACATTTTAAGAAATGTTTAATTTTAAAAGTTGTTTTTATTTTGTATAAATTCATATTTTGTTACGTGGTTCATTACTTCAGATTTTATTTTGTTCGTTTTTCTGTTAAGACAATAATACACTTTCTGAAATTTTTTTTCATTTTTCTGTTAAATAAATAGTTATGAATAGATAAAAATGTATACTTTGTTCATTTACTTTATTTAATCAAGTGCTTACTTCCAATATTTAAATATTTTTTTTATATTAATTACATATTTTTTAAAACTTTAAAAATTTTATTTTTATTTTAAAGCTAATAATTCGTAATATTCGTGATTTGACGGTGTAAAATACTGATGTGACCCTTCAAGAGTTGTCGAAATTTGCCGGGACTTAACTGCAAGACTGCTGGATGTTTAAGTTAAATTCAATTTTTACCGTATATTGTTAAGCAAAAAATAAAAGCACAAATTAAACTTTTCTGTTGGAACTTCTGCAGTTTACGAACCGTTTTTTTTTTTTTTTAGATAAGAGTTTCAGGTTAACTTCAAATTTATAGTATTTATTGTTAGTTTAAGTTAAAAATTGTTAGCTAGATTCCCCTACCCGGTGATTCTTTTCTGGGACGCCAGCTCGCCAAAAAGTACGCTACGGGCCAAATTTCATTCCATCATAAAAACGACTTTATACAGAAAAAAAAACAACTTATTTTTACACTTTTCTCTCGCGATTAACAGCAAGACTGCCGAAAATCCTAACGAAAATAGCACGGTCTGTATTCTGCATACACTGAAGAAAAATATAGTATTTTAACAGAAATTAATGGCACCGTAGTATGAAAAACAATGAATTCAAAAATATATTATATGGAATACGGCAGTACTATGAGGTGTACAAAAAAAGTATATTATGAATTTTTAATCCGGAAATTATATTTTGAAAACAGATTAAAGAAAAACACTACGGGGGGGGGGGAATTAACTTTCGGTCCCTTTTCCTAGTTTCTTGGCAATTTGCATTGTGCAGGCATGTTCGTAATTTTGGAAAAGGAGGAGATAACAACTGTTTGTTAATACAGAACAACTATTTTTAGCATCTGTAGTCGACCACAGCTGAATTGATATTAAGTAACAAGGAATTGTTGGAATAAATTATCGTATTTTTAGCAAAATGCGCAGTTACTAATTCTTTTTTTTTTGTATCGATTCGTCAAAGTATTTCATGCTTAATAGTATATTAGGAATATTTGGCCAATAAAAGAAAATGAATTTATTTAAAGGTTTTTCGTAAAATTACTGAAAATATTGTTTTGCTAATCTGAAAGGTAATAATTACTATAAACATATTTCAAACCTTATTTCAAATTATTTACGGTAAATGTTACCTTGCGTTACAACAGAACACCGACCACTCTAATTTGTTTTTTAGGGGCATTCGAGGTCGCTGACAACGTATCTGATAATCAAACCCGCCGCAAATTTACCGTTTGCATGGTATGAACCCTTAGAACTTGGGACTATTTTGTGCCATTTCACCACATTCGGTAATGTTTTCTCACATGATATGTTCGCGTGCGATCGGGCGTAGTGGGGTGTCGTATCACATCGCGTTCGCATGTACTGAAGGAATCTATGTATATATATATATTACTGAAATTAATGATGCCGTCGTACGAAAAAACAATTCGTTCATGAGGTATAAAAAAGTATATTTATGAATTTTTTAATCCTGAAAAATGCTGTTTATGAAAACATTTAAAAATGATATATATATATATATATATATATATAAATATATATATATATATATAAATTAAAAACATTACGAAACAATTTGTTCAATTGTAAATCGAAATAATACCGTTATTAAGAACCCCAAGAGGAAAGGGCCCATTTCGAACTTAAACTAACAATAAATACTATAAATTTGAATTTAACTCCCATCTAAAAAAAAAACCCCAAAAACGGTTCATAAACTGCAGAAGTTCCAACAGAAAAGTTGGAACTTCTGAAAAAAATATGAAAAACTGGTTTATTTCACTTGACTTACATTGACTTAAATTAAGGCCTAAACTTTTTTAAACAGAACGTAATTATGGACGATTTTTTGTTTAAAATGCATCTAGCACATTTACTGGATCATTATGAGTAAAATTTTTTAAACATATGTTAATTTTGACATAATGATTTCACCTGAAATGCGTTGGGTTTAAACGATTACGAATCTACACAAACACTTTATATTTTCTTGTAATTATTTTCTATAGGTTAATTTGACATATATTTTTTTTTAATTCATTCTAATTTCGACATGATTAGTAGTTGTCATGTTTTCATTTGAAATGCGTTTATTAAAAATATCATTAATATAAACAAACACCGAAAAATCTTTCTGGTGTACATAGCCATAACGAAACGAATTTATCATATTTTAAAAGTCATGTAAATGTATAAGGTAGTTAAAATATTTTAGGGAAAACTATCTTAGGCGATTAATGGGAATTCGCAGGCATCACAATATAAAGCCAATAAGCACGGCTTATTGTTGAGTTATCTTTCTTTACTGGTATTTTTAGTAGAGGATCATAGATAATTTCTACAACACCTATTAAATGTGATGTTCTTATTTAAAAATAAAACTATTTGAAAAATGTACGTGATGTTTGGAACATATTTTCGTTTCGTGAAAACATCACATGAAACAAATAGTAGTCTGAACATCCGTTTTTATTGTAAAACAAATTAACTAATTGGCATAAAATAAAACGTGAAACTTTTGTAAACAATTTTTTAACTTGTGTTTTACGAACATAAGTAATGCTTGATTTGGATTTCTTGAAGCTTTACATTTCCAACGTGTCTTCGAGTCGGTAAAAATTATGATGTTGAGGAGAAATTAATCCAATTGACGGCTGTTTTTGAAACGAGATTTTTTAATGTTTTATTTAAACGCCAATGTTAATTTTATTTTTAATAAAAAACTAGGTGTTCTGTTTTTCGTTTACATTACAAACTTTATATTAAAAACTTTATTAGACACACGAAGAAAATATGTCATATCTTAACTTTTTACAAACTATTACGTGCATAAAAAATATACTTTATAAAATTCCGAACGGCTTTGGCGGGGAGGAGATATATTTAACGGGATCTCTAATCTGTTTAAATTTTAAATAACGATTAACATTGACATTTGAGTGAAAACACGAAAAAAAACTCATTTCCCCAAAACCTGTCGGAAAAATCATTCATAAATATATTTTAATTAAGTTTGGTTAAAGAAATTTAGAATTTTATGAAACATAAATAAAAAAAAAATCATATTAATATTTTATGTTTGGTTAAAAGAATTTGCAAAGCCTCTTTATGTATGTATATATATATATATATATATATATATATATATATATATATATATATACATATATATAATCACAGTGGCGGCTACTGTCTAAGATTAGTGGGGGTGCTGTTTTAAAAAAATACCTGTTGTTTTTATATTGTGTAAAAATAAAACAAACATAGAAAATATACATAATTTATACGTATGCACACGTATAAAAATACAATAACTTAAAGGAATCCTAAATAGATGTAAATATTTTACTTATTACATTCATTTGAAAGTAAACTCCATTCTTCTTGTTTTAATTTGTGAGAAAAGATTGATAATTTTCTCCTTAACTTCTGAATGACTGCTGAACTTTTTTTTTTCAAATGAAAGCACTGCAAGTGCATTTAGTCTTTCGCAACCCATGGTGCTCCTTAGAAAAGTTTTTACTCTTTTCAGAGTTGAAAAACAACGTCCTACCTCTGTAGTCATGGGAATTGTCAAGATAATATTTATGAGTTTTGTGATTTCGCTAAGAACATCGTTTAAATTGTTTTCCAAAATAAATTTCAGGAGATCAGTTACTTTGCAATACTCATGGATATCTGACTCATTATAAAATATTTCTAGCTCAGTTTCAAACTTTTCTTTGTCAATCATGGGATATGCTTCAGTTAGAACTTTTTTCTTAGAACTACCAAAGCTTTTCTTGTAAAACAATTTAGCAAGTATTAAATGTTTAGTTGAAGAATATCTGACCGTTATATCAACAGATATATAGTCACACAGTTCTTTAGCTTCGCCCTTGACTGATTTAAGGGTTTTCACAGTATTTGGTGTTTCTTATCTCTAAAATAGCAGTTTTGAAATTTGTTATGTATTCGTTGACTTTATATATGCTAATTTCCTGAGAACCAATTTCAACATTTTTGAAATAGCTCAAACCAAAATATGACTATTTACTCGTTCAAATATTTCAGAATTCCTGTCGCTTCTGCAACGGTCTCATCTACATATGATGTTGACTGAATTTCAGTGACAGTTTTTAATGCTTGAACATTTACATGAACTCTATGTATGTTAAAGTTCCACCTTGTGGCGGATGGAAGTGGAATGCTTACATCCAGATGCTTCTTGAGAATGGGCAGACGCTGTGTGTGGTGATCTAGAAAAGAAAGTCGGAATATTATATCGTTTCGTGTAATGCTTTCTGCATTTCTCATTAAATTAAGTTGATGCGCATAACAGTGAGTGAAATGTGCATTACTATAAACTGCTTTTATTTTCGCCTGAACCCGGCTTTTTGCCTTTCATGACATTAGCACCATCAAATGTCTGAGCTATCAGTGTTTGGCGATTCCCTTAAAGGATTATATCTAATTGTTGTAGAATACATTTTGATATCCCATAAGCGGTTTGGTTTTCTGGAATAAAGAATCGCCAAAAGCGTTCAAGTATTTTTCATCTAAGACGTACCGTAAAACAATGATCACGTAGAAAGAAAAAATAAACGTATATCCAGAATATTGAGTAGAAATGACTTGGAGGTGCTGCAGTAAAAGTGTCAGAAATTTCGTGAAAACTATTGAATAATTCCACCCGCTATCTTATGAAGCTTATAAAACAAACACCGTGTTTTTAAGGGTTTTAAACTTCTAACTTTACATGTGAGTTTCTAAAAACACTACTTTTTTTGTTTTAAATTTGAATATATTATTTATTGATCTTTTATCTTCAATTTGTGATATATAAAACTTTGGTACATTATTTACTTTTTAATAGACATTTGAAAATGGGGGGGGGGCTGTGAATTAAAAAAAAATGTTTGTCTAAAATATTATATTCGGTTTATTAGAAAGAGCATAAAATTTCACAGTGACCCTGAAAATATTGTAAAAATAGAATCAATAGAAACATTTTGATAGATTTTTAAAGTTTAAAAATTGAAAAATACTGAACTCGTAACATTCAATTAATTTCATTACTATTTTTTAAAAATATATTTCTATTACTTTTTATACAACTTTAGTAGTTTATTTTGGAAGTATAATCCATAAAGAAAATAAACAACCCACCTTTAAAAGAGAAATTACGAGTTTTTTTTAATATTTTATTTGCAGTTCGTGTTAGGGGTGTCAAAGATTCCTACAAAAATTTTGATACACCTAGTGCTGCAGTTCCGCAGGCACGAGCCGCCACTGATTATATCCCAAAATTACGAAAATCGATAAGGGTAAAAATTATTAAAGAAAATAGAACATGGATTTGGAAAAAAACGGTCGTAATACAGGAGGGCTCAAAAGGGGGATAATTTTGCGTTTTGATTTAAACAAGATGGCGGCAATTTTGCACTTGTTATCACGATTAAAGTTGTTTTGTTTAATAATGCAGTAATACTCAAGTAATTTTTTCAGAAGGGATGAATAATTTAAATGAAACATTTTTCGAATTAAAACAACATTGGAGGGTCAACAACAAATTAATAATTTAAATGAAACATTTATTGAATTAAAATAACATTGAAGAGTCAACAACAAATTAATAATTTAAATGAAACATTTTTCGAATTAAAACAACATTTTTTATTGAATGATTATCAATCGAGAACTGGCTGCATAATGATAAATACGAATTTAACGACTGGGAACATAAAATATTCTTCATCCTCTGCTGGTTATGTTAATCATTTGATGAAAATTCTTTTTATTCTTTTCTTTTTTTCAATTTTAATCTTTCTTGTACATTAGCTATGAAAGGGAGATAACTTTTTATAGTCAGTTTTTACCAATCTATCGTTTCCATCTGAATTTTTCTTTTTTTTTAATTCTGTATTACTGGTCTTAGCCTAAATTTAAATTGATAATTCTAACATTAACTTTTAATGACAATCTCATTTTATTTTAAACTTATTATATTGGGTGTGTACACACACACACACACATACATACATACATATATATATATATATATATATATATATATATATATATATACCAATTTATCGAAAGTCCCTGCGTTTCTATCTTAATTTTATTTTATTTTCTATTAAATTAATAATACTAACATCATCTTTTTAATTGCAATTTCACTTTTATTTCTCACTTATATTTTGTATATATATATATATATATATATATATATATATATATATATATATATATATATAAATATATATATATATATATATATATATATATATAATTCCTTTTTCTTTGTGGCGTCGATGGGGTCAGGGTGTTCTATGGAAGTCTCATTGACTCAAACAGATAGTTGACCATACGTAACTTTTTACCCCCAAATACATATATATAATGTGCTTCATAATTATGTTTAATCTTGTTTTTATACAATGATTAATATATATATATATATATATATATATATATATATTTATATATATATATATATATATAATATAGATGACATTTTATCTTCAATATTTACCAATTTATCGACCCCCCCCCTACGTTTCTATCTTAATTTTGCTTTATTTTGTATTACTGGTCTTCGCCTAATTAAAAAATTAATTCAAACTTTATTTTCTTAATTACAATCCCATATAAAGTTATCTCCCATATATGTGTGGCATCCGTCAGTCGAAACGACTATGGATCAGCGCCGTATTAAGATGTTGCCTGTTTGCATCCTTTTGTGTGACTGTAGAGACCAATTCTTGATTTGCATAGTCTGCCACAGCCTTGACATACGAAGGTTGTTATGCAATTTGCCGCTTCGTCCGGCTGTTCCGCCTGTACACTCGCTCTTCTCCTAGCTCTCTTTGCAGCATTTTCAACATGGAGGGTCCTCTCGCTGATGATAATCCCCTGGCGTATCATTTTCCTCCAGGCAGTTCTGTCAGCTGCAGAGGCTTCCCATGTATTCCGGTCCACCGAGAGAGCCTTCATGTCACGCTTGCAGACATCCCTGTAGCGAAGGTGGGGTCGCCCCCTCTTTCTTGAGCCTGAGGCAAACTCGCCATAGAGAAGGTCTTTAGGGATGCGCCCATCATCCATCCTGCGCACATGGCCCAGCCAGCGAAGACGTCGCTCACGCAGTAGGGAGTAAATGGATGGGATGCCCGCTCTCTGCAGAACATCAGTATTACTCACTCTGTCCTGCCATGTGATACCAAGTATCCTACGTATACACCTCATATGGAAGACCTGGAGTTTCCTCTCTTGTGTTGAGTATGTAGTCCAGGATTCACTCCCATACAGTAGAACACTGATGCACGCTCTATAGACGGTCATCTTGGTGGAGGTGGTAAGGTGCCTGTTTTCCCAGACTCTTTTAGTTAGTTTAGAGAGGGTTGTAGATGCCTTTCCAATCCTTTTGTTTAGCTCCACGTCCAATGAGAGGGTGTCTGAAGTAGTGGAGCCTAGATATTGAAACTGGCGTACGACCTCTAGTGGTGTGTCTTGGATTGTGATGCTGGGTGGGGAGGCGGTTGCTTGTCCCATGACTTGAGTTTTCTTCTGGCTGATGGTGAGACTGAACAGGCTGCAAGCATTAGCAAACCTTTCCATCAGTCTTTGAAGACCATCTTCCTGATGCGATGCTATAGCTGCATCATCGGCAAACAGCATGTCTCTTATCCGAACTGTCCTGGTCTTTGTCCTGGAGCGGAGTCTGGCGATGTTGAAGAGACCACCATCTGACCTGGAGTGCAAGCAGATACCATCCGTTGTGTTCTTGAAAGCATGCTCCAGGAGTAGGGAGAAGAAGATGCCGAAGAGTGTTGGGGCCAACACACAACCCTGTTTGACACCACTCCTCACCCCGAACTCAGCAGACATGCCACCATTAAATTGCGCAGTGCTCCTCATGCCATCATGAAAGGATCTTATGATGCTGAGGAGTTTTGGTGGGCATCCGATCAGTGGGAGAATTTTGAATAGTCCATCTCTGCTCACGAGATCGAATGCCTTGGTTAGGTCTCTGAAGGCAACATACAGAGGCTGGTTTTGCTCTCTGCACTTCTCTTGCAGTTGGCGTAGGGAGAAGATCATATCGATTGTTGATCTCTCTGAACGAAAACCGCATTGAGATTCTGGGTAGATTCGGTCGGCAAGAACGTTTAGTCGCAGTAATACTATACGTGCGAATAGCTTGCCAACGAAACTCAACAGTGAGATACCGCGGTAGTTGTTGCAGTCACCGTGGTCCCCTTTGTGTTTGTAGAGAGTGATGATATTTGCGTCTCTCATGCCCTGAGGCACTGAGCCTTCTCTCCAACACTGTATCAGAAGACTATGGAGGGGCTCAAGCAGGCTAGCCTTTCCACTTTTTAAGACCTCTGCTGGAATATAGTCCTTTCCTGAGGCTTTTCCTGATGGCAGTCTGTCTATTGCCTAGGATAGTTCTTCTATGGAAGGCTCCTCATCGAGCTCATGCATCAGTGGTAGACGATCAATGGCATCCAGAGCAGACTGATGTACCATGTTTTCCCTGGAGTAAAGCTCGGAGTAGTGTTCAACCCAGCTGTCTAGCTGTTTAACTTTGTCTAGTATGGGTTCACCCGATTTAGACTTCAGTGAAGCAGTTTTATATATGTGATAACTTTATATGGGATTGTTTTATATATGAGATAACTTTATATGGGATTGTCATTAAGCAGCTAGTTTGAATATATATATATATATATATATATATTAGTGTGTGTGTCATAGCATGTTTATTGTTTTTACATTATAATTCACCTTTGAACATGTCGTAATCAACGGTTGTATTGTGGCTATAAAGTCAGACAATGAAGAAACTCCAAACCGGATGTTTTGTCAGGATTTACTCTGACTCTTTTTACCTTGCCTTTAGTTAAGAATCAACAAAGCAGCAGAGTGGAGCTATTCGTTTATAGCTGATGAATATTATTAGAATATTAAAATATTTCAAATTTTCACAAAGAAAGTCTGAAATATTCATCGTAGTTATGATTGTATCAATATAAAATCAACCTGCTGACCATTGCTGATAAGATAAGCTGTTCAGTTTAGTTTATGGGACAGAATAAAGAGGGTAAGAATAAAAAAGCAAACATGTCATAATAATCACAAGAAAAGCATCATCTGATGATTACTGAAGTCTCCTGTTCAAGAATGAGGGTACATTCAATCAAGAGACCGATCAGCTCTTAGATATGATGAAAAGCAAAAACAAAAACAAAACAATCAGAAATTTTATGATTATAATAATTTAAGTGATTTTTCTTAAACATCATGATTGTATCAATATAAAAGATATTCATCATAGTTACGATTGTATCAATATAAAAGATATTCATCATAGTTACGATTGTATCAATATAAAATATATTCATCATAGTTATGATTGTATCAAGATAAAATATATTCATCATAGTTATGATTGTATCAATATAAAATATATTCATCATAGTTATGATTGTATCAATATAAAAGATATTCATCATAGTTATGATTGTATCAATATAAAATATATTAATCATAGTTATGATTGTATCAGCATGAATGTGAAATCTCTAAATAATTTTCATAAAGAGTCAAACAAATTCCATAACGATAAACATTAAAAATATTTTATTACAAAAATCACTTAAAATAATATTGGCAATAAATGAAATAAATTAATATGTTTTCTTTGCAGATGTTCCTGCTTGAACGCTTTTGTTGAATCTGAACTAGTATGTGAATTTTCCTCTTCTTAAAAAATACATCTAGTGCAACATATGAGCCACACAAAAGAAAACTCTTATTTTTGTACAATGTGTGCATCGATTTTTTCTAAGAAATAAAATCTAATGCGATATATGACAAAGCTGAGGATTCGTGTGAAATGTTTTATTCTGATGAATCAAATTCAGTAAAACATAAGGATTGTTGTTAAATTGTTTGTTCTCGATTATCAAATCTAGAGAAGCCTGTAAGAACTCTTTCTGGAGAAACCAAATCTAAAGAACGAAATGTAGCGATACATATGAGTACTAACACTGGAGAAAAGCTATATTCTTGGGAACAGTGTCAATATAAACGTTCTAATAAACCAAATCTACCGATGCATATGAGTACTCACACTGAAGAAAAGTCGTATTCTTGGGAACAAGGGGAATATGTCTGTTCTGAGAACCCAAATCTACCGATCCATATGAGTACTCACACTGAGGAAAAGCCATACCCTTGGGACGAATGGGAGTATTCACGTTCTGAGAACCCAAATCTAGCGATGCATATGAGTACTCACACTGGGGAAAAGCCGATTTCTCGTGAACAACATCAATATTCACGTTCTGAGAAACCAAATCTAGTAATGCATATGAATACTTACGCTAGAGAAAAGCCATATTCTCGTGAACAATACCAATATTCAAGTTCACAGAAACCAAATCTACCGATGCATATGAGTACTCAGACTGGAGAAAATCCATATTCCCGGGAACAATATACATATCCACGTTCTGATCATTCAAATCAACCGATGCATATGAGTACTCACACTGAGGAAAAGTCGTATTCTTGGGAACAACGGGAATATGTCTGTTCTGAGAAACCAAATCTACCGATCCATATGAGTACTCACACTGAGGAAAAGCCATCTCCTTGGGAAAAATGGGAATATTCACGTTCTGAGAAACCAAATCCAGCGAGGCATATGAGTACACACACTGGAGAAAAGCTATATTCCTGGGAACAATTGGAATATTCCCGTCCTGAGAAACCAAATCTAGCGAAGCATATCAGAACTAACACTGGAGAAAAGCCATATTCTTGTAAACAATGTACATATTCATGTTTAACTCCATCAAAACTAGAGAGTCACGTAAGAACTCACACTGGAGAAAGACCATTTTCTTGTGGACAATGTCAATGTTCATTTTCAACTAAATCAAATCTAGTGAGTCACGTAAGAACTCACACTGGAGAAAGACCATATTCTTGTGGACAATGTCAATATTCATTTTCAACTCAATCAAATCTAGTGATACACGTAAGAACTCACACTGGAGAAAAGCCATATTCTTGTGAAATATGTGATTATTCATTTTCACAAAAAGCAAATCTAGATAAACATATTATAACTCACACTGGAGAAAAACCATATTCTTGTGGACTATGTGATTATTCATGTGCACAGAAACAACAACTTACGAGGCACATGAAATTACACATTAGGGGAAACCCATATTCTTGTAATAAATGTGTATATTCATGTTTTACTAAACGAGGTCTAACAAAACATATGAGACACCATAAAATGTGAAAGTTAGATTCATGTGAACAATGTTAATATTAAAATTCTCGTAAACAAAATCTTTCTACACATTTCAGAACTCACACTTGTTAATCTTGTAAACAATGAGTTTATTATTGTTCTTATACATCATATTTATTGAAACAAAAAAAAATTTTCTGAACAAATAAATGCTTACTTGAAATAACTTAAATGCTAACTTAACATTGTCCTCGGACGTCTTCAGAATTTCTTTATAGGTTTCTGGGGGGATTTTCAATGCGGATAATGCTCATTATAAAGTCAGCTATTGATCAAAACGTCGTTAACCATAAGATATCCATATAAAATAATATGAAAAAATACAAAATAATGCCGGCAGATAAGATAAAAGACAGAAATGAGACGATTTCAAATATAAAGTCTTGATAAAATCTATGCAGATCCGTGTATCTCCATCATTTGTAGCAACAAAGAATGGAAAATTTATAACTCATAAAACCCATGGATTTTTATCAAAAGAAATTGCTTATTGTCGGAGCCTGCAATGTAGATAATTCTCACACCTATTAATAAAAAAACATCATGTATAAAAATAACATGAAAAAATACAAACAAATGCTGCCCCCAAGATAAAAGACAGAAATGCGTTTTAGATATAAAGTCTATATAAAATCTGTGCAGATCCATGTATTTCTATCATTTGTAGCAACAAAAAATAGAGAATTAAGAATTCATAGAACCCATGGATTTTTTATCAAAAGAAAGTTTTTTGCTATCACTACTCCAAATTTGTAGCAAATAAAATAAAATCCTGGCTGAGAAAATTAAAGAAAAGAAAGCGATGTCACTGCAAAGGAAAATAATTCACTGGTTCGACCCCAAAATAAACTGTCGGCGACGAAAGTCTCTTTGTTTTCAATAAAAACACAAATATCAACTCTCATAATTAAAAAAGAGAATCACAATTGGCTTCATTCAACGATGCATCAGAAACACATCTTAAACTACACTTCCATTCATTTGTTAATTCATTTGAACAGTTTTAACCATGCCATCTCATCACTTACAACCATTATATTATTTGTGAATTGACTCCCATATACGTTCCTTCTCATCAACAGTTAATAACGTAAAACTCTCAAACCGTCACTCGTTTCCATCAATGGCAAAGACTCACTTTATCTTTTTCGTTATTATCACACCGTCACTCACTGGTTCTTTCTCGTTACTATCAATGGCAAACCTACTGGACAATAACCTTAGAAATGCGGAAGCAGATGGTCAATAAGTGCAGAGTATGGAAATGTAGAGAAGAGCTCAGTTGTCAAATGTCAAACTACGAGAATTACAACGACCGAAATAAAGAGTTACTGCTGCTATTCAACATTGTAACATACAGCACCCTCTGTCTGGAGATTAACCAGATATCTTAAGCTTCATAACTCTAAATTAGGAGTCTCTCAATTGCAATAACAACGGGCGTCCTGAGCACAAAACAAGACAACGTGTTGAAAACTGAAGCTCTAGAATCGACCGATTTTTTGCAGAAAAATTGTTACAGATAAAACAATTTATCGCCTCTTACAGTGCTGTGACTGCTGGAGAACATAACCTGCAGGCTCATTATCTTCTTGTATATAATAAGAGACTCAATTCCCCTCTCTGGACAACAAGAGATGGCACATAAAAACTTACTATGTTTACGTCCTTAGCCATTACGTTACCTTGGTGACCTTTGACAGGACCCCTTCACAATATAACTAACGACTGCAATTACATACACATTATTTCGTTATATTAAAAAATTACATTTAGTCCGAGGAGCGCCATGACCCTCATCGTTCTAATTTAAAGAGTAAGTAGATAAAATGTCACCCTCACTTTACCGACTACTTTTACGACACCATTTTACACCAAGTACTTTTATACTTTTACATGCTTTTCCTGGGTATTAACCGTCATTAACTTACTGCACATTTCTAAAACGTACGCATAATCCTACCTCTTTAATCGGACAAAAATGATGTCTACCTGTTAAATATCCGTCGCCGCTGATTGGATGAGAACTATTCATTCTACAATTCCGACATTCGGTTATAACACCAAATAAACGAACACTGATCATCTATTAAAACGCTGCCATTTTTTAAAGATATTTTTTCAATGAACTAAAAGAAAATGTTTTACAAATTAATTCCTTTTTCAATTACTCTTTTAAAAATATTTTTTCAATGAAGTAAAAAAAATGTTTTTAGAAATGAATCCATTTCCTTTTTTTTTTACTTTTAACGATATTTTTTCAATGAATAAAAAAATATTTCACAAAAAAATCCTTTTTTTTTTCAATGATTTTTAAAGATATTTTTTCGACGAATAAAAAAATTATTTCACAAATAAATCTTTTTTGGCATTGTTTTTTTTTAAAGATATTTTTCAATTGACTAAAAACGATATATTTCGGAAATAAAACAAACAAATTATTAAAATACTTATTTGTAAATTCCTAAGAAAATCTTTTCTTAAAGAAGTAATTTTTCCTATACATCGGTCGGTCGGTGTTCTTGTTTTTTGTGCACTTTTGAAAATGCCCGATCTATGGGTCAGTGAAATACAAATCCTCCGGATTTTCTTAATACAAATGTATTTAACCACATTTTTATATATTTATTTTGATTATTCTGATTACTGGTTTCAGCTTCGACTAATCAAATAATAATGAAATGTTCAGTCTTTAATAATATGATGAATTTCCTGTTTTCATATATTTTAGTTTTTAATGAATTCGACACACAAAAGAGAACATTACTGGAGAAATCGCAACAATTCTTCATCATTGACAAATATAATCTGAACTTGATAGGAAAACAATTCGGTACACTTTACTAATTCCCAGACATGTTTACACTAGGGACGAAATAACGATTACACCGTGTTGTTGCGGTGATCTAAATTCATTGTTGATTTTTTTCTTTAAATAATTGCACGTTTAAATCGTGATTTTCATATTTGAATTTTGGTTCTTTTATATTTTCATATATTTTATTTTTTAATAAATTTAATTCACACGAAAAAAAGTTGTATCCATTTACTAAAGAAGTCAAAACAAACAAAACGAATTCTTCTGTTTTTAACACAAAAGAAAATCCCGATTTTTTTTTTCATTTTGTATTGAATTCCTGGAGTGAAAAGTAGGTATTTTTTTACACGTATGAAATTAATCCCATTAAATCCATTTAAACATTTTATTTTTATTGCAATTCAATAAACAATATTGATTCAACCATGCTTTATAACAAACATGAAAAAAATATATGAATCTTCGATTTTTAAAAATCGGCCCTCTTTCAGTTTAGGCAAATTGAAATTAGGAAGATAGAAAAGGAACAGCAGTCGTCTGACACCGGTTGAAAGAATGCAATTTGATTGGATAGAGAAATTATGACGTCATTACTATGAAATATTGATAAAAATTGAAATTGTTGAAAAAGAATTAGAAAATAATTTAATAACTAAGTATTTAATAATTAATAGTATTTTTAGAATTAATTTTTTTAAAGTTAAGATATAATTTAAGAATTGAAATTATTGTAAAAGAATTTAATAAGCATTTAATAATAGTATAAAAAGAATTAATGTAGAAGCATTTTTAAAAGTTAGTCATTTAAGTAACAATTTGATCGCTGACTGATAGTGAACTATTTTACTTTTATTTTAAACTATATTTTATATTAAATTAAATATTAGCGCGTACAATATGTATCAGAACAATATCAGTTATAATTATCTTTGGTTGCTTAAAAAAACTTTTAAATAAAAAAAGTACTTTCTTATCATGCATGTATTTATTTATTAAAAAAATTGTTTTCTAATACTGTCAATTTCAACAGCTTATAAATCAGTAACTGTAAACAAAAAAGGTGTTTCCAAAATAATCAATTATAATAAACAGAACGACTCATAGAAATCTATTTATATTCTTTTTTCCATTTTAATATACTTTCATAGAAATGTTTCTGTTATGTAAAAAAAAAAAAAAAAAAAAAAAACCTATTATTTCTGAGTAACTTTTTTTCCAAAAAGATAAAATCCTGAATTTTATCATATAGGAAGCAGAATAATATAAAACTTTCTCTACTATTTTTAATTAAATTTTAAATGTTACATTTTCCCCAAAAGTTAACAATTGGCGTTTTTGTTTTGCACAAAAAAAACGTATATAAATAGTTTAAAAAAAAAAAAAAGAAAAGTTTTTTGAATGAATTAATTTGTTTATTTTTTGTCTAACTAAGATTTAGGGCGATTTTCCAGAATATGCATAAATATTTTAATATAAGTACCTGGATTTCAAATAATTCCACTTATTCATATAGGCAACCAATTACTTCGAGTCGATTTGATTACTCTGTTTACATTTGTACTTGATAAAAAGCAAACTACGGAAGACCAAAAAGCAAAAAAAAACTTATTTTTCAGTGACGAAAATTTCAATGTATTATTAACGCTGAGGCTGGAGAATACCAGATGGGTTACCATTTGTATGAGTTTGGTTTTTAATGTGTATGTGTGTGGGGGGCCAGTCGCTCCAACATGTGGAGGAAGGGGGGCAATTTAAAGCATAATAAAAAAAATTATTTCAGCGCGTTTGGTCCACCGTAGTCGAAAGGCGGCAAACCTTTCCACACTGGATCGAAAAAATGATGATATTTTTAACACAAAGGGCACAATATTTATCGATTTGTTTTTTGTATTGATTCTTCAAAGCATGCCCTATTTAATAATGGTCATATATTATTCACATCGCTAAAAAGAAATTGTTAATTTATTTATCAAAGATTTTAAAATGGCTTTTTTCGTATAAATATTAAAAAATCTTTTGTTTTGCTTAACTTTAATGAATTATTTTACTTAACATATTCACCGAATTTCACACTTCAAAACTCAAAAGTGGGATAATTAAACACAATCGAAATTTTCATATTCAGACATCAAAATAAGGTATGCAAACAAGTTTTTTTTTTAAATCTATAATCCCATCCCTTACAACAACACAATGTTTTGTTCGGTTTCAGATGATTATTTTAAGCATATTTGATACCCCCTCAAAACAAGGGGGGTTGTAAGCAAAAAAATATAGATATATAAATATTGTTTATGAAAAATAAGTACACTGTTATAAAGTTCATTCTTTAAATAATCGCTGAAAATTTCGTATTGATTGGATAATTACTTGATTTTTAGTAGATTTTTTAAAAGACGGTTCGTCAAAAAGTACTTGGCTGCCCCCCTCCAGTTTTGGCGGTGTCTACCTAAAGTGCAAGAGGGCCAGATTTGGTGTCAGAAAAAAAATCGGTTTGTGTCAAGAAGCGAAAATAATTATAAAAATAATATTATAAAAATAATTATTTGTCCAATCATGCGAACTGTGTGTGATATATCCAAATTGATGAAATTAAGAAAGTGAAAGGAGGGGTGTGGTCATTTTTTTGGCTCATTTGACACTTTTTGGTGTTCTTACCCTAATGCACGACGGGCGGCCATCTTGCTTGCCAAGCTGTAGTGATTACGTTGGATAAAGAATGTCTTCAAATATGAATAAGTACTCGTTCACGCAATAAATAAATGCGATATTCGTTCTCAGCGTACCCAAAACTGTTAAAAGTCGACAATTCAAGGATGAATGCCGATTGGTCCGTAAATTAAAAAAAATACTGTTTTATGGTCATTATTATACCATAGAGATGTATGTATCTGATATCTAGGGACTGCCAAATGATTGTGAAGATTGGACCTCATGTGTCCGTGACGTCAGATTTGTGTTAACTATACGAACTATGGAAAAGCAGAAGCGAATTAATTTTTAAAACCTTTGTTTATCTTCTTCAAACTGCAATTAATAATTAATGTTTGTTATAATTTTTTTAGGTTTTAAGATTTACAGTTTAACGATTAATAATATTATAAACATTTGTATATTAAATATGAAATACGGTTTTACTGTTACCTACGGTTTGGTTACCTACGGGGGTTCCATATTTTCTTCGGTAAAAAGAGACTAGAAAATATGAGAGGGCTACGAAATGCTTAATATTTGTGCAATAATATTTTCAAATTGTTTTTAATCTGGCGATAAAATAGTTGAAAAGAGTCATGTTTACATTAAAACTTAATATTTAAAAAAATGTTTAAACACAATTAATTAAAAAATATATGTTGTAATGTTGTATATTGGTTTATATTGGAGGAGATGATATTTTAAAACGTGTCATGCGTTATCTAGTGGATGTAAGATATTGTTCTTTTAAATAAATAATAAACGTATAAATCGTATGTATGTTGTTTAGCTAGGAGGACATGATATTGACGTGTAAACTGAATCATGTTGTATTAGACTTATCACATGGGATATCTTTACAGTTCATATGTAAGAAAAATAATATATGCTTCATACTTTTTTCTTCAAGAGTTCTTCTGTATCTTCCCGCTGCTCTGTGACAACCATGAAGCGATCAGCATCATATAATTGAGACAACTATTATTATTTGTGAAACCATTAAAACAATTCTTTATATTTTTATAATATAAATTTATTACAGTTGTCTCAAATGGTTTTCACAGGATCTGCAGTTTCTACATTTTCTGTTCATACAGCCCCCTCCAGGCTGTCTGTCCACCCTTGTCTAGACGTCTGTCTGCTCTGGTGGTCAATCCTCAACTCTCTGAATCTCTCCAAAACTAACTATATCACGTGTTCTCTTACGTCACCATATTACGCTATGATCACAGCCTAAGAGTCATAACATGAAAGTAACGGAACATTTTGAAATAATGGAATTTTAATCGTTTTAATCTTTTAAAAAATAATTAATTTTTAAGAAGTTTATTTTTCTTGGCATTAAACAATACGAATATGGGATATATATATATATATATATATATATATATATATATATATATATATATATATATATAGAGAGAGAGAGAGAGAGAGGGGTAGTAGGAAAATAGATATTGAGAAAAATAGGGGTAAAATCTTTTAGGTGAAATTATCTATACCAGCATGAATAACATCTAATGTCATTTTATCTCATCATTTGTTCAATTTTATTTTAAGAACTTTAATATTGTTACAAGAAGTAAAGAAGGATTAAGTCTCCATGATTGACCACAAAGAATAATCAAGAACGTTAAGATCACGTGATTAGGGAGGCCATTCTTGTTTGCTGATCCAGGACTAAAGTTGTCTGTGTTACTTGAGCGGTTTGGCTTGTCGCACCATCTTGCAATCAACAAATACAGAATTATACCATCAGGTTAGTGCACATTTTAAAATGTCCTCAATGTAACGTTCTTTGTTAAGAACAAGAAAAAAATAGTCTTTTGGCATTTAAAAAAAAATGATGGAGATTCCCCTCTTTCAGAAATGGCTGCTCAGACCATCACTGATGATGATTTCTTCATTTTGAAAATCTTTTCTGCATTATCAGGTATTCTCACAAGGACTTTTTTCATTTTGATGCTTGTGGGATGTTGAAGTGAGAATAACTTTTCATCTGTGAAGATGATGTTATTGAGCGTGCCTTGTCTGATAATAAGGCTTAATAAGAGTCGATTTCTGATGAGTTTCTTTGCAATTGTGGGTGCAGAGAGAACTGTCGCCTTTGGAGCTTATAAGATGACATTAATAGGTCACTTCGACATATCCTTCACATCGTTCTTGGTGATGTTTGTGCTTTGTTTTCCATTTGTCCCATGCATCTTTTTGGATATTGTCTGTTTTTTCCTTAATTTTTGTTATAAGTTTAGGTGTTCTTTAGGTGTGGGGACGTTGTTTATCTTTGAACAATGAACTTTCCACGTAATGATAAATCGTCCATTTTTTTAAACATTTTGTTGATTTTGAGGTTTTTCCCCCAACTTGAATATTTCTTGTGCACGTACGTCATTCTCATGTTGATCTATGGTTAATCTTCTCTCCAATTCAACAGACATTGTTTAAAAATTAACATCTTTTGTTTCTAAAAAAAATTAGAAATCATACATTACATTATCATATAATGACAATTAAATATTAAATTTATTTTAATATTATCATAAGAAATAGTTCAGAAATTTTGTAACAGGGCTTATGTCCACACTGTATATCGAAAGAAGACACTTTCAGTAGCTGTAGCCGACAGCTAGACGAATTCCTCACGATTAAACGTTGATTACATTTACATGCAAATTAGATACAATCAGAACGTTGGAATTGAAGTGGATTATAAACTGGTCGAGAGAAATTGCCTATTTCTTGGTATTACAGAGATTAAGGGTGATTAAGCGGAGGGAGTACAGACCTACGAGTGAGAGGTACTTGGAAGAAGTAGGAAAGGATTTCTGATTTTGATTGTATTATCGGGGTGAGCGCGAACGCAGACCCCACACTTAGAAATAGCACGCCCGAGTCGTCCACATTTGGGACGATCGCAAAGGTCAACCCAACCGCAGTGCAATGGATGGGCCTCGCTCTGGGGGAACGACCGTAATGATCACCGTTACCCCCACGTAAGGTAAGTATTATTTTTTATGTGCCCACCACTGTTTTTATATCACATTTCTATACTAACCACGATCAAACAGCAATAAAAAAATAAAATACGCCCACATAATTTTCACCAATATCAGTATATCACAACATTTCATTCACTAATAACAACAATTCATAACAAATAATTTACTATCATTTAAACGTACCAATATTTTCACAAAGTACCTCAATTCTTAACGGAACTTACATTTTACTATAATATTCAATGTCAATAGTCTATTGGTATTTTTTAAAAAATGATGGAGATTTACCTCTTTCAGAAATGGCTGCTCAGACCATAACTGGTGATGATTTCTTCATTTTGAAAATCTTTTCTGCATTATCAGGTATTCTCACAAGGACTTTTTCATTTTGATGCTTGTAGGATGTTGAAGTGAGAATAAGTTTTGATCTGTGAAGATGATGTTATTGAGCGTGCCTTGTCTGATAATAAGGTTTAACAAGAGTCGATTTCTGATGAGTTTCTTTGCAATTGTGGGTGCAGAGAGAACTGTCGCTTTTGGAGCTTATAAGATGACATTAGTAGGTCACTTCGACATATCCTTCACATCGTCCTTGGTGATTTTTGTGCTTTGTTTGCTATTTGTCTCATGGACCTTTTTGGATTTCGTCTGATTTTTCCCTAACATTTTTGAGAAGTTTAGGTGTTCCTATGGTGTGGGGATGTTGTCTATCTTAAATCAACGAACTTTCCAGGTGATTAGTAATC